>NC_080431.1:98195758-98548258 GCF_028018845.1 Melospiza georgiana
CTTTCATTTCAGAAGAACCTGGGTCTCCCACGGGTGCTAAATCTTTTATTCGTGTTCCATGTGAGCACTTTGGATATTTAAGGTCTCCCTAGTGGCTCTGGAGCCTATGTGGAGGCAATCAAATGTAGCCTGCTTGCCCAGCTATTTATGCAGCAGCATTTCTCAAAATAATGTGTTGCACACAATCAATCTTCACTTGTCTTCTCTCTACATCTGGTGCAATACAAGGCATTATACCTTCTTTTCACTGTTTTCTGCTTAAATATTCTCCTATATGCTCTGCTGTTAGGTAATATCTGCAGGTTACAAGAATAGTTTACCTCTCCTGAACTGCCTCACCCACAGGCCTCAGAGATATCCACTTGTAAATTATTCAGTAGCATATATTGTTCACTTTTATCTCACATTGAAAAGGATATAAATAAATGAAGGATTAAACTTTTGGACTACTGTTCTTTCCTGTTGTTGACAATAGTTCACCTTATTCTGACTTGCTAGATAAAATTTTCTTCTTAACACCTGTCTCCACTTCCATCCCTTTAAATATGAGTAGGAAAAGATGGGTCACTCATATTTTCTCTTTCAGGGCCCATTGATTTTCTCCTTAGGTTCCTGGGGCCATGTCCTAGACTCTTCCCTTCTTCACAGCTGACACTTAGAGGTGCTGGTACAATCTGACCACAGCAGTACCTATGCTCGGGGATGCAGGAATGGGATGGAAATAGACTTTTCTTGGACATGCTGCTGTCATATCAGCAGCAACAGGGAGGTGACAACCTCTGTATGAAGTAATTTCTTCGGGTGCCTGAATCACAGGAAAAAAAAAAAAAAAGTGGTATACACTTCATTTTCAGAGGGAATCAGGAGTAATCTTCACTCTCTTCATTGGCATAGTACTGTGAGCAAAGGACTGTTCCCCAGGATAATTATAATCCCAGGAACAGAAGGAGCAATTCAAGGCCAGAAGTCAGGGAAGGCACTGGACAAAGCAAAACTGTTTCTCACCTTATCCCTAAACCATCTGAAATCAGGAATACAAGAGAGCTCACTGCTGGGTATCAGTGAGCGGACGTGAAGACTCACAGAATCCAGGTGAAACCAGGTGAGGCCTCTCAGCTTTTCTTTTCCACAAAAATCTCCTTCTTTATCTATGTCCTCTTGTATAAGTAGGCAATATGTGAACACCACTGAAATCTGTCAGAAAAGAAACCATCAACTCTGTCCCATTGCATTAGTTTTCAACTCAGGAGTGAGGGATATCACTCTAGACATTAACACAGCTGACCTAGATAGAAGAAACAAAATATATATTTCAATGCATTTTTGCTTTAGAAGTTTCAGGTGTGAAAAATTTAAGGGAACAAATTAAAATTACATTTATGCAGACCAAGCCAGGACATGTATTCAGAACCTTCAGAAGCTAAGCATAGAAGACCATTTTTCTTTAATACTGGAAAATCTAATTCCTGGTTTTAATAGGAAATACTAAATAAAAAAAAAAAAAAAAAAAACAAAAACCAAAAGTGCATGATTTTTTACGCTTTTTACAAAATTTAAGACACTTAGAAATATTTACCCAAACATATAAAGGATGTGGAAGGCTCTTGTGCCTTTTTTACAGGGAAATATATTCATTATATATGTTTACAATATTGGAAGCATCTTGAATTAATCAATGACTTATAATGTCTCTCTCTTACTTCTTAAACCAGTTATATTGCTGAGAGTTGCATTCAAATGGCAAATAGAAAGGAACATATATTTCTGTCCCCATTTCTTATTGTCTTCCAGAAAGAATCAAACTCTCAATTTCAGTCAGAATATAGACTTCTAATCAGAAGTCACAAGGAGTGTCAAATGTGAAAGCTATCAAGAACATATGTTAACAACAAAATAAAGTTTCTTATTTTTAGTTTATACTAATAAAAAAAAATGTACATGAGCACTTAGCAACCAAGTAAATGAAGCTTACTGACTTGTTTTTAATTAAGAATAGATTGTGAATAATTCTTCCAAGGTTTTAGAGAAAAAAAGATAAAAATTATTAGTATTCTATGGCAAATGACTTCTGCTTATTGAAGTTTAATTGTTGCTTTCCTTTATTTTGTGTGGTGAAAGAAGAGCTTCTTTAAAACATACTAGAATTCCTGAGACGTTTTCTATTTTTCTCTCTTATTTATGTTACCTCTTACCACTAAATAATTCAAAAAATAGTATTATTTTATCTTCTTTACCTATATCATCCTACCTCCCCAAAGCAACTGTCATAAAGTCTAAACCCCACTGAGATACAACCTAAAATGTTAAACTAACGCTTAAATGGCACTGATTTCCAGCTCTTATTCCCTCCCTTCACAGAGGGAGGGAAATCAAAGAAAATTTTACTCTGTAAGATAAGAATTTTACCCAAGTAATTAATTATTTTGAGATTTAGAGACTCTTACTGCTGGCCACTGATTGTCCAGCTGTGCAGGTTGCTTCCATGCATTTGTTCCCCTATCTGATGTTTATACAAACAAATTTGTCTTAACTAATAATTTAAAATTCAGTGATATGTTTCCTACAGTGTGTATATCTTATGTAGATCCTGTGCAGTCTTCTGGTGTATTAAAATGTTTTATATTGGTGTTGAAAATTATGCAATGGTCAAGGGAATTATAAATTAGTCAGGATGTCAGTCCACAAGGCATAAATACACAAATGATCCCAGTATAGAGCCCTGTGGTTTTTTTTTTTTCAATGCTGTGTTAATTGTAATTCAGATTCAGTCTTTAAAATATTAACATTTTCATCATTGATGTCAGTTTTTCAGCAGATAAGCAGAAAATCTAGATATTGCTCGGCTATAAACTCTTGCAAATTTCCTGAAAGTAGGGTGATTTATTTCAGTACATGGATGCTATACTGCTGTCTCTGCACTGCACTGTTCTAGACATTGAAAAAGCCATCCACTGTACTGTGGTGCACTCAAAACCAAAATGAACATAGCTACTTGTCAGCTAGGTTATAGGAGCTAAAGAGGCAGGCATATTTTCTTCCTCAGGGCACTAATGGGTACTATTTTTATCTTTATATAACTTTTTTAAGATCTCAAAGATCTGTGTGTTCAAACACATTAAGAGAGATGAGATAAGGAGAGAAGAAACATCTTAGTAGTTCATTATGATTATACAGCCCAGAAGTGGAATTATATATTTCTAATTCCTTTCTTTACTTACTACAATTTTGAAGAAAAAACTTAGATAGGCATTCTTTAAAACAATATAGGGATAAAGTATTAATTCTTCAACACAAAATATCTGAATTTAAAATTTTAGATAGGACCTCTTATTAAAGGTCATATTATTACTGACACACTGTTGCTTCTGAACCTTACTCACCTCCTGCTGACTTTTCCCTAAGACACATGCCTTTCAGGCTGGAAGACTCCCTAAAAGCTACCTGTAAGGGTCTTGAATTGGCCCAGTTTAAGGTGGAGAGTCAAAGTAGGAAGAGTGCAAAATAAAACCAAGTTGCCATTAAATTTTTTTTCCCGTTAAAAGGCTGTTGTGATGCTTGAACAAATTGCTAAATATGTACATGGCACATCTCAAACAGTCATTAAAATATAAATGGCATTTTTATGTCTCATGAGTTAGAGGAAACTTGGGAATCATGCGCATGCTTGGGTGGCTGGACTTTCTAACATATTTCTTTCTTCCTGGTGCTCATAAGGTATAGGTAAGCTCATGTATTTTAAGGAGTCTAAACAGAGGTCTTTGCTCAGTTCCCTATTTCTCCCTGTTCTATCTGCCAACAAGCAGGTGAGCAGTGGGACTATTTGCACTATCAACTTCTTTCCTCACTTCATTTCAGTTCAGCCTACCCTTCCAAATTCAAACTAACGAAAAGGGGTTTATATATTTTCCCACAGATTCATGCTTTGTTTCATTATGAGAACAAAACATAATAGAGAGCTTTGGACTCTGTAAAGGCAGGACAAAAGATGGTCAAATATTTTCCTTACTATATTTCCACTGAATTTTTTCTATCTATTAATTAATAAATTTTGACCATGAAAACTCATTTCAGGATCCTCAACTACACAGTTCTTACTGAAAAAAACTAGTTTTTAAACTACTTTATACCTGACATTTCTAACTCTTCCAATTTCAAAGTAATTGTTTAATTCCTGGATTTTCTGCTTTAAACAAGATTGAATCTATCATAAGTAGTTAAATCTAACTATTTGTTTTACATATTGATGTGCTTTTTCTGAAAATAGAAACAAAAGAAAAATTCTCTTCAGGCAACAAAACAGAAAATTTTCAGATCAGATAGATTTTTATCAGAGTGAAAATATCATTATTCACATAGTTCCAATTATGGAAAATAAGTGCCTCTAACTTTAAAAAATTTACTATACTGCAGTGCTGGAAGAGAACTTTAGATTTGCCTTATATATTTTTTCCCCTTGTTAAGTAATGTGTGCTCAGTTTCTATTTGAAATTGTCTAGTTTCATATTGCAGCCATTGGAATTTCTCACATTAAAGATTCTTCTATTATTTGAATTTTCTCTATTCTGAAACAGCTAAAATCTATGACCATGGCAACACATAACCTTGATCTACTGCCTTTTTCAGTTCTCAAAAAGAATATCAACTTGTTTAGCTCTATCAGTAAAGTTAATAGATGCAAATGATATAAAGTATTTTCAGTAAATCCATACTGAAAAACAAGCACATCTCAAAAAAAAAGTTTTAGCTTTTCTGTGCTTAATTGTTCTGCTGAAAAGGTAGGATATTGTTTCTGTCATAATGTCATTCTATGTTTTTTTATTATTATCTTTTACACCAAGAGCTAAAAAAGCCATTAGCATGTCTTAAGAGGAGTTATCTTTTTGACATAACAACATGGAGATCACATTTTTCTGTACAAATGCAAAGTAGAATGGTGTAGAGATATCACCAAAGGGAAGGTCCTTTTTGCCTTTACTGGTTTTAGATGCATGTTGTCAGTGACAATATGTTCATTCTATCATTTGACTTCTATAATCTGATGACACAATTGGCGATAATATAAAAAAATTCAAAAATAAAGCTTCCCTAAAAAAGAAATTGTAAAAAAATATGCATGGAAAGATTTTATGAAGACAAGCCCATCATTAGAAAGACTGACTGTTAGTGAAGGCAAAATTTACCAGCATTAGAGGCCTTCCTGAAATATGGTGAGTTAATGAAATCATTCCTATTGACATTTTCCTACAGATAAGGATTCATTAGAGAGAGACCGCAAGTGAAGTTTCACTTTATGCACATTCCAGGAGAAGATACAATATTTCAAGAAAGACTTCCTTCAGTCGCTTCTGTCATGGCAGCTTTACTTTTTTTGCACTACTTAAGTGGTCCTTAAGAGCCAAACCTGTTCTTTTATGTAAGGCATAGGTCATATGAGGCATAACAAATAGGCTCTTTCTTGTTCTCTAGTACTTATAAAATGTAGAATGTACTTATAAAATGGAGAATTTTGCAAGGCACTGTAGCATGCACCTTTGCTAGCTTCCAGAATATAGAATTAAGGACTTAGTTGTTAGGATATTTGCATCTGGCTTTCAGTCCCTACCTAAAGACTACTTGCCAATCTATACAAAGTTACTTCCAGATAGCCTAAAGTTTGGATATTACTCTGACGCTGGGAAATGCAGTATTGAGTCTCATGATGCTGAATTAGATACTGAACTTTCCACCCTTGTGTCTGTCCACTGCCTGAAAATTGAAAGCTTTTGATTTCAAGTTTATGGTTTTCATGTCCTGTGGTTTCATTTCAAATATTTTAGGTTCAATATTTATTGCCAGAAACAATGGAAAGAAATATATTGGATAAGTTTTTTCTCAGACAAAAAGAAAGGGATATAAGTCATCCTCCATCAATTTTCTTCTCAGCCTTATGATTTTAAAATAAACTAAATAACAAGTTACTATCAAGTAGAATAACTACTTGAATCCCTTCTCTGTATTTTTTGTTCCCCTGCTCATTAAAAAAAAAAAAAAAATGGAAAGAGAGTCCAAAATCTATTTTATGCTATGCAGGTATCTCATCATAGCAGAACAAAATTCAGCTTCAGGAGCATGACAACTTTCTGCTCTCTGTAAACTAGTCTGGCACCACAATGACAAAACAGAGCTAGAAAATTCTGCATCCAGATGCATACTGTAATATTCATAATACTCCTGGTGCTATATTTTGGATTGTGTTTTGAATGTTTTGCGATGATATTTAGTACTTCCAAAGATTCAGATTTGAAATATCTAATATAAAACATTTTTTATGTGGATGTTGTGTTATGGTTTACGGAGTTAATAAGATTTATTGGCAACTGGATTTATTACAGATCCAAGTACTTATGTGTGGTATATTCAGGCCATGCTGTCTTTCTCCTCTGTCTATCAAATCTATAAATAACAAAGGGAATGATTACTATTCAAGCTTGAAAAATGTTTTTCCAAAGGCTTGCCTTGGAATTTCAGCCAGATTGAAATAGATGCGTTAAGTAGGTGGGAAAAAGGGCAAAAACATTAATCACCAGCAAACAAAATAATAACACCACCAACACTGAAAAAAAAAAAAAAAAAAAAAGAGAGTGAGGACTTCATTTCAGGTGCTATATTCATAACAAAATCTGAAAAAGCAGACACTGGAGAATAATACCCATTCAATTTCTCTTTAGGTGTTTAAACACTTATATGTGGAAAAACTCCTGTCAACATAGAACTATTAAGATTATTAAGATGCATTTTTATGAGAATGTTTTTCTGTCCATCTTTATTTAGTTATGTTTGCAGACAAATCTCCTAATTCAGTATTATATTTTCAGTTTAAACAAAATAATTTCTTCAGCAGCATGATTGAAAAGATAGAAAATTCATTGCAGCTGTTATAGGTTATTGCGGGTCATTGTCTTTGTTCACTGGGTTCTTTCTTTTCTAATTAGTAACTTTAAAAAAATGCAAATGTTTTTGGGGGGTTTTATCATATTTAAAAATAGCACAGCGCAGACATAAAAGAACAAAGCAGCCTCACTTTCACAGGCAGAGTTTAGGATGTAATCAAACAGCAAGCTCTAAAGGAACACCTGCACTGAAACCTTGCCCACCTCCTCCCACTTATTCTTCACTGGCAGCAGGCCTGATCTGGCCTGCCAGCTCCCATCCGCAAGCAAGGACAGCTGCGAGAAAGAAAGCTCATCTTCATCAAAACACTCTTTGAAGCTCTTCTGAGGATAAACATTCTTCATTTATTAACAGCTTAATGCTTTGATAAAAGCTCACTTTGTTAAGTAGTTTGCCTTTCAAGAACTGCCCACGTAGATATTTGCATGACGTTCATAAGGACTTTAGGACAACATGGGATTGCCGGAAATATTGTCGAAGGCATAGAAATAAAAACAGAGACCATATTCCTACTAGAGAAAAAGAGGAAAAAATCAAAGGAAACTTATGTTCAGCAGGCTTTACCATTTTCTAGTTCATCATAGTCCTGTATGAAAGTGCCATTATGTATAATGTTAAAAAGCTGTCTGCTTGATTTTGAGGAAATAATGCAAAGGAAAGTTTAACAGGGTGTATGCAGTTATACCTATAAGAAAGCAAAAATACAATTAGGATTTCAAACCCTGCACTACTTATCATTACAGTCACTTGCACATACTGGGATAAAAGTAAGCAAAACAAAAATTATTGCCTGGTCACAAGTTATGTAACTGGTTTAAGTACTAAGTTCTCCCAACTGCAGCACCAAGTGACTAAAACTCAGCACAATATGAATTCATAAATAACAAAATCCTATATGTTATAAATCATTGTTATATCTTTTCACATTTGCCTTTAAAGTACTACTGCTGCCTTCTTATCAGAGTGAAGTTAAAAGGCTACAACACCCCAAAGTGACTTTGCAATTGACAGTCCAGTGAGACTATTAAATGGGACAAAATAAATCTTTTGCTTTATCTTGTTAGATTATTTTTCCTTTCTATTCCAAGCTGGGTAACTGACCAAAGTAAGATCAGAAAACAAACTATATGGCCTATCATTGAAAAAAACCTGAAAGGACTAAGTACTGAGAAATTTAATTGAAGGCCCAGTATAAGAACAGAAGAAATGGGTTAAAAATCTATTGAAATGATGTCTTAAGATTTAGCTTTTTTTTTTTTTTTTTTCAGATTCTATTCTGCTTTAGTATGTAGTTCTGAGTTCATATTAAGTATTTTGCTACAAGTCCATAGGAAGTCAGTGAAATTAGGGACACAAAGATCACTAAGCACTGGAGTGTCTTTCACATGAGGGGAGGCTGAGACAACTGAGACTCTTGTCTGAAGAAAAAATGTTTCAGTGGGTGGGATATGTCTTATTGATGTATGTGAATTCCCAGTAGGGAGGTGAAGAAAAGGAAGCCAGATTCTTCTTAGTGGTCCCCACTGTCAGGACAAGAGGCAATGGGCACACAATGAAACACAGGCCATTTTCTCTGAACATCAGGCAACACTTATTTCTTCCTCTGAGGGTGGTTGAGCACTGGCACAGGTTATCCAGAGTGGTGGTGAAGCTTCCATCCTTGGATGCAAAATTCAAGTGAGCATGATCCAGAGAAACCTCCTCTCACTGACTCTAGCTTGGATGGAGCCTTGGACCAAATGATCTTAATAAGTCCCTTGCAGCTTCAGCCATCCTGGTTTGAGGACAGGGGATAAGGGCCAATAAAAAATGTTAATGGACTGAGTATCCAAAGAACTTGTTCCTGGGTATTAGCATTTCTTGAGGATAAATATAAATCACTTTTTGACATTCTTATGTGTGATAAATAAACACTTATTTTTAGCTATAGTTTATTTAATTAATGGAAACTGTCTTAAATTTTAAAAGAAATAAGTTTGTTTGAAGAGATTCCTACAGAAAACCTCATACAAAAAAAAGCAGTTTATGCCACAAGATATTCAAGATGATGTATTTCAAATTTATGTTGATGTCATTAATCTTATCTGTCCTTGTGAGCATGGTGCTGACAATTTCTTGTTAAATAGATCAATCATATCTTTTAAAGTATATTAGTATTGCTTCTTTTTTTCGACTGAGTAAAATTAGATTGATGGGTAATAGACAATAAAATGAATATTTTACCCTCTCCCCTTCCCTACCCAAATGTCACAAACACATTCAATTTTTATATTTATGGAAAAATACGATCTACCTGGAAAAGTTGCACCAGATTTACTTAGTTCCATAGCTAGTAAATATGGCTAAGGTCTGAGAGGTTAATCTTATAGGTATAATCATTGGGGTTGTAATAAACATGAATATGAACGAAGATTAAGTTCAACAGACTGAACAGTTTTTGAGGAAATAAACCCAAAGCATTTATTTCAAGGAAGGATTTCTTTACTTTTTTCATTACAAAATATAAATAATAATGAAAAATATAAATAATAATGAAACATCTGATTTTCACTATTACTACTGTTACTCAAAAAAAAGAGTTTGTTTTATCTCCTAAAATATACCCTCCCTGGGAAAATATATAGAGTGTCTTTTCATTCCCAGAAAGAAACAACACAGTTAATTTATAGCTTTCACTCTCAAAATAAGTAATTCTGTTCATTCAGCATTTACACGGCTTTTAGGTCTACTACAGAGGGAACAGAACTCTACCACTAATTTAGCACACCACTCGTATTCTCTTAATGCTAGTTTTGGCATGGGTTCAGGGTGTTTCATACACCTGGGAAGAAAAATAAAGCTACTGAAATAATTTATATGGAAAAAAAAAATCAAATGTCTCTTTTTCCAGTGTGAAAAAATATCTTGATAATGTCTCAGTCTTAATGCATTTTTCTTTAGAACTAGTCAACATTTCTCACTAAAACAATACTTTAACATTCTTTAAAATCATGTGGCCTTTATTTTGTCATGTTTTTTTCTGCATTACAAGAACTGATGCAATTCAAAATTAATAATTCTGCTGTCAGTTTCTTTGGGGATGATCTGGAGGTATTTAGTTGTGTGGGTCAACAATTGCACTGTCAGCCAGAGCCATGTTCAAGGAGAGCACAAATGCACAACAGCAGCAAGACAATGTCCTCCCTCTGTGTTTCAGAAGCGAAGATTTAATGGGAGAGCACTGCCCACTATGTGTTTTCTTTTTAGTAGACAACATGGAAATCACCAATGAAGAAAAAGATCCAGAAGCATTTCAAAGATTTCCTTTGGCTTCTCAAAGCTTTCCAGAGGGATCTGGAGGTGTGGAGATAGTAAGAAGGGTTGGAGTTCATTACTCTCTTCTTTTGCCAAGTATTTCACAGAGTGTAAACTATATTTTCTATATTTTCTAAAATGTAACAAGCTTGCAACACTAAAAGTACCTTTTATGCAATAAAATATAAAATTATTATAATAATTGCAATCATTATTATATATATTTTTTTACTGAATGACAGAATATTATATAAGTAAATTTTGTGCTGGTACAGCTCAGGATTACAAGACAGTGCAAGGAGAGGATTGGAGAAAATATTAAAAAAATACATAGCAACAGTAGGGCAGGGAAGCAAAGAATATGTCCTTCAAGCTAGAGTTTGTAGTGATTTTTTCACACGTCATGGGGCTAATTGTTAAGATAAAAATTGAGAAAATAATTTCTAGCTTCTATCATACTTACCATGCATATGAAGATTAGTTTGAAGCAAGACTTGCAGATATATGTATACACATCCTGATGATCCTCTTTGAGCCTTACTGTCTTTAAAGAGACATACTCTTTGAGTAAGGTCTCCTGCAAGTCATTTATGTGAAAGAATTTATGTGAAAGAATTTTCATTTTTAAGGTGCAAAAAAGATACAAAAAATAAGGAAATTACTGATGGATAACAAAAAAAGAATTATTCATGAAGCAGTTGGAGAGAATGTGCAGTACTTGGTAGCATTAAATTTTCTTTTGACACATAACCTGAATCTATAGGATAATGTGTTGGTTTTGCATCATGGAAGTGATGCTCTAAGAGAAGCTGCTACCAGTTTCTTCTGTGTCTGACAAAAAACTAATCAGTAATTAGCTTTGGGAATTCACAATCTGTTAAACTACTGAGAAAGCTGATATGCTTTTGTGAACACTTATGTTAAAAATGAAAAATCTTGGGAATTCTTTTTTTTTTTTTTTTTGTCTCGCTTGAGAGTAGGTAACACAGCCAGCCCAGCTGCCCTGTCTCAGCCAGGCTGGCCAGGTGGGCTCTGCCATGGGGCTGGGCCCCATCAGCTGCTGAACAGGTGGAGAGGAGGCCGTGGGGCTGAGGCCGGGCTGTGCTGCAGCTGCTAACATCTGGCCGCTCTAAACCCTGCCTGCTGCCAGCCCAGGCTGAGCCGGGGTCTGCAGGGCTCCAGGAGCAGCTGGGACCGGGGTGGCTCCACCAAGATTGTGCTGCCATCAGCGTTTAACCACAATTACCAGGCAGGGGGAGGAGAAGCCATCAGCCTCCCTCTCCATGGCAGGAGCACCTCTCACTGGTTCTGGCTGCTCAAGGCCTTATCCAACCTGGCCTTGAACACTTCCAGGAATGGGACATCAACACCCTCCCTTCTTAGTTATCTTGTCTTCTGCACCACACAGAGGGAAAGAAAACAAAAACCAACTGTACTTTCTGTACCCTGAGTTTGTTATCTCAAAATGGGAACCTGAAACCTTGCCTGCTAATCTTTAATATTGTCACATCCAACACCTACTCAGAACTTAGAGAAGATTGGTGTAATTAAAAAATTGTGAACAGAGGTTGTTCCCATCAGTTGCAAGCTCTTTTATTGATAAGGGTCCTTATCATTATTACTATACCTACTGTACTATCAGATATAAAATCTACGGCATGCTGGCTGCTGAGTTCTAGCCTGGATGCTGAGATCTTATCTGCCTTCCTCAGCCCAGCCACAGATCTCACAGTTCTTACCACAAGCTACTGGGCCTGGCTAAGGTCACGTAACCATCTGCAGGCCCTGGGTGAGATATTAACTCTTTTAGTGCTTCAATCTTTCTCTGAGTGAGAGAAAAGGACAAAGTATCTCTATGCAGGTACATAGAGGAGCAACATAAAGATATGGAAGTCAGAAAGGAAGAAGTCGAGTTCTAGATAGAAGGGATGAATTATGATCTTGGGCTGAAATCTTCTTGTAAAGCTATGGAGAAAAATGTAATTGATGCATCAAACGTTTTTTCCTATAACTCGTTGAAAGAACATGGGGGGATGGATTGTTCAAACCTGTGCAGAAACAGGCAAGTGATATAGCTGTAAATTTAATGATAAATTTGAATAGAGAGAGAGAGAGGAGGATAATGGAAACTCTGTGGCCCCAGGGAGAGAAGAAGACCTCTGTTACCAAAGATGAAGATGATCTCAAAGATAAATAAAGAGGATCTCAGCTTTTGAACAGCTCATCCTTAAAACAGTACCCCATAACTTCACATGGCCCATAAACACACCTGTGAGAAAAGCTGTGAAAAATGGGAAGGACTTGAAGATTGCAGATTTTCTGGGTGGCTTCTATCCATGCAAATTAGAAGCCACAAGAGAACTGTTTTCTTGTGGAGAATTCTCCATAAATTTACTAGAGGCGCTCCTCTCCCTAAGTAAACTGAAGAAAGACAATTCTATAAGTAATTAACTGAACTGTTTCTGTATGTTGTGAGTAAGAAAGAAAAGGTTGTAGGGGGAGGAGGGTTGTTCTACAAGTTTTATTCTGATTCTTATTATTCTTTCTTTTAGTTACTCTTAATAAAGTTTTCTTCATAGATTTGAACCTGCTTTTCCTTCGTCCTAATCCTACCTCACAGCAAGAAATAAGTATATTCTAGTGAGTGCACTGACATTTGGCCAGCACTGAAACCCACCTCATCATCTGGTGCATTAGTCAAGAAATTTCAAATTGGTGAACCTAAACCACTACAGTTAAGAATATTGCTTGAGTTGCCAATACAACAACATAAACTAGTTGAAGTGATTTCTTATTAGATTTGTTCCTGAATACAAAATTTTTCAAACCCTGAAGTGTTATGAGAAAGAGCCTGCTTTCTATAATTTCATTTTTTATTCCTAAGATGGGTTTCTTTAGTTCAAATTCAATAGAAAAACCTGCTGATTTATAATTGATCAACAATTTTAAGGATGGTGTATCAAATATTGCATAAACAGGCATACAAGAGATGGATCTAGTTTCCAAAACTGCTTATGCAAAGCCAGCTTTAGTTCATGGACAATTAATTTCAATCTACTGACAACCTCTTTTTACATACTACTTTCATCAATACTCAGCTGTTTCATCCACTTTTTTCTCTGTTGCCTACACTTGCTCCTCTCTGATCCATCTTGATCCCTCTTTTTCCTTCCTTTTGACTTTTCCTCTAAGCACTCCACAATGTTACACAAGTGACCACAATACCTTTAAACTGTTCCATAATAACATTTGCACAATTACCAAGTATTTTTTGCCTGCTACCACAATATGCCACATATCCCTTATTTCAATAGCACTCTTCAGATTGCAAGGCTTTCTGGAGGCTGCAGGTTTGCTCTCCTCAGTGGGTTTAGTACCAAGGTGAGAAGCTGCTCAGTCTTTTACAGACAAAAGAATCACTGATTTGGGTGCCACAGACTTCAGCGGATTACAAGGTTTTCTCTGCCCATCACAGCTCTTTTTGTCCCCCTGGGTCTCTCCATGTGCTGTGACTAGCCCCCAGTGCAATCCTGCAGTATGACAGAAGAACCTGATTGTAGGAGATCAGCCTGAGGTGGAGGATAGTCAACACTTGAAAATGCCTATAACACTGCTGCATCAAAGAACGGTTGTCAAACATGTTGTCAGAAATGTGGTATCAACCCATAAAAAATGCATGATCAAAGACCTTAAAGCGTGTATTTTCACAACATATTCCACCAAGTTAAGCTACAGTAAAGACCATACTCTCTGCACAACAAATTCCTTAAAAGGCAAGAAGTGTAAAAAATAAGTGTCCTGGGTTGACTATATGATGCTTTTATCCCCAATTATCTCATTCTGTTTATGTTGAATAATAAGTTTTATACCTTTAAGAGTGAAGGGGGGAGAGAAGAAGCGCGCAGATTGTTTCCAGACACTCCACTCCTTCACATTCCTGCTCCTGGACTGTGTTGTCTGTGGATGAAGAGACAGCGGGACAGAGCTCTTCTATTGCTTTTTAGTTAGTGTTAGCTAGCTGAGGCAAAGAAATTCCCTGGACTGTTTTTTTTTCCCTTTTTCTTTGGACCTCTTGAAACTGCTCTGGACTGAACACCCAGGAGAGCAGCGGCAGCTGCAGCTGTGGGCCACCGGGCCAGGCCTGGCCTGCGACAATTCCAGCACCGGAGGGACTGATCAAAGACTGAGTGAGCTGAGCTTCAACCCGGGGTTTTCTCAGTTTGTTATCTCTTTTAGAGTGGCAAGGGGTCTCATTGCTTGATATAGTTTTGGTTTTATTGTTTAATAAACAGGTTTTTTCCACCTTTCTCCAAGAAGGTAGTTTTTTTCCCTCCCGGACCAGTTGGGGGGGAGGGGCCGATTGGATCTGCTTTTTTCCCGCCGGAGCTCCTCTGAGGGATTCTTCCCCAAATTTGCTCTGGACAATAAGTCACATTCCACTAAGGGAAGCTGTGGGAAGTTCTTTTTAAAAAGGATGTTCTAGGACAGAATTAAGCCAAACGAGGCAAACATTATATCCGAGAACCCCTTATGGGTAATGAAAAGTGCGTTGCCTACTAAAGAAGAATAAGAAAGGCAGAAATGGAGGAAGGAAAAAGAAAAAGAATGAGAGGGGAGACAGAGAGAAAAAGCAGGCCTTGCCACCAGAAGGCTGGGGAGTGCCATCAACATCCATCTGGCAGGGGGTGTGTGCACACTGGCTGCTGGGGGGCCTGCACAGCTCCCGCAGAGGTGTGGCTGCACAGGCGCAGCTCCTGTGGCGACAGGCAGGAACACACCAGGCGGGTGACTGGGCACTGGGCAGGAGGTGCAGAACCCTGGGCAAGGTCACAGAGGAGTTCACAGTGGTGAGGGGGATCAGAGAAGCAGGGATGGAAGCAGGTGGCCTAGGCAGGAGCACGGCAGGAAGGGATGAAGCAGATAGGAGGATGGGCAGGAATAGAGGGAGGCAGAACGGGTGAAGACTGGAACAGACAAGAGAGATGAAGTGGTAGGGCAGGACACAGGCTAGGAGGTGGTCAGCAGGTGTCCAGCCAAGTGTCCAGTATCATCCAGCAAAAGGATGAGCAAGTGAGTAAGCGAGGGCAAGCAAAAATCTTCCAGTGAGGGCAAAAGCCCAGCAGCTTGTGACACAGTTACTTTTACAGCCCTCAACTCTTCCTAAGGTGTGCTCACTGTCAGAGGACTATTGGCCAGCCAAATGTTCGACTGCAGCTCGTTGGTGGAGACCTTTTTGCTACCCAATTGGAGAACCTTTCCAGAGGGCACAGTGTCCTCAGTGGTCTCCTACTCACTGCCTGTTCCATGTGGGATGTGAAATGTCCATCAGGTGACGTGTCCCTAGAGACAGGGCATTCCTGCATCTTCTCCTACCTGCATACTGCATGTGACCCGTGTGCAGCCCTTCCACCACATACCTCTGGTCAAACAATGTTGTGACAAAAATCAAAATTAAATTAATTGCTCACAATACATCACCCTGATCTTATGGGCTCAGCTGACCACACATTATCATGAGTCTTGATCCAGCATCAGACTGCTTCCAAAGGCAAATTTAGATGATAACATTATCTTTGTCACTAACAGAATTCTGCAAGAAAAATGTTTGAAAGCGCTGAAGTTTGGGTGATGGTAACATGAAAAACTGTTCCATTGTACTTTCTTTCATCAAAAATCTAAAGAGAAAATTTTAATCTCTCGCGTTCTCTGACATAAATACTTAGTTTGGAAATAGTCATGTGCAAGGATGAAAGGTAAATTTTATGATTCATTGATAGAATAGAAGTTTCCTATAACAAGATTAATAAGCAAACAATTGGGAATATGTTAAGCAGATTATAGCAAGTCCATGAAATCAAAACAATTACTCTACATAAAAAAAACTAAACAAACCCAACCCAAAAAAATCCCCGAATTAAGAAAAATCCTCCATACTCAAAAGAAAAAAACTCAACCCATTCCAAAACCTAAACCTTTCAGTGTTTTCAAGATTTGCCAGCAGTATGAGGTTCAATAAGGCAAAATGTCAAGTTCCACACTTGGGTGACTTTGGGAAGAGATGGGGTGGTGTTGAGCTGCAGGCCATGCCATTTGCCCCCAGAACACCGTGGCAGCACAAAGGAGCGCAGGGTGGCACAGAGGAGCACAGGGGGGCACAGAGGAGCACAGGGTGGCACACAGAGGCTGTCTCCACCTGACCTCGGGGGAGGAGGTGCCACATGGCAGAGCCCTACACAGAGGAGCCTGGCAGAGGCTGACAGACAGGTGAAAAGCACATGATCACTCCATAGAAGGGCGTTTAGAAAGTGTGTTGCTGATGTGGCAACATGGGATAGGTCATGTAATGAGAATTATCATGTAAGGAGATGCTGTGCCTTGAAAAAGTGTATAAAACCAGTTCGTTTCTTTGAATAAAGGATTCAGATTCCCTCCCGGTCTGAGTCTGTGTCGCAGTCAGGCACAAGTGACAACAACCCCAGGCAGTGCTACAGGCTGGGACAGAGTGAGTGGAAAGCTCCCATGGAAAAGGACCTGGGGAGGCTGATCAACAACCAGCTGAACATGAGCCAGCGTGTGGCCAAGAGGGCCAATGGCATCTTGGCTTCTATCAAGAATATTTTGGCCAGCAGGACTAGGGAAGTTTTCATATCTCTGTGCTTGGCACTGGTGAGGCCACAGCTCGAGCCCTGTGTTCAGTTTTGAGCTCCATACTACAACAAAGTAAAGACATTGGGGTGCAGGAGCATATCCAGAGAAGAGCAATGGAACTAGTAAAAGGTCTGGAACAACTGAGGGAGACGGAGTTGTTTATTGTGGAGAAGACCTCATCACACTTTCTGAAAGGAGGATGTAGTGAGATAGGTGTCAGTCTCTTCCCTCAGTGAAAAAGTGACAATTTGAGAGGAAATGACCTCGAGTTGCAGACCAGAGGCAGTTCAGATTAGATATTAGGAAGTTTTTGTATTTCATGGAAAGGGTTGTAAAACATTGTAACAGACTGCCCAGGAAAGTGAGGGAGTAATCAGCCTTGGAAATATTCAGAAAGCATAGGGGTAAGGCACCTGAGGACATGTTTTAGTGAACATGCTGCTGGTGCCTGGCTAATGCTTGGCCTTGATAATCTCAGAGGTCTTTTCCAATCTTAATCAATCCATGATTCTATGAAAACTGAATCTTTGAGACTTAGATTTCCTTTATGCACACTCCTATTATGTGTGCATGGCACAGTGTAGCTTTTCTAAAGGAGAGAGATCTTTATCAAAAAGAAGAGCTACCAAGTATACTGCCTTAAAGTATATATTAAAAATGTAGATATCAAAATATTCAAATTTTTATTCATCATATTTACTATTGCCTGAAACTAGACGTCAAAGCCTGGTATGTTTGCATTAATTGAATTTTTAGCTTAAAAGTTTTCTTCATTCATTATTTTTTTTGCTGTATTTCTTTGAATTTTTAAAAAAATTTCTTATATAAGTGAAATTACATTTGCCAAAAAAACTCTCATGGATGTAGGAAAAAACCTTATACATTTTGTTATCCATGAAAAATATCTTGTAAAACTAGAATTTGAAAAAACGAGAGAAAGAGCAAAAATAAGGAGATCAATGTTATAATGATTGCAGTAGTATTTATGTTCTTTTCTTACTTCACTAAAGTATTCCAAAGACTTTTCATTTCTTTTCTTTCATACAAAATTTCATGGTAAGCATTTAAAATGAAATTAGATTATGGCATACAAACTGTCTAATCTTGATATTGAACAAAAAAATCATTTCATCCCTTTTCCTTCTTGCTGTTTATTTTTGTATACAAGGCAATGGGGAGAACTGACTAGACCAGACAAGTAAAATACTGATAAAAAGATATCAATTTATAATTCAGTTAAGAGGATTCTTTTTCACTCTATTATTTGACATATATGAAGAAAAATTAGTTCGTGACCTTCATTCACATTGGACAGAGCATGTAGATGTTCAAGGAAGAGCAAAGAAAAAAAAATCATAGCATGACAGCCAACATATTTTAACAATATATATTTCTTTTATGATCTTGGAAATCTCTTCAAAATTGCTGTGATATGTACTCAAATTGAAATATTTCTGTTCCAAGTTTTTCAGGCTTTCAGATGCCTGAAGTCACTCTTCTCACTCTAGGAATTACTTCATATTCTTCCATAACTTGAATGTTCTTTTTTCTAACAAATCAGGGCACCTAAAAATGTTATCTGTCGGGAAATTACAAAAATTCAACTTCGATTTTCTAAATGCACATCTAATAGCATATTTATGTGGGAAGATATTCAATTCATAAGATTTGCACTGTTTCTCTATCATTCAATATGTGAAATTCAGATAAAAAATCCACAGTAACATCTGTTACTTGGGAACTGTGTTTGTATAGTGAAGTAGAAATATAAAACTGTTGAAAAAATATTTAAAACATATTTTCCTCACAGACATAACTTGTAGAGTCTTAATAATTGTTTGAAAAGTCAAATAAAATGAAATTTTATTGCAATTGAAGAAAAAAGATGACAAAATATTCTTTACAGTGTTAAGAAATTATTAATATAAAAATAATAAAACAGATTTTGATAATGTCACCACATTTGACTTATCTTACATGAAAAGGTCAGAGTCAGAGTAATTTGTAAGATTCAAATGAAGTCTCAAGACATATAGGGCAGAAAATTCAGTCGTTTTTTGGTTATATTAAAAGGTTACTCATTCATAAGCAGAAAATGTATCTTTAACTTAGACATGTTGAGTGCACTATCACAAGTGGTGTTCATAAATGTAGTTGCTCTTTTAACCAATACATTTTCTGGATATAAAGGGTAAATCAACGTTATAAAGAAGATTTTTAAATAGTTACAATATTTAAAAAAGAGTTTTATAAACAAAACAAAATAAACGAAACACACACACAAAAAAAAAAAAAAAACCAAAAAAACCCTCACCAAATAAAACAACAAAAAAAAAAAAAAAAAAAAAAAAAAAAAACCAAATAAAAACCAAACAAAAACAAAGCAAAAAAACCCAAAGCCAAACCCCAGGATTATTTTTTGTGCCTTTAAAACTCCTATTTATGAAAGTGGTGAATTTATTCTTAACCATGTCTAGTGACTGTAAACTATATAAGAACTGGAAAGAAGGTGAAACTACTTATTCCATCATGCAATCCAGCTATCACTAGTATAAAGAGCTTCAAATTAGTCATCCATCTACTGAATTCTGTCAAACAAGTAGGCCAAATGCCATTCTTTATGTCAAAACCAAGTCACAAAAGAACAGTCCCACTAATAAAAATAGGCTTTTCTAGCAGGATCAAGAATTTGGAAAAGTAAATTTATAAGAAAATTCAAGTTGTGGAGGATACAAATTATGCTTAATAGAAATTATTTTAGAAATAAGGAATTTATAAATAATTTAATCACTTACAGCAAGGTTAATGTAGCTGGAAATGTGAAACTAAACATAAAAAAAATGGAAAAGAGAGGGTATTTTTAAAACATTATTTTCCTGAAGCTGCAACTGAATGGACTATGCCAAAATCCTACAACATGATTGTCCTCATTCTGTTACAGTGGAAATCAGAGTTTCATCTACATCATCCTTACATAGATCAGAGGAAATTGTCTGGAGCCAATGCAATTTCTCTGGGGTAAAATTAGGAACACGGTGAGTGTTATCAAGATGTTAATGATTCAGATGAAGTGGTATAGCGGAGTGAAAAGATATTCAAGGAAGGTAAGAAACAATAATTTTGAATTGAAGGTACTTGCATACAAAAATGATGGATCTCAAATAAAAATTGAAAGCATTTTCTCATAGTATTTGCTTTCCCCTTCTGTCATTATTCCCTGATCTTGGCTTTCTCACTAGGCCATTTCTCTTTGATAGAGATCTATATCCACAGATAAGAATTTCTACTCTACACCGCACAGACCACTGATGGCCTCTTCCCCTTTCCACCACAGGGGCCCTGGGCAACAGGGAGCTCACTCCCACCCCTGGATGTGCCTGGCCCAGCTGAGGATCTTTTCTTTGTATCTCCTCTACTGACTCTGCTAGCTGCACTGCCAACATACAGGGACATGCTTCTGCCACCCACAAAGGACTGGCTTTTAAAAATACTTTTTACTTTCCATATTAGACTTACGGCCTAAGCCTGAAAAGACTTCTACAGTCAAGTACCCTCTGGACAATCTCTTTGACTTTCTCTGTATCTAAAGCCAAAGTGCAGTTGTCAACTGCTTTTTTGTCATCCTCCCATTTTCTTTCTCAAATTTATTACCAAAGTGTGAGGTTACGTATTGCGCAATTTTTCTGATGTGTCTTTGTTTTCCAGATCATCTACATTAATCTAGTCAGTTAGAGCCGGTCAGATGTAGTCAAGGTCTTCTTTGTCAGGGAAGTGCTTTAGGGTAAGCTTCACCCCATGACTCTGTGACATTTTAATTGGACCTTATGTCCAGAGATGAATTTGTTTTTGAAACCTACTGGAAAAAAAGGAGTGCACAAATGCATGTCTTTTGCTATTTATACATATAATTTACCCAGAATACTTTTTCATAATATTTTCTCTTTTTCACTCTTCAAAAAATATTTACAACCAGGAAGTTCTTTTCTGTTTGTGTCATCTGTTAAGAATTTTCTGAAGTATTTTTAGCTGGAATTACTTAGGGTTTATGTGAATAAATATTTAGGGAAGAGTGGTGCAATGTAAAGTGTGGATACATTTCCTCTAAATTAAGTTTCTATACTTCACTTTCTGCATTTGTTTTAAACAAATCTCCCATCTTATTCCCACAAACACCTCGCGCCCCCCATTTTTGCAAATAAAAGAATCACATTTTGGTTAGGACATACAGCACCCGCTGATCATGCAGTAGTAGCAGTGAGATAGGCTACTTCCTACTATTCACTAATAAGGCTTTTAAATTCTATGGTTAATTTAAAAATCACAGATGTAAATATGATGATATTATAAACGACAATAGGAATTTTAAAAAGGTGTGCTATTTGTCTCATTTTTTCCATGGTGAAGTGTGCAATTTGTGTGCACTGAAAGTTTATTTGCTACAATTAGTTCTTGAAATTAAAATATTTTTCTGCATTATAACTATATATCTACATAGATGTGTTATGTGATAGATTAAATAAAAGGGCTTATTCTGTTAATATATAAATATATGTGTGTGTGTGCATAAATATTTATCTGAAATTAAATTATAATTAACTGATAACATTAAAATAGCCAGCAAGCAAATTTTCTGAGAAGAACTGAAAGACAAAATTTTTTTGCAATATTTTATTGCAGAAAAATGTCTAAAGTCTGAATTCTGCCTGTGCTGCCTATTCTGTATTACATCATTCTGAACAGAGGAGAAATAGTAGCAGAAGCTACTCTAGTTAATCTACAAATATATTTATGCTATGGCTTTCTGTACTTAAAGTGAATAAGTGCTCCAGAGTGCATTCATAAATACAGACAGTCCTATATTAAGGAAAGAAAGGGGAAGCAACTGTCAAGAGCATGACTTGTTTTCTGCAAACAAATCTTGATAACTTAAAATAGACATCAAAGACTCAGTTAATGTAGAGGTGCCAGCAAGTGGCCTAGTGTAACTAGAATAAAGTATGCAGTGAGGTAAATCATCACAGTAAACATTTATATTTAAATTCACAGAGAGAGAACGTGTCTCTCTAACAAATTACTGGTAGGATCATACATACATGCTTTTGCTTACCTATTTCACTGATCTCATTTGCAGCAAAGGGTTTCCAGAACTGACTCCCAAGTCATGGCAGCGTGACCAGATGATGTGATGACAGATTCTCAAATAGGAACTCTTAGAGAGCAGTGATGCGATCTATATGTTAAGGTTAGCTTCTGAAGAGATCAAAAATACGCTAAAAACATGGGAGCTGAGGAAATCTGTCCTGGAGGAGAAATTTAGAGTGCCAACATTACTGGTGCTCTAAAATTGTTATAAACAGGGATGTTTATACTTATCTAATAAACTTTACAATATATCTTCACTTGTGTTCTTTTAGGTTCACTATATATAATATATTATTGCTTGGGTTCTTTTGTCAAAATTATTGCCAATTTACATACATATCTCCTTCATAAGGACTTTTGCCATTAGAGGGAGATGAAAGAAGACCTTGTTTCACCCCTGTTATTACAAGGAAGGATAATGGACAAACAATATGGACAGTGGTGAATTGCAACTTTTCATTTTATTCAGAATTATTACCCTTGAACTTTTAAAGAGGTATTCACTGAAATTGCTAGACAACTAAATGCCAGAGAATTAAAATACATGCTATTACATGGAGATTTCTGAAAGTGCCAGAAGTGAACTTCTGCCACTGAAAGAATGCAGAAAGGTTCATCAGTAAAGTGGCTAAATAATTTGTTCATCAGTTTAGAGGAACTGACTGCTTTAAATATTGCATCTTATTGGGTCACATGGTCTTTTGTATGTTCAGGTTCCTCAGGTAGCCTCAAATCTGATCGTCCTCAATTAAAAGGTGTTTGTATCCCCAGTCACTGCCTTGAGGATAAAGCACTTAAGAGAAAAAACTTCAGGGAAAAAACTTCAGGGAAAAAACTTCCCTATGCTTATTTTCATGAATTCTCTTTTCTTAATTATTATGAAAAATACATCTTCCTTTACTGAGAAATATATTTGCATAAACCCATCCTATAAATTTTCACATTTTCTGCTAAGTTCCGCTCCAACTATTCTTAGCTTTGCTCATCCCATCCCTACATAATTGCACAGTCTCAGTATTTTTCCTAGAATGCATATCTCTGGTTCCCTTGCCTGTGCATTTCCTTCTTATACTTTAGTTTGTTCAGGGGACCAACCATGCTGGTCTCCTGCCTTTCTTACATGGGGTAATCAAAGAGTTCCCACGGTCTTCAAAAAATGTATTTAAAATAACCTGCCAGTTCTGTTCTGCTCCTTTATCCTTGAGGGCAGTTTCCCAGGGAGGTTCCAGCCAGTATATATTACATATTCAATAGTGTCTTGGTGAAGGAAAGGCAGCCAGGTGTCCACACAGAACAAAAGCTGGGTCATAATAATTAGATCAGTAAAATTGAGTGTATGTGTAGTTCTGTATTTGTTGTTGAATCAGTGAACACACCCTTCTAAAATGTGGACATTGTCTCTTCCCTAATTCCTTCCAACTCTGAAGGTCATCTCAGACACAGTTTTTAATTTTTTTTTTTTAATCCCTTTTGATCATGCTGTCTAGCAGTACTGCTGTCACTAAGAACATTACAACATATTCTGACTTTGAGTTCAGGTGTGTACTCTGGGAGATAATGGATTATATGGTGAACATCCAAAGGCCTCTAGGCATGTTATATCTTGTAATCTTTAAACCATATTTGAAGAGCACTGATCTACACAAGTGCTTTATCTTCACTATATTTAATAGGTATATAGCTAGTAGATAATGGGAATCTAACAGAATTTATCTCTGTATTGGACTTGTTAAGGCTCTGTGGTAAAAAACTGTGGAACTCTTCTCTTTATAAGAGATGAATGGATATCTTGTACAAGTCTTTCTTGTGAGTTTTACATTGTTGAAATTTTTTAACTAATCATATAAGGTACAAAAATCAAATGCTACGTTTAATAACTTTACCACACACAAGCCTTAATCCATTCCACTCAGATTGCAGTGCTGCAGGGAAAAAAATATTTCTTTATTTTGGAAATTTCTAATGTACCGTGATACAACATTCAGATAAAAATTTAAGAGAGAAATTTAATGACATTTCTTCATTTTTTGATTGCCAATTTCTTCACATAAGTTTTATTTTTTTCCTTTTGTGACTGACCTTTTTTAACAATATTCCATGCATTTTGCATTTTTCTTGCTCAACATTATTTTTGAATGGAAGAAGTGCAGCTAAAGGAATTTCTGAACTGCCTCGGATAACAAATTCTAGTTTTAAAAGACTTGTTTAGGGTCTAAGAATTTCCAAAGACTCCTAAGTGTAAGAGATCTTCCATGACTGCAGAATAGATATTCAGTTTGCTCACACCTTACTGGTGAAAAACCTTCTACATGGAAGTGAAAGTATATGTGTTACCTGGCTTGCAAGGGTCTTTCAGGGTTGAAGAGATAGACGAGAATCTCAATCTCGTGATCAGAAGGCTGGATTTATTATTTTGTGATATAAGTTACATTAAGACTATACTAAAAGGAAATCGAGAGAAAAGTTCAGAAGCTGCTAAGCTAAGAATAGAATAGGAACCAATCAACAAAGTTCTGTGTCCAGGCAGAAAGCAAGAACAACTCTCCTGTGAGTAGTCAGTAAATCCAAACACTCACAGAAGACCAATCACAGGTGCACCTGTTGCATTCCACAACAGCAGACAACCATTGTTTACATTCTTTCTCTGGGGCCTCAGCTTCCCAGAAGAGGGAAAATCCTAAAGAAAGGATTTTCCAAAAAAGATGTCTGTGACATATATGGGTAAAATTCATCTTTAGCTGATTAAAAACAAGGATCTGATCTTCTCACACTTGATCGTCCTATGAATTTGTTAGGAAATATAAATGAAAAAAGAAAAAACCCCACTAACATAATTAATACATACGCTAATATTAATGTTTATAAGAATAATAATTGTAGGCAAAGGTAGTAACCCAAGAGGACCAAGTGATGCATAACAGCTGCTGCTCACCAACCAACCAATTCCCAGCTCATTCCTGTTGGAATCCATAAAGTTAGAGGGTTTTTAGGAAATGGTTAAAAAAGTATAGGCCTCAGGCTGAAGTTTTGTTAGCATTGCAGATACAGCAGAAAAGTTTCCCAAGCAGTAGAGCATATGTGACAAATAACAATAGGCCTCTGTAGAACTGGCTTAAGGATGGCAACAAGGTTATTTAATGTATATCTTTAGAAGGTAAGCATGAATAGAGCTCTGTTCTTTGTCTCTTATGAACCACTCTTTGTTTTAACTACCATTACGTGTGTTTTATACGATTGGATAGAATGCTTGTCAATATGTGTTGTTCTATGTATGATTGGCTGAAATCTAGACTGAGATGGTTTTATGTCATTCTGTATCACCCCACCTTCTCGGGCATTCCCTGTGGATCAGCGAGCTGTTAACATCCTATCTCCATTGTCTTGAGACTGATGTGCAAATAATTAAAAAAAGCTCTTCACTGGTCTGGTTTGTCCAGTGTTGTCCATATCTGGACGTTTTGCCGTGGCAAGTGGGTTCCTTTCTTAAGACGTGGGTTCCTGACACAATTGGACATATATTTCCCCTATATACCTGAACCCGCAATAATTACCAAGCAGCAGTCAGCCCCTCACTCTCCCACTTTATATGCTGAGCACGACATTCTGTGATATTTAGTATCCCTTTGGCCAGTTCATGTCAACAGTACTGACCATGGTCCCTCCCACCTTTGTGCGCCACTCCTCACTGGCAGAGCATGGCAAACTCAAAAGTCCTTGATTTAGGACAAGCATTGTCTAGGAATAGACAAAATATCAGTTTATCATATTATTCTCAGACTAAATACAAAAAACACAGCACTGTAACAGCTAATAAGAAGAAAATTAATTCTATCCCAGCTGAAATCAGGACAGTAAATGTCCCTGACTAGGGTGCACCACATTGGTGCAACACATTGCACTTAGCCATGTTGAACTTCCAGCTACTCAAGGGTGGCCACAGGTCATTCAAAGACCACTTCTATGGCTGCTTTTTCATGAGTGCATTCTCTAAATAACAACGTCTAAGCCATTATACATCTTGCATTTGGTGGTACTTTGTAAACTACACAAAATACACACAGAAAAATATTCACTTTTAACTGAAAAGTTTAACTTTTTAGGAAAGTGGCAGGAATATTCTTGTATTAAATAGACTGATGTTATTATCATTGTTATTTTAGCTAGAAGAACTATTATTTGCAATTTCCCAAAGGAATTTGGATTAAGAAGATAAACAAGAAGAATTTGGAGCTAAATATGTTTGAAGTGCTTCTCCAAGCCATAGTTGACCTTTTCCTGTTTCCTGATGTGTAAAGGATAAAGACTTCTGTTATTAGAATCGATTTCAGAACATATCTCAAATATCAACTGTCCATGATATATTCTTTTGGTTCAGGAATTTATAGCCTGTGTCACCATATTTTCTTTAAAGAAGTTCTTCAATAAATATGAAATTACCCAAATATCATATCTGAACTATGTAGTAAACTGTTCAAATTCTGCTTCAGCTTCTATCAGCCAGAGTAAATGGAGGGTTGGAGTGGGTTTCCACATAGCATTAGGCTAATGAGCTGCATTCTTTGAAAGAGAGGAAAAATAATTGTACTCTAAGAAACAGTTATCTAAATCTCAAGTGGAAGAAGAAAACCTAAGTAGGTGTTACTGTAGTTTGGATAACATGCAGTGTTTTCAAGACAGGGTTTATCTTCTATTCATGCATATATGCATGCTTGCTTCTATCTCTAGGAGCATACAAAAACCTATTAAAAGTAATTTGGTTTTGTTTTAAAATTTGTCTAAAATACAAACCATATAATTTGGTATTTATATTCATGAACATGTATATCTGTATTCTGGTATATACACATGGGTATATATTAACTTTACACATGGGTATATATTTTATATGCAAATGCATTTGATATATGTGTGTTATATTCATAGGTGCCATTACAGAAAACTGAACGAGCTCCTTAAAAACTCATGTTTTACTCTGAGCAGTGCTATTGTCCTAGAATGACCTTGAAAATAGATCAAAAGATTTTCCATGTGAGACATGAAGTAAGAGATAAAAGGATATTCAAAAGAAAATCCAAACAATTTTGTGGGGAGGGGGAAATAGTACTCAAGCATTTGAAAAGAAAACTGATTCTGAATAAAATATGGATGCATTTGCATCTTTTAAAAGAACATAAATAGCTCAGGAAGGGAGGAAAAGCTTAAACTTTATTCTGACCTGATAAGGATCAGTTTGGGAAATTCAGCCTGAATGCTACTTTTAATGGTAGAATCTCCTGCTTATTTGGTTTTTTTCACCAAAATACATTGGGAAGAATAAATACTTTGGAAGCAGCCATTTCACATCTGCGCCTATACAGTGAAGGTATGAGATTTAACAGCATAAGCAACAGCAGAATTCAGTTCAGATAAAAAAGATATTGTCCCAGGGGTAAGAGCAACTATGATGGGTAGAAACAAAACTTTACCTGAGGGACACACCTGTAAAGAAAGGAAGCTGTTCTCAGCCTAAATTCTCTAAAGAGGTCAGGCCTGCACAGATAAAAACAGAAGGAGAAGCACTGCATGCTGTTTCATTTCTTAATACGTCTTTGGTCTCAGGGGCAGATCCAAGTGAATTTAAGAAAGAGAAAGCACAGGCTTCTGGATGCAGTATTAGCAAGGAATAAAGAAAACAAGCTTAAAAAGACCTTCAGAAATCAAACAAGACTTTTTTGAGTGTCTTGGATTGCTAATCACTGTCATTATTTTAGTTCCTATAAATATTTTAGTGCTAAGTGGAAAAATTATAATTTTTCTTTGACTCAGTTGCCCAGCACCACCACAGTAATTGACTGATTTGTATTCATAGATGTGTCCATCAACTTTAATTTAATTACAGGGAAGATGCAATAAAAAATAAACAAAATAAATTCAGATTAAAAAGCCATGCCATCAGCAGTGCTCAAGCTTCGTGCTTCAAGCTAATTACATTCTGATTATGTAGAGAACACTGACTAGTATAGTATGGTGTGAAATAGCTGTTCTATGGCTATCCTATTTCAGCCAGCATAGCAGCTATGTTTCACAAAGAGTGACACTAGAAAGTTAGTGTCCCCTCACTAGGCATTCAATTAATTTTTAAATAATCACTGAATTTGATTAGAAAAAAAAAAATAGTAAAAGATGAATGAAAGATAAAAATGAAATGGACAAGCCAACATATATTTTCTCTCCCAAACAACTATAAAACTATAGACGGAGATATATGTGATAGCAGATGCAGAACAGTGTGTATCTTTTTTGAGAGTTCCTGGCAAAAGCTTTCTTCAAAGCTGAGTGTACATTATTGGTCTTATTGCAAAATGTTAAGGATAATGTTGTAATAATCCCCAAATTAAGCACTACCAAACTAGAAAAGTCTCCAAATTACATTTCAATTTAGATCCAAATATGGTGCGAGTAGTAAGTGTTAATTTTCTGTGTTTTTCTGTCTTTACTTCTTGTTCTAATAATATGATCTACAGATATCAAACAAAGTTTTTAACATAGACACTAAAATTTGAAGTGTTGCTTAAGTTTTAAAATATGCATGAATTCTTGTTTTCTCTCTTTTCAATACATTAAAATCTCTGTGTTAAGATTCTTTTTAGTAACTACAAAGAGGTAGAACGTGATACCTAAAATAAAATGTTCCTGTCTTGATAGTGATTCCTTCCTTATCAGATAATACACAAGAGGAGAATGCCTTTGTGCTTTTTCAGGAACTCTTTGGAATGGTTACTGAGAACTCAGTTAAAAGAGTCAGCCCTCATGTAAATCCTACTCTAGCAGTGATAAAATGTTCTCGGCTACTGAAATACAGAAGGAGCCAACCATAACTCCTTCTTTTTTTATTTTCAGTTTGGATGCTTTCCTGAATAGCAGGTGGATGGCCTCAATCTGCCACACCTGAAATCAGAGGGAACTATCTAGTACAAAGGGAATTATCTGATAATAATTTAATTCCAGTTTCCTATCTCTCTTTGCTCTAAAGAAATACATGTATATCTTATCTAATTAGTGATTCTGATCCTGACTGTTTAACATTTTGCTGCTTTGTATATGTGCTTATGTGACATAAGCTTTCCCTAATGAGACACCCCTCAAAATAATGTCAGGTTATAATGAGATTCATTCTCTGATGTTAGAGATTGAATCAGCTTTCCAATATTTTAAGCATATTTTTTTCATTCTACTGCTGAGGAAAAATATATTTTTCACATCTATTTACTTCAGACCAGATCTTCAAAAGATGGAGTTCTAGCAGTATTTCTGTCATCCTCTGTGTGAATCAGAAGACAACAACCTTGACCTTTAGTGGATTTCAGAGCTCAGAGGAAGATTTCTGTGGAATAGTTAGGAGTCAGAAAAAAATCAGATGTCTGAAAGACAGCTGTAACAAAATATGAAAAGAGAAAGGACAAGTTTATAAAAGAATGACATCAAGTGGAATATTAAATATATCAAAACTCTTTTTCTTTCTGCTTTTTCTCCATGCATCTCTAGAGCTGTATAAAAATCACATTTTCATATTTTTTTCAAAAAACATTTTGACTACTAATGCTTCTTGACGTTTTCATGGTTTAATCATTTTACCTCCTCTGACCAAAAGTGTCTTGGCCCCATTTTTTGTGAGGAATTACTTTAAAATTATTTTTTTACATATTAGATTTGGCCATATCCCTTTTCAAAATTCATGTGCACTAGAGGAAAAAGGATAATTTTCTGGTATATTTGCAACAGTAAACATATGTTTACATTAAATTGACCTTTTTGTTTTTGAGATAAGAACAGAAGACCAATGCTGAATTTGAGTAATTTTTAATTCACCAGGTATATTTCAGTATTAGAAATGTACAAAGCACTACCAGTTTCTAGATATGCACAATTTGAAGGTAAGATGTTCTGTTCAGAGCATATTCATCAGGGATTTATTTAATAATACTAAATAATATTTTTTTGTCATGTGGAAAGGGGAGATTTCCTTAACCTTTAGTGTGGGAGATCTCCTCAAACCTTATGTTTGATTTGTCTGTTGGTGTCCCAGGAAAGCTGGGCCCCTGTTCCCAACAGCTTGTCAGTGTCCCATGAGGGAACCCTTCACTGAGCAGTCCTGCTGCTTAGGAGGGTGCTTTGCCTGACTTGTTCAGGGACACACAACAGCATAAGGGAGACCCTTCAGCAGGTCTTCCACTTTATTATTTTTAGTTTTAATTTTAATATTTATTTTAACTTATTTTTTTAATTTTAATTACTTTAATATTTATTTTAATATTTATTATTATTTATGATACTCACTGCTGGCAGCTGCCAGCTCCCATGAAGGACTCACAACAACTGTTTCAAGAATGACTCTATTATTATAAGATTGTGACACATACACTAGGATATCTCTCTGTTCATTCATTTAGCTGATGTTTCATTGCAAAGTAGATTTCTTTCCTTCATGAGACTGATTAGATTTTTTTTAACAGGCAAACAAAATCTCTGAGATAATAACGTTGTCTTCTTGAGCAACTTGATGTAACTCCCTTAACAGAGTGCCTGGTGGCACCATACAATGCCAGGAGCTCATTACATTCCTACAGTCATTGCAATGGCAAGCACAGAGTTTGTCATCAGCAAGTACTGAAATCACTTCTAGTAGGAAGGGGTGATTCTGCTTGAGAGATATGAAAAGCAGTTTTGTGCAAGGAAAGAACAGAAGTTGGACTGGAATCCCTATCAGATCCATGGGAATGCAGTGCTCTCAATGCAATACAGTGCTTCCTACCAAATTGTTCAGAAGTATTTGGTAGAGTTAATGCCTGAAATCTAGCAGCAGTGTGACACTGACAGGTTGTGCCCTCTAGAGAGGGCATATCAAAAGTATGTAGAGAAAACACATTTCAGAATGAAAACAGAGTGTCTCAGAAGAATGCTTCAATGGATTATTTGTATGCTTTAATGTATGGTTAAGACTGTGGCTGAATAATGATCTTTACAAATGTAAAGAGAAGCTGAATATAGCTGAGTTTATGAATAGGAAAAAACCCTTGGCACCACTAATGTGTAATGTGTGTGGTCCACTAGAAGTAGGAAGAAATTTATTAATACTCATTTCACTTTTATAAAAGCAATATCAATCCTCTCACATATTCTCATACTTAGAGTCCAATGTGATACACAGTTTTTCAGCTGATATTTTATGTTAACTTAGCACCTTGAGAAATTACTGTTGTTTTAGGAGATTGAGTAAAATGGAGTTTAGCCTTTCACTTTATTGTACAATCTATCTTACATGGGCCACCAAACTCAAACAAAGGAAAATTATTTTCATTTATATTACCAGACTTTGTGACACTCTGAACATCTTTACCAAATCCTAACATTTTTATATTGTCCTTACAAAGTGGTTTAGATCATCTCTTGATATTTCTATTTTCTCACAGTTCTGAAAGCTTTCTCAGTGATGTTAAACCTAAATAAATAGCTCAGAGCAGAGCAATTCAAATAAAGGAGAACACAGTTCAGACTGTGTAAGGTTAAATGCAGTCTACATATAAAAATAATTGGCTGTCTCCTGTAGAAAGTTTTGAATATCTCATACAGTGAGTTCTAAAAAAAATATAAATTCTTGACAGACAAAAACATGAACCAAGGTCTGAATACTTAGGTAATTTTTTGTCTGTTCTTATAACCTCAAAAAAAAGTGATAGACAAGTTTATACCCTTTGGAATGGATTGATTAGCTCTTTGGCTTTTTTCCTCTTTTTTTTTTCTCCAAGGGACTGACAAAAGGAAATAATTTATTCATTTCCATATAGGAAGTTTATATTTATGCACAGAACCAGTTAAGACAAATTTATGTTAAACCTTTAAATTTGGGATGAGATATCAACAGGGGACAGTACTTAGGTTGGTTTCCTGTAGGAATTCCTGTACTCTTGAATTGAAGACCAACCTGAGAATAAATCCTAACATGGAGAGCCAGAGAATTCTTTTTTAGATAAACTCGGGATTTACGTCTTTTGTTGTTGACCTCTATTATATGGTTTATACTGTCTCTTTAAAAGATACTCAGTGGCTCATAAATTTCCTTCAGGGAATCTTTGCCCTCATCTTCTTCAAAGACATATCTGTCTGTGCAGAATAGTAAATCCCCTTGGTGAAATATATTGTTAAATTTTATGCTTTAGCATAAAATGACAAAAGTTCCAATTACTCAATCAGCTTCTGAAAATATGACATCCTATATTTTCAGGTTATATTGATTCATTTAACGTAAAACATTTGCAAAATCTGGTTCTTCTTAGATAATTTAAAATTTTCAACAAAGGCAAAAGAGGAAACAAGTCAGAGCAGGATCTCCTGGGATGTGACCTGGATAATGTTGGTGTAATTTCAGTCTGGTTTCAACTGCAGACACATTCACATTGACCATTTACATTGGTCTGGGTTTTTTTCCTTTTTCCCACATCCTACAAAAGAACTTCTTTTTAATCTCTTGCTCCAGTGAATAAATTGGAAATTTCCAGTAAAAAATATTTGCATTTAAGGAATAATAATTGAAGATCTACCCATAGTTTAATTAGTGCCTAGAGCTGCTTTCATGGACAGTTTTCTTTTCAAAGAAGGGGTCTAATTAGCTCAATATATATAAGAACTGTTTATGAAGATGCTAAAGGAAAGCAGACATTTCATAGTTTCTGAAGGAGTTTAGAGCAAAATTAAAAAAATAAATAGTGACTGGAATGTGACATTAAATGGATGGCCAAGTAATATTTACTCCTATATTTCTATGATTCTTCTTCTCTTTCATGAGAAAACTATGAGTGTAAGAGCCAAATGATCATCACTCCACAGCTTTGTGGTCCCATCCATCTCCTTCTTTTGGAGCATATCAGTTTGGCCAACAGAATGTAATATGATTCCAATAGGATAAATGAATGTTGCTACAAAGCAGAGTTAAGAGAAGGATAACAATCCCATTTATCTTAAAAGGAAAGGATGTGACTTTAGAAGAAATCAGTGACTGTTCTGGTTTGATTCTGCAAAAAGAAGACTCAGGCTGGTGTTCCAGACTAAGAAATCATATTAAAAATTAGAATTCCAGGTAGAAAAATGCCTCCCAAAATGCTTCTAAAAGCAGTCTTACGGCAAAGGGATAAACTGTGGCACGTTGTTTTCATTTGCAGTTGGCTATTATGTCCAGATGCCTGGTCTGACTGGAGAAAACCAGATATTTATCTAGATGGAAAAAGATGTTCTTGCTCTGCAGTCAGTTCATGACATACCACCTCAGCAATTTTTTCCTTCATAGGAAACTCTTTCCTTCATAAATAGCCTTTTTCCTTCACAGGCAACCTAAAGTTCACTTTTCCTTTTTTTTAGCATCTTCTATAAGGAACGTATTGTCCTCAATAGGACACAATCAGGCGAGCTTTGCTGGCTCAGTTTCAGAAATAAATTTAGTCCTCAAAATGTCAGGATGAGATGTTCTTGACACAGAAATGGAAATAACACCTGAGGGGAAGAGAGGAAATGTCGCCTCTGAAATAAAGCCAGGTAGTTACTTGGTGCACTAATATGCAGGCATCTTTATCTCTCACTAAGGAAAATGTCCTTTGCAATGAAATCTTGACATGGGCACTGGAATAACTAAATGATTAAACAAACAAATAGAAGTATACAGCTTTGGTAACTTTCTGCTCAGTGGAGAGTAAACCATACTCTTTCTAAATTGCAATCTACTAAAAAGACTAATTTCAAACTACTAAAAAATGTTATTAAATTAAATGCAGCCTGTATTTTGATGTCTGCAAATTTCTTTAGAGGGCACCCTGTAAGCATAAAGGACATTTAATGGTCACTTCCAATGCAGAGCCACTCCTTTGACTTTGTATATTGGCTGGTGAAAATAGGGGAAAACAACTACAAAATCTAATGAAGTGGATAGAAAAACTGTTCAACTAGAAAACAAGTCACCAGCCGTCTATTCTGCAGGTACTAAATTCCCCACAGTTGCAACCAAACCAAATGAAGATGACAATTCATGATTATAGAATAAGCATATATATCTCATAGCAGTACAGTAGAAGTCTAAAATATAAAAGCACAAAGAAAACAAATTTACTTTGATAAAAGTTAAGAAATACTAATTTTCTGAAGCTTTTCCTCGATGGCATCTGCTGAGGTAGGATGGAAGTGCACAGCTCATGATCTTCTAAAGGTAAGTTCTAAAGTCACATATCCTTCTTCAGCAGCCCAGGATTTTCCAGCTCTGGCCCAGCTGCTGGAGCCCTGACTGGTGCCCAGGGACCCAATATCTATGCCCAGGCTGGAGACATGGCTGCCACTTCCTTTGCAGTTTCAACCAGTATCAAAGCTGATACAGGTAGCAACAGGGACTCAGTTATGGACACACTCAGACCCAGACCCAGATTTACCAAGGACACTGACACGGTTGGTCACACAGACTGACAGAGAAGACCTTCAGCCTCCCCTGTGGGCAGGGGACAGGACTTACACCAGACACAAGTGCAGCCAGCCACCTCCCATCCCCTCTTCTTTGCTGTTAGGGACAGCAGTTCACACGTGCAGACACACATGTGGGTACTCTCTGCTTACAGGCGCAAGCACTCGTGGAGGTCACAAGTATCATGGTCAGGTTTTATGTTTCTTTGTGTTTGCTGCCCTTGTTTACCATATCCTCCTAAACTGATAAGATAATAAATCTGTGTAAGTAAGATAATACTGAAAAAATAAACACTTCCACACTCTATGTATCTTTACTAATTAACGCATCTAGCCTGATTTGTTCTCATACCTAACTCTCTTTCCATCTCTTGGCCAGTTTTGTGCTTCTGTATGGTTGTGCTTCTTGCTTACTGTTTTCTCCATTTTTTCCACTGAAAATGCCCTTGCCCATTAAGAAAGTCTTTGATTGGATATGCTCAAAGGAACAGCCAGTGTCCTCCCACATACCCTTATGGCACATATTGGTAACAGTGTACAAAATCAATCAGTGTGAAATTACAACTAAGTCCCTGAATGCATGTGTTTTCCTGTATAGTAGGCACTACGTAGCTTATCTATTCATTCAGACACCTAGTGGAGAAGAAACAGGCTACTGTCAATTTATACCATATTACATTACTCTCCCGGTTTAAGGAATTAAGCCAATTTCATTACATTTTTCATAGATGGAATTATATTAAACAAAAATTACTGCTATTTCAAAACATGAAAAAATTACAAATGGGATATATCAAAACAAAATACATGTGATCACCAGCCCACAACATTGAGGTATTTCAAACTGGATAATCCTGGAGTTCACTCTTGCATTCATCATCAATGAAGCAAATCTACTAGATGTCTAGATGTCGTACTCCATGAAGATTCCTTTAGTAAATATTGGAAGAAGAAAAATATTCAATAAATTGTTTTAATTTCTTGTGATGCAACACTTTCAAGTGCTCTTATTCTTATGGAAAATGTTTCATAAATAAGAAATAGCAGAACCAAGGTCAGTTAGCAGTGTGGTTGATCTTTAATTTAAGAGGGAGGGGATTTTCTAAAATCTTTACCAGATTTTACATTAGCTGACATGAGAAGAGGAATTTTTCATGAGGCTTCTTGGTTGTATCCATTTACTAGTATGCATTTCTTACAAAATAATAGAAATAGAAATTATGTCGATCATCGCTTCTTTCTGTGTAACTGTCTGTGCTGACAAGGATCCAGTCAAGACAAATGTTAATTCTTATTCTTTTTCTTGTACATTGATACATTCTTTTTTCACAGAATGTCAAACACAGATTTTATTTTTCACCATTCAGTACTGTAAATGTTCTGTGAACCACTATTGAAAACTGACAAAGTATTATTAAGTTAGCATCAGATAAAGAGATTTGACACAATTGATCCTGCAGTTCTATTAGCCTTACTCTAATGTTATACTATCACATTTTATCTCCATCCTCCCTCTCCAAATCAAATAATCTAAACCCTTCCATCATTTCACTGCATAAAATCCTTTCCTCCATCCTCCTCACCAATGAAAATTTGATTTGTTATCTAAATTTTGCCTTGTTCTGCAATACCACTTTAAAATGTTACTTGCAGTATTTAATGTATGGATGAATTACTGAAATAATAAGGAAACTGTAGCATTTTCTGTATTACAGTATGACATTTGTCTCTTTTTTAACAGTGTCAACATCCTGTTCATGCTTTCAATCAATGTTGTTTGCTCAATAGGGTTTTTCAATGGCCTATTGTGGTGCCTCCATTTTCTCTCTGAAGGATACAATCCCATCATTATGTCTGAATGATTTAACTTGTTAGTGCCAATGTGCAAAGACTGCTGGCTCCTGTTATTGTAAGTGACCTCTTTCAGTGCAGAGAAATTAATTTATTTGTAAAGCATATTTTATTCAATTTCACCATGTTCTTTGAATAGAGGCTCTATGCACCAAAAAATATTTACAGCATTGATGCTTAGCCGTTCTAATATCTCAACTTAAAATTTAAAAAAAAAATTCAAATTAGTTAATACTCAGATTTTTAAACATAAAATTACAGGCTTAGAGAGGCAATTGTAAATCTGTTCTAATTTAGTTTTCTCACCATGCCAAAGAGCAAAATTGAGCCAAACAACTGCTGAACAAATAAAAGTACTTACATGAACACACAACTTTTAATTCTGTCATGAATATTTAGGCATAATAGACATGCATAATTCTAATTTATATTTGGTAACCAATTAATTTGTCTACATACAAATGAAAGTGAGACAATCCATTGATTAAGGCAGTAACAAGAAATATGTATGTCTATTTTGACTGTCCTCCTTTACCACTGATGAAATGTAATGTATTTTATGTTCTCTCTAGCTTACAAAAGTTTCATCTATATTTTAAAAATAAACATTAAGAATCATTCAAAACCTTTCTGATTTATGTCAAGGCATTAAAATTGAAATTCGTCTAATATATTAATTGAGAATACGGTGACTAAAATTGCCATAATTTTAAGATTGACCAACTACTTTCTATCCCTTTGTGCAAGTCCTACTTAAATGCATGAGGCGTGTTCAATTCAGCTACAATCAAGTTTGAGATTGAATTAGTAGTTCCTAAAGAAATTTTTTTAAAGCAGGTGATTTTTTTTTTTAATTTTAAAACAGAGAATATAACAATAGCTTACGATATCAAAATAACTTGCATGAAAGGCTATTTTTCACTAAGTCTCATGAATCTATTCAGTTACATCTTTGCAATATTTCAAACAGCTATACCTAAAGTTAAATTTGTGATTTCTTTGATTAAATGAGTAAATTCCAGTAAATTAAGCTGTATTTGAAACATAAATTTGCCAAAAGCTTTTTTAAATATAGGAATTGAGAATCCCATTTAGATGAAGATTCTGCTATATTCTAAACAAAGAATTTAAATGGATTCATTTTGATTCATGCTTTAGGTTTATGTGAGAAAGAGCCTGCTTAAATGTATCAACACTTATTTAAGAATTTATTGTATTTTATTAAATTAAATTGGTATCTTTAACAGATTCTCAATTTAAATTATGATTGATGAAATATTAGGACACAAAAACACAAATTATCAATTTTGCCGGAGACCTTCAGGATCAACTAGTCCAACCATCAATTCAGCACCGCCATAATGACCCCTAAACGATATCCCCATGTGCTGCATCCAGACATCTCTCAATCACTTCCAGTGACTCCACCGCCTCCCAGGGCAATTTATTGAAATGCCTGACCATTTCTTCAGTGAATTTTTTTTCTAATATCTAATCTAAACCTTCCCTGGTGCATCTTCGGATCATTTACTCTCATTCTCTCACTTAAGACATGGCAGAGAGACCAACTCTGTATTAACTACCTCCTTTCAGGTAGTCGTAGAGAGCATGAGGCCTCCTCTGAGCCTCCTCTTTTCCACACTGGACAACCCCAGCTCCCTCAATCCCTCCTCATAAGACATGATTTCCGGACCCTTCACCAGCTCTCTTGCCCTTCTCAAGACACGCTCCACTACCTTCATGTCCTTGTAGTGAGGGCGCAAAACTGAACATGCATTTCAGTGAGACCTCACTGGTGCTGAGTTCAGGGGGATAATCACTTCCCTAATCCTGCTGGCTACATTATTGTTGACACAGGCCAAGATGCCATTGGCCTTCTTGGCCACCTGGGAGTGGTTCAGACAGCAGTCAATAGGCACCCCCAAGTCCCTTTCAGCTGAGCAGCTCTCAAGCCACTCTTCCCCAAGCCTGTAGTGCTGCCTGGGGTTGGTGTGACCTATGTGGAGGACCCAGCACTTCACCCTGAACCTCATGATCCAGCCTGTCCAGATCCCTCTGAAGAGCCTTGCAGATCAACACTCTCACCAAAGTTGGTGTCACCTGAAAACTTATTGGGATCTTGCTGTTAGACTCTTTTTCAATGATTTCAGCTTACTCATTTAAATAATCAATAAAGATGTTAAACCAGCCCCTGTACTGAGCCCTGTAGAGCACTACCAGTGTTCCACTGGCTGCTTATTGGATTCAGTTCCATTCACCACCACTCTCTGGGCTCAGCCAGACAGACGTGTTTTTATGCAGCAAGGGGTTCACACATCTAAGCATGAGCAGATAGTTACTCCATAATAATGCCATGGCAGACAGTTGTCAGACTGTTTCCTGATGTCTGGACAGACACCATCCACTGCCTTTCCCTCATGTCATAATCTTTACCTTATCATCTCTCGTAACCTTAAATCTCTACCTGTTCCTCACCGCATTGGCATGTAGAATGCTGAGAAAAAATTTGCCTCCTTCCATTCTCTTGCTGGAAAAAACTGTACAAACCAGCCTCCAAAATTTACTTTTCTTTTGAAACTCGGAAACAAAACCCTAAATACATGTTATATATATTTTAATTTTTCTTTTTATATGAGCAAAATTAGATATCGAAGTTTCAAAGCAATCATGTTTCTCTGCCCAACCCAGATGTCTCAGAATCCTTTTCAATTCTTTTTTATTTTTTTCTTAGTTTTATGCTAAAAAAAAATATTCATAGCCTATGCTTCCTGAATTTCTGGCCATTGTCTCTACAGGACCTATAAGGACCTAAATACCTACAGACAAATTCAAAGTTGTTCCATCTGATTAATCATGTCTGGCCATCTGTAAATGACACTGGCAATTCTTACAAAATTAACACAAGAGAACACATCTTTTGCTGCAATTTTCTAGACAAATTGTCCCGGTTTTTATATAGTCCCCAAACTATATGTGTAGTTGGTTGTGGTTCCAGTACAGCCTTCAGTCTTCAGCGCCATCTGTGCTGTGACTTTCCAGTCTGGTTTGTGCTTTTAGCCTGTCAGCCTCAGAGGAGAGGAGAGGTAGTGCATAAAGAATAGTATAAGACCTCAGATATAATTAACTTGTTGAGTACCAAAGCCTGGAAGGCTAATGAAGACTGTACTTACACATTTAACTTTCTTTCAAGATAAAAGTATCTTCTTTGCAGAAATAATAATTACACAGAATTTTCATTAACAATTGCTGATTCTGTGAGATTCTTGATCAGAGACTGGACTGTGGCAAAGTAGCAGAAGTATCCAGATTTCAGTGCTATGTTATCAGACTTATTCACCTTATTCAGATTTCAGTGCTATGTTATCAGACTTATTCTGGAGCAGGACTGCTATTTCTTTAATGGAGCTAGGAATGGCATTGTCATACATATTAAGTCATTTTCCCTCAAAATGACCTTGTGTGAATACAATATTGGAAAATGTCCATATTTCAATAGCAATACTGTTTAATGGCACTATGGATGAGCAAAAGACCATATGGGAGATGGCAAAAAGGACAGAACAAATACGCCAGGTATTGAATTTGTCTCTGAAGGTAGCAAAAAGATAACTAATTATTTGAGATATTTAAAGGTACACAGGCTGAGGATGGTCTCATATCAGGTAGGAAACAATTTGGAATTTGGTAGAGAGACAAGATAAAAGTGCTAACAGATTGATTTAATTTTTTAATTTTAAGATTGGATACGAGTATTTTTCAAGATACTGACAAATATATGGCATTCAAAAATACATTAAAAAAAAAAAACCCGAAGAAAGCAAACCATTAATTTCAGCAGTTTTGTGTTAAGTGTAAAGGTATTTAGCAGAAAACAACCCCTCTTGGATTCCAGATGATCTTCTAAAATAAGAGAGGCTGGGTGTGGCTGAGGTTAATTTTTGATTGTAGCTAATTAAACACTATAAATCTGATTGAGTTCAAACCAACCCATTACTGTGGGCATGTTTGTGTTCAATGAGGACTTACATGATTCACACACAGTAGATTTCATTGAAGCAACAGAAAACCAGGTTCAGGATTGCCCATGATAAATACACTAACTGCAGAGTATTAATATGCATTGGTATGTGCTGAGGGAGAAAGCATAATTAGAGCAATCTAGTAACAAGATAGATAGATATGTGTGTATATAAATATATAAATAAATAATATTCCCAAGTATGTTCCTATGGGGATTTTGAGGGAACTTTGAATGAGTTAGAGAAGGGACTTCTGAGTTGCTTTAGATGATATGATTTATTTTTCTTATCATCTGCATAGGCACAGAAGGGTGAGTTTGGCTCACATCTTCACCACCTGCCTCAGAAGGTCCCAAGACCACTAGTTGCAAGACCTTTTAATGATTTGTTGACTAATAAAACACTGCCAACAAGGATATTTATGCTTTTAACCCAATCCCTAAATATTTTGACTTATGGTACAGTAAGTCTTATGGTACTTATGGTAAGCTTTCTTAGCTAATCATGCTATGACACACAAATGTACAGTACTACACTTGACAACTCTAAACTTTTTCTACTTAGCTTAATATGTCTCTGCTTTAAACTAGAAATCCAAACATATACACTTCTAGCACTTTAGTGGTAGTTTAGAAGCCTTTTCCAAGGTCTCAGGTTAAATCCTGTGTTAATTCTAAGTTTTGGTTTACAGGCCCAAAGTTCTGAAAATTCCATACATTTCAGGTTCCAACATGTTCTAACACAGTTGGATGTTCAAAGCTCACCTAAAGGCAACCCTACAAGGAAAAGAGAAGAAACACAGTCCGCTGACTGTTCACAGAGGGCAGAGATGTTCTCCTCCACCTTTTTCTGAAACCCCTCTTTTAAGCTATAAATATTGGCTGGTCCAAGGAGAGAAAACAATCACATGTTGGTGGGCCTCAGTGACTTTGGTCATACATGCATTACAGGTCCCATGTTCTCCTTCATTTTTATCCCAAGGGGTGTGTTTAGCATAATTTAGTATGTTACTGGGGCTTAATGAAAGTCTCAGTCAAAATTTATAGTTAACAAACGTGGTCAAATAAATACTTTGGTCCTTCTAGTAGTGAGAAGGCAGTAAAGGCTCTCTATCCTTCATCAGTGGGCCTTTTTACACATCCTCACCTCCTTAATGAAGCAGATTTATAATATGGCTTGTTTTTCATGGTGAAGGGAGTGGGGCTGTTGGCTGGTACAGAGGCACAGGGTTCTTCTGTGCCTCACGGGAACATCAGGCTGTGAGACCTCTGCTTCTGTTCAGACATTCCATTGTTAGGCCTTGCCTGAGCAAAGTGCAAGACAAATAAGGGGCCCAGTTTATGTTTTTCTCAACCAGCCCCATCAATATTTCACTGTCTTAAAACAACACTTTACAATTCTGACCATTTACCCAAAGGAGTAAGACTTTGCAATGGTAGAACCAAACATAAACATATCTGGTGTTACTGTTTTGCTAGAGATGGCTTTTCAGATGTAGTAAAGTCACTTTTGGTGAAAAACCCAAAGATTTATCTACTGTAATGTGAACATCTAAGATAAGGGAAACTGCTTTTAAAAAGCCTTTTTTCAGAGATACAGTTTCACTGTAGTATTTTGTCATTATAGTGCAAGGGTTCCATATTGCTAGGGTTTTGATGCTTCTTGTACACAGGTCTCTAGGCACTGACTCTTCCTCATCCCCACAGCAGCCAACTGATTCCAGGTCCCCTCAGCCAACCAATCCACTCTTTTATAACACTCCTCTTTATTGGCTACAGGTGTAGCCTGCTAAAATCAGGCCTGCTCCCAAGCTCTAATAATGGCTCAGCTGCAACTCTTTTGGGGGTAAGATTACTTTCTATACTACCTTTATTTACTTATGTTCTGTCTCCCTACAGTGATTGTCTGAAATAAAGTGAAACCTTCCAACAATGAATATAAAAGTTTTTGTGAGACATTTATATGTGAAGATAGATATAAGCCAGTTTATAATAATCAATAAATACTTCCATTACTTAATTTACAAGTACAATTCTTGGGGTTTTGCTTTAAGGGTCAGTGAATTTAGAGTGGTTCACACAAGGGTGAGAGAACAGATTAGACTGGAATTTTCCTTGCCATCACAAGGCTGAAACGTACCAACGCAGTTGTTTTAGTTTCAAAAGTACAAGTGGAGAAGACTCACATCTTGCCTTCTGTCTAGTGTTTAGAGACTGAAGAATAGGAAGATTTTTCTGAAATTCTCACTTATGAGAATTATGGGCAATGCAGGTATTTCTTTTGTGAATTCTACAGCCAAGAGATTTTTATCCAAAGATGTTCTTCTCTTCCTCTGCTAAGCATGAACTTTCAGAAACAAACTCCACAAGGAAGAGAGGCATTTCTTCAGGCATTTCTTCTGTCACTGGTCTCCCAACCTCCTATATAAGGTTATATTTGTTATTTATTCATGTGGTTTCACTTAATGTGTAAAAGTTGTGCAAACCTCACAAAGCTCAAAACCAATCCCATAAAATAAACATTTTCTCTACACAAAACAGAGGTTCATTTTTTGAGCTATCTGGATCTCTTTCCATAGAACTGGTCTGTTTTGTAGATAGGAAGCCTCTAATATTGTTGTCTTGCTGGAATTGGAGTTTAAAACTCCATAATGTAATATCAAAATGCAGTGGTATAAATGTGGCCATACATTGTCCCTTTATTCACAAGGTCCTTCTCACTACATAGCTAAGCAATAAAATGAAAATATTTTTCACTTTCTTCCCTAAGCTTCTGTGAAATTGACCTTTGTTTTAGATAATACAGATTGAAAGTACTCTTTCCAATTTTACACAGTAGATTTTCAAAATCCTCAAAATAATAAAAAATTTAGTTATCAGCTTCTGGATCTGCAATAAGAGAGGAAAAAAACTGGGGGTTTTCAATATTTTTCAACATTTACATTCTTGACACATCTTACCATGCAATGGAAATTCAAGAATAATTCCATGATCCCCATGCGTTTGAAATAGAATGTACTTATTCAAGATTAGATCCTGTACTTCTGGAGAGCATTTATCTTATCTGAATCTGAAGAGGTTAGATTTGCTGTGAAGACTGAATAATTCATCTATTTCATGGATCATTGAAAACCAATTAAGTTGATTATTCAGATTATTCTAGAATATTTTAACTCTTTTTTTTTTTTAATGCTTTGCTCACTAAAAAGTTGTAAATAGCTTTCATCTAAAAATGGGCATGTGGCATTATTTGAAGGGAAAAACTCAAAAAGGTTACCATAAACATTTTTTTTTTAAACAAATGAGATTCTATATAATTTTTGAAATACAAAAATATGAAGGACTAGAGATGAAAGAGTTGTTTGTCAGAAGTTGTTTGTATGCCTTTGAAGAGTTAGAAGAAAATCATAGTGGAGAACATGCAACAAAAATAATGTGATTAGCAGAATGATTTTTTTTCCCCTGAATATCACCATCAAAGCAATCTGTTGTTTTTTTAGAAAAAACATGTACAGATGGAAGAAGTCACATGGAACATCTATTTTCTAAGCACCCACTCAAAAAATAACAAGGCTGTACCATGAAAATAAGTCACTAGAATTCCAAAATAGTAGTGAGAGGATAAAAGGGCTAATGAGAAATAAACAAGTACATGAAAATTCAAGGATATAAAACGGTTCCTAAGAAAATCACATACTATCCTGTGCATTTCACTGAATATGAGAACTCTACCATCTAGTACCACCTAACTGCAATAGAGAAAAAGCAGCAGAATTATATCAAGGGCAACTTTCTGAACTTGGTGATATCATGCCTTGACACTACCCCACCACAATGCAGGGTATGTGAGGGCTTTTGGGTCTAAATGAGTCTCATTTGGGTCTAAAGTCAATTCTTCTTCCTTATCTATGCTTGTTCCTCAAGTTCATCTGCTCTTTCCAGATTCCAGTCCTCACTCAGGGCTGTAATTAAAGCTATTTCACTTTGTGCTTTAACCTCTCAGTGTGCTCAATCATTTGTGGAAACATCATCACTAGCAGGTCCATGAAGCCTGTGACCATCTCCTGTGATAGATTCTCAGCAGCAGTAGGTTTTCTTCTAAGCAATTTCTAAATATCTTCTGCACATCTTGGCATGCAATCATAAATAGCCAACACAAATAGGTATAGTGATCATCTCTTTTTCTCATACTATTCCTCTGTTATCCTGGAAGACATCATCCACACTGATACCATATTGAATCTATCTGATTTTCATCTCAAGGAAGAGATTTTTTACATCCAAATCTTTTCAAGATTTACATGGACATTAGCTCAAGTACAGCTCTTGTGTATGGAGCATGATGTACTGAAAAGACATACTAAAGTGAATGCACATTCTTGTCCTAAAATCCCAGGGAACACATCCAAGGGGTGAAACAGGTAGTGATTATGTGATATGTCTAAACAAGGTGAAGAACTGGGGCTGGTATCTTTAAAGTATTTGGAGGAACTGGCTCTACTCTTTTCTTGCTTGTAGCAGACCTCTGCGCCTCCTCCCTCTATTCCTTGTTCTGTTTAATCTTAAAAATATATTTTTTATGCTTGGTCTGAGACTTCTTATTTGCTCTCTCTCTGTTGTCCATGCTAGTCTTGAGGACGAATTACGATCCTTTGATTTAAAAGAAAGTTAATATGTTTTCTTATGGCAGCATTTTCTCTTCCATAGTTTCAGAATAATTTAGTTAAACCTGTTGCATTTCTATAAAGTCCTTTAACTCGACCAGTATGAACATTTTGACAGAGTAATAATGCCCTCTAGAAAATACCTCACCAGAAGATGACAGTTAACATGTTGAGACAAGGTTTTACTTCTCACAAAAGTCAAGAAGTGACTATAATTTCTCTTCAACCTATGATATCCAGGGTGCATGGTGCTATCTGACTCCAGATCTGGATTTCCAGGACCAGTAGCAACACAGATAAGGGGCGTTACATTATGAAATTTTTCCATTTTCTCAATGTACTTGCCTGAAACTCAGCAAGAAGGCATGGAAAGTCTGTTGCAAATGAAAGCAGAAATATCTGGCTAGATTATAAGCTTGCAAAAATGTATCAGCAGAGACTCACTGAACTGCAACAGAAAACACCCTGAGGCTCTGTCTCATTGAACATAGTCTATTCTAGGACTACAGGAACTCTTTTTGTATCAGTCATTAAGAGATGAAGGTCTCTGCAGGGGCCAGGACATTAATATAGAAATTAAGACTAGGAGTGAGGGACATAAAGGGTCACTAATGTATCTAGTTAGAAAAACAGAGTTAGACATAGGGGCCAGATTTGGCAAAGGTAATAGGACAGAAAAGCCACAGGAAAGAATGGGAGGGTGAAGTCATGAAGAGAATGTGAAATGTGAGAGGCAGCTTTCTGGTTGGATAGCTTCTGTATCAATTCTGGGGAACTCTTCCTCATCTAAGTTCAAGACAAGGATTGGTTTTTGTTGTTTTTTTTTTTTTTTAGAATATCGTTGCATTCTTGGTTCATGTCATCCAATTTTTTTTTCCATTGTCTGCACAAAGATTATCAATTTTTCGATTTTACATTTTTGTACTTCTTGACATTTTTCTTTTGCTATATTTATGCTTCTTTTCATAACTTAATTAATTTGCTCTTGTTTGTGATCTTTAATACTAAATAATTTTATGAAGAAATTGTCCCCAAATTCATCTTAAATTGAGCTAATCTTCTTTCAAATCGATTTTAAGATAAGCTGTACAACTTGTTATAATAAAGCTGTTATCCATAACTATTCTGAAGTTTTATTTCAACACCTGTTACACAGGTGTAAGTAGTTTCATCCAGCTGAGCTAGAAACTAACATTCAACTCACCTGTAAAGCCTTAAACATAGCTTTCAACTTTCACTTCTGAAATTTCTTACCTATCAGTTTTAGAGATTGCTGAGACACCAGAAATATCTTTAAAAACTCAATATCTTCCTTCAAAGTTACTTGAATTTTCTGGTTTGTATTTCATGTCTACACTTGGCACAACTTATGAACTTCACTTACACAGGCAGGCTAATGGACAATAGGCTTCCATGGAAGAATATTTTGCTTTGCCACACAAATGGATTAAAATTTTCATATTCAAGACAATTATGTTGGTTCTTTCTTGATTCATTCTTTGATTTGTTTTTGTTTTAGTTTTTTTCTGTCCCAGATAAAGTCATGGGCCTTGTTGTCAGGAGGCAAATGGTACCCTGGAAAATATGATATGAGGTCTTGACAGTCTGTTGATCATAGAAAAATGATCCTGTGCCTTTGAGAGTTATGAAGGGTTTTTTCAAATAGCATCTGCAAACCTGCATTGTGGTAGGACCTCTGTGATTCTATCTGCACTGTCCCCTCAAAGTCTCATTAACATAACTAAAACTACAATTTATTCAGTTCTTCTCAGGTTGTTTCAAAGGGGCTTATTATGTGCCTTTCCCCTTGGAGCTCTAATTCACCCATTCCGTTCATCAGAGATGCAACACTGAGAAGGAGCACAATCACATACCACCACAAATTGATTAAGTACTTCTAGAAAAGAGGATGTCCTTTGAACTTGTTTAAAATAACATGGATTGATTACTGTCTCAGAGAATTTCTCAAATATTTATGACAACTTTTTTTTTTTTTCTCTATCACTACAATATAAATAAAGGGCTCATTAGGAGATACTGTGATTTACTTGCAGGCATGTGGATAATAATCAGATACAGTGTTTTGTTTTGCTATTGTTCATTTTTTGGTTCAAAGCTGGACAAAGTAACCTCAAGCAACATATTGGTCTCAAAATTAAACAGCCTTATGCTGGTTGTGTGTGTTAAATAACAGCTTTATACTCAGAAGAGTGCTTTTTACTCATAAAGGCCTCTGTTGCCCTTTTGATTTATACAAATCCCTTTCCATGATACTGTTGTATTTTATCAACAGGGTCCAATTCGTTCACCTTTATGAAGGATTGTGCTTTACTTATTTCCTTTAAGCTGTGCTCAGATGCCCCTATAGTTATGCCCAGCCCTTTAACTACATGCAGTACATCACACAGGTACATAGAATAGGTGCATGTGTGATGCAAAATCTCAGAGAACCAAACACTAATCTTGAGTGCCAAGCTGACCATGAGCTGTTCAGGTGATGGGGGACTCCTCTGCTTTGCTATGAAATTTAGTTTCTCTAAAACCAGTCTGGTATGGAAGTAAAAGCTCAATAAAGTGTCAGCGTGAATTTGTTTGGGCCACTTGGTGTCCGAGCTGGGCATCTTTTACACCTTTTATTTGGCAAAATGAATATGAATAGTAGGGTTTGTAAATATACTTGTGTTACAGTGGAAAAGGAAGTGGCGGAAGGAAGGAAGTGGCGGAAGGAAGGAAGTGGTGGAAGGAAGTGGTGGAAGGAAGTGGCGGAAGGAAGTGGCGGAAGGAAGTGGTGGAAGTGGCAGAAGTGGCGGAAGTGATGGAAGTGGCGGAAGGAAGGAAGGAAGTGGCGGAAGGAAGGAAGTGGCGGAAGGAAGGAAGGAAGTGGCGGAAGGAAGTGGCGGAAGGAAGGAAGGAAGGGGCGGAAGGAAGGAAGTGGCGGAAGTGGCGGAAGTGGCGGAAGTGGCGGAAGTGGCGGAAGGAAGGAAGGAAGGAAGGAAGGAAGGAAGGAAGGAAGGAAGGAAGGAAGGAAGGAAGGAAGGAAGGAAGGAAGGAAGGAAAATATTTTTGTAGATGTTTAACCTGTGATCCTCCAGGTAGAGAAAGGAATTGAAACTTTTGACTATTAATAGAGACTCAAGTATTCCCTTTAGATGTGTAAAATGGTACATGGAACTTTGTTTGTCTACCAGCTTTCATTAAACTGAGAGTGGTGCTTCCTCATGCCAGTTGGCTACTTATCAGCCATTATTGCTCCACTGAAAATACTTCAAATGGGAGACATTATACACACCTATGGGCTGTCTGAAAATTCAGCTTTATATGAAGGTTTTTTGCAGATTTTTTTCCATGTTTCCTAACACAGATTGAGATCAGATTAGGAAAACATGCTATATTCTTTCTTTTCAGCTTTAAGAGAGGACCACACTCATGCTACAATGTTTGTCTTAAAGTTTCATTTTTCTCTAATATATTTATTCCCACTGTTTACTGATTTTAGGTACATAATGCTTTGCCTTTTTATGATAGAAGTTTGCTAAATTACATACAACAAGTGTTTTTATCCATTAAGATTTGCTTTCAAAGTTAATTTGTTTTTATTTTGGATTTTTTCTTTTCTATTTCTTCTGTTTATATCTAGACACGTTTCAAACCTGTTAAGCAAGTGTGTTAAGTTTGATTAAAATTCTGGAAACTTCTTGTGTTATTTCAAATGATTTGTCTTTTCTTTCTTTCCTTTCAAATGTCTTTAGTATTTCCTTTTTGAATAGGGCCACTTGGGATAGAAGATGTGCATGAGTTTCTTTCAAAGTTTTACAGAAATACTATGGACAAGGTCTATAAGTCCAGGTGAATTCCACCACCACTTTCAGACTCCTGGTCTCTATGTATGCTTTATTGTCTGGTTTCTGGGTTTGCATGGAATTTCTGTAACGCAGCTAGGAAGACCAGATAGGTACCAAAAAGGATCCCAATATAGGGAATCAGTACCACAAGGACTCTCATAAGAAAATGTTTTCAAATCAGATCAGTTTGCGCATACTGTAAAGAATTTGAGACCATCCTCCATTGTTCTCTCTCTATTTAAAGAAGGAAGGTTCATCAAGACATTACTATGAAAAAACTTCCTCGTGCATGGTATTTACTGATTAGACATATATGGAATTTGCAAGCTCAACTTGTATCTTAGAATTTTGATAGTGAAAGCACTAGAATTCTCTGCCTGTTCTCCTTCCTCCTGTGTGCCCACTTTTTATTCATTAGCCCTAGCTGTGTTACAATACCTTTATTTCAGTTTTAAAATAGGCATTTCCTTAGAAAGACGGATAGATGTGATTTTTTATATAAGTATATTGTATGTTTGTACTTGTTCTCTGGACATAAAGCAGAAGTTATAAAACCAACCAAATAAATAAAACAAAAATATACCCAAACAACAAAACTCCAAATCCACATTTCAGTGAAAGATTTAGAAAATAATTTTCTACTGCATTTGGTCTATCGGTTAATGTTTATATTTTGTACAAACAATTTAACTTCCGACACAGACTTCAGCATTTAATGGCATATTTTTGCAGAGTCTGATACAGCTGGAAATAAAAAAATTAATGCAAATCTTTTAAGTTCCAGTTCCTTTCTTTTTTTTTTTTTTTTTTTTTTTTTTTTTTTTTTTTTTTTTTGTTGGGGTTTCTTTTCTCAGATGAGTTCTGTCTAATATCTGCCTGAATAAGCCTGACTGATGTGGCTTTACTCACAGTTCTAAAATTACACTGGACTAAAGTGAAGCAATTTAAGTATTTAGAAAAAACAGTGCACCCTTTACAATGTGTGTTGTGGCAAGCAAACAATTTAAGTGTTAACATAACTCAGTTTCTAGTCCAAGATATTTTTCCTCTCTTGTCAGGAAATCCTAATGAAGGAGCAGTAGAAAAAATATCTTTGCCTAGGAATTTGTAGGGCAGACAAGACAATGCACCAAACTCCCCTCTATCTGAACCAAGTAATTTATTACTGTAGTGCCAAGAAGGGCTAAAGAAATCACACTGGCTGGGGATGCTTTCCATTATTGCTTCTTTCTATCAGACATCTTCTGTTAGATTTAATAGAATCTTCTCCAAGAGCAATTTGCCAACCAGAAAATTGTGTTACAATTTAGTAAATGTTGCTCTTCCTCAGTTGATTCATTTTCTAACCTTCTTGATGCATTATTTTAAATATCTTAATTACATTTGCAGGAATCCTAGAAAGGTGAATAAGAGAAATTGAAATTTTTTCCTTTATTCCTATCTTTCACTGAAGTCAAATCACTAGCAAGATAGAACTCTATGTAAAAGTCAATATTTAACACTGGTGTGGTCTTTTATTCAATGATAAATGTTGCTCTATATTTTTCCCAGCTGGCTTTCACACTAACATACAGAATCTGTGATTTTGGCACTACCCCACATGTCAAAATATCCCCATACCACAAAGAATCACCCACCCCGCCACAGGGGTTCATGATAAAATGGAGTTGACTGTTTCAGAGCCTGTGCATGGCTCGTTTCACTCACAATCTCTCAAGTGGTAACCACGCAGTCAAAAGCGTTGTGAAAACTGTTTTTCTACATGTCTCTTATTCAAAAAGAAGTTTTCCTATAACAAGGAGAAATTAATTTAAAGAAGCACTGACAATATTAATGTACCTACCCCAAGGGATGGTTGTCTTGCAGTGTCTTTAGCTGTCTCCCTAGTGTCAGGCACGGTGATCCTTCTCTCAGTCCCCTGGGGAGTCAGTGGTCTAAGAGAAGATGGGATATGGTAAAGAATGAGGGGCTGTCTTTGCCAATTTGCAAGTCAGAATTAATTGAATTCTGCTCCCCTTATTCTATGAAGAAAGAGCAGAAGACTGGCACTTAGAAGGTAAAGTCCTCATGGCACCAGCCTCTTGTCTTCCTGTAAAATGCTGAGCATGTGTTCTAGTATGTGCAGCTATACAAATTATTAAATTGAATTGAAAATGTAGGAAAAAATTAACTTCCTCAATCTCTTTATTTACTTGTCATTTAATTTTATATCTTTAATTGGCCTAAAGGGATTGATGAAGTATTTGATTAGAGGAGTTTGCAATTCAGCAGCTTTATAAAGCTGGAAGAAATAAATAATTAGCTTTGAGGAGCAGGCAGTTCTAAATGCAGGAGCAAGATGTCAATGTAACCTCATCATTATTTGGCACTCATGACTATTGCAAGGAACTTGCTAACTTGCCAGCAGGCTTGAAGCCCTCCCTTTTGTTGTTCATAAGTGTGAAGGGACAAGAGAATATATCTGGACTGGAAATAATTTCAGAAAGTTCCATTGTACACATTGTCATCTGCACTCTGGTGGTCTGCCCAAAGAATCTGTGCACCAGTTAATCCAGTACAGAGCTGGAATAATTCTAAACACTGAATACAATGCTCCTCTGTAACTAAAAGGCTCATTTTTGATCCAACAGAGTCAAGGAAAATGATCCATGGCAATGGAGATGCTCATTATGGGGATAAATGTTCCTGCCTTGTTGGTTGGGAAATCAAACCTTGTACAATTAGGCCCCATACTTCTTTAATTATTAATTTTCATTACTCAAGTTTGATCTCATAATTTCTACTGCTAGGATTCTTTTATTGGTAAATACATCTATAGTAGCACTATCTGCAGCAATATAATTTTTAAAGGCAAGGTTTTTGGTTTTCAAATGTCCTCTACATATTTTGACTGTACATAGAGAGGAAGAAAGTATCTTGAAAGAGATGAGCAGTAATATGATTCCACTTGTTTTCAGTAATGCTTTCATAAGCACAGTAATAACACCTGTCAGTATAACTAGGTTTTGTCAAGTGCTATCATAAATTTTAAGCCTAATACATTCACAGATTTTTTGGTTTTATTTTAGTTTGTTTGTTAGGGTGGTTGGGGTTTTTTATATATATGTTTTATTTATCAAGAATTATTAAATATGATATCTAAACCCATAGGGAACCAGTCAAAGCTTTATTTAAATTTATATAAACCAAAGCTGCGATATATAAAAAATTAGATTTTTTTTTTTTTAGCTGCCAAAAACGCTAGCAAAAACAAAGCAGTACTCTCACTGAAGTGATTTTGCAGTTATTATAAAACATAGTCTGGGAAATTAGAATGTAGCAGCATTTTTGGGTGGTTTGTCTGGAATTGAGGCATCTAGAAATATTAAGTAGTCCTTTTCATTTAGGCAAAGGGCAAGGACTAATTTGCATTCTTCAATGGCTCTTCCTAGGAGCAGATCAACAAAGCAGTGTTGGCTTCAGTCCTGAGGATTCTGGCTGATGGCCTCACTTCCCTGGCTGCATGGAGTGTGACTCATGCATTTGCAAAGTGTATGAGGGATAAAGGGATTCATCCTGCACCCATTGACTTCAGTGGGACAGTATCAAACACAAAGACCCATTGAAACTCAATGGGACTTAGAATCCTAAGTAGGGCTGTACAAGAAACTGATTCTTTGGTTGTGCCACTGAATTTTTTAATTAGGAATAAAAGAGGAAAAAGTGGGATAATCAGAAACATATCTCTGCTAATTTTCAGAGAAATATCAAAGATTAAACACAGCATTGCATATTCCCTGAATACAATTCTCATTGTATAAAGGGAAAGGAAACCATTATTTTTTAGTAATTTAAAAAGCTTCAAACAGAAAAATATGTTTAAAAAAAGATAAACATTTAACTTTGAACATGTCAGTATGAAACCCTCAATTATTTGTTTTTACTAAATATGTTGATTGTTTCAATCCCTCCAGATTTTATATTTTGAAAATAAATAGTTTACAGAAGAATGTATTATAAACTCTTCATACTAAATTACATTATGAAATTGGGACATACAGATTTGTTCCTTAGTGGAGATAACTTGATTTGAGGTGAGTGTTTGTCCTTCTTTCACTGTAGTCTCTTCCCTTAGAGATTCCTGTTCTTATCACTACTGACTTCCAAAGATGTTTTTAGCATGCATAGACTTTTTTCTTAACTAAAACCTCAGGCTGTTAACTGTGCTCATTCAGGGTCTTTTCAGATAAAATGGATCAGTCCAGTCGATGCAACAAACAAGATGGAAGAACCCAGGAGAGAGAGGATAGATAATTGGAGACACAGTGACTTGTACTCCAGCTGGATTCTCAACAGCACATTTTTTGTGAGTCAGAGCCATTGAACAGACATTTCAAAGATTTTTATTTAAATATTTTTATTTAAATATTCCCATGGATTTTTATTTAAATATTCCCATGGATTACAGTGAGAAGTACTTACAGGTATCCACAGTCTGATTTTCAGACTGCAGAAGTCTGCATAGCTTTCTAATTTAAATACCTTTAACACTGGACTCTAGTTGAAGTATTCTTTTCTAGCTTAGAATTCTCTCTCACTCCCCCTGTTCTTGTCTAGGAAAACATCAGGGCTTGTAACTCTTCACTGGACTGGATGGGTTAATTTACAGGAGTAGAGACTTTTTATGACTTAAAGTCACCTCTGCCACTTTTTCTTGCTAACTGCACTCATACATTACCACTTTGAAAGATGTAAGAACAGCGAGTGGCTATCTGGATGCCTAGGATCTTACCACAATCTCCCTGCAAAATTAAAATCAGTCCACTCTGAAGTAAAAACTAAAAGAAGACAAAAGACTGTCTATTGTCTGTTATCCAGATTTAGGTTAGACATTTGACAAGGCATTTCCCTGGGGATATAAAAAAGATACTGCCAAGTTTATGAACTGACTTAGAACATCCTTATGGATATTGTCTCTTTTCAAGCTAAGACTCTGATAAATAGCTCTGATTTCAGATTATATCAGATGAAGAGATAAAGTGTTAAGGGACCTGTGGCATACACTGGTTTTAGAAAATCTTTAATAAAAACAAGCATAAAATACATTTTTAACTCCTTCTTATAACTAATTTCAGAACAGTGTAAGACTAATTACCAAAAAGAAAAAAATCTTTCATACTGTAATCTTCATATGAAATTTTTAAAAGTTAAAGACCACTTACTATGTATGAATTTCTACATAATGACAAATTACCTACTCACATAATTAAGCAATCTGCTCAAAGTTCTCACTCTGATTTTTGAAGTGCTTATAAAATTAAATTGCACAAGCCCAGGAAAGAAATTAATGAATGTGAAATGTTAATTAGGTGGAGAAACAGAATTAAAGGAGAAGCAATGGGACACAGGGATTAAACAAGAATAAATAAACATTTCAGTTGGGAATTAAAAACAATAGACAATAAAAAAGAAATCAAATAACAATGAACTAACAACACATCAATTTATTGTCGCCAAGTTACTCTAAAATATAAGATCTCACCAATTTTAAGGTACGTTGCTGAGATAGCACTATGACTTGCAATTTATTATAAGAGATTGGCAATACTGGGGGTGTTCTCATATGGTGGCTCCATATCATGGTAAATATCAGGGATGAGACTCAGAGCCAGGCTTTTGGAGCATAAATTTACAGGTAGAATGGCTCTGTAAATGTTATATTCAAAGGCTTATGCAATACTATCAGTGAAGGTTTAAAAAGCCCCTCAGGTGACCAGTGGGCTTATTTAGGATGAATATGCAGGTTCTTTAAATTCAGCTGAATACGTCCTCAACAATAGCCCAGGACATGCATTCTACAGTGTACTGTGAAGCCTGATATTACAAGCATCCACATTTAAGTTTCTGAATTCCAAGGAGAATTTCCCTCCCTTTTGCCACTTGTTCTCAGAGGATGCTTGCAGAACATGCAACACTGTCAAAACGAGCCTTGCATAGCAGATTGTAGAAATACATGATTGGATTGTATTTCCTGATTATTTCTGCTAAATGCTTCTTGATACTTAAAATGCCTCTGCGCCCAGGTGGCTGGAGTATGTAAGACGAGATATACTGGAAACCTTCACATTTCCAGAATGAACATGCCACGTGGTTGGAAAATGTGCTGTCTTTTTCCTGAAATCCCTTTTAGTAAGTGAAAAGGAGGTACAGCTGTTTGCCTGCTCCTGAGATGCACATAACTCAGCTTTCAAGGGCTCTTTACTGGGATATGGAGGAAGCACATTCTGCTCTAGTGATGATTTTCACCATGTTTGACTTCAAGACATTCCTATCATATTTAGCCAGCCCAGCTGATGCTGTTTCCATTTTCTCCTCTGAAATTCACTTTCTTCCCTCATGAAAGCTTTATTTCTTTTTTTTTTTCACCTTGTCCTTTTTACAACTAGAGGTTTATGATCCACAATAGTCACAAAGCAATCTAGAAGCTTAGTCTGGTTTCTGTGTGAAAGAAATACAAATTAAGAGGAACATATTTGTGGAAATGGGGACACGAAAGAGAAGAAGTCAGTGTAAGAAAAGAAAAAAAAATATTTTGCCAGAAAAGTATGTTTTCAAATAGCTTCATTTTGGCAAAAATACATTCAAAAAACCACAGGTCCCCTCATTCCAAGGCCCTATTTCCTGAATTTATACAAACAAGTGATTTAAAACATCCTTGCCTACAGTATATCTGAATGCTCATCTCAGCCACACAGCACATTTATGCATATTGCTTGGAAGTTTTATTGAAAACATGGAACTGTGACTCTCATATGATGAACTCATTCTATCACCTGTCTGCAGGGGGATAAACAATATTACACAGAAATTAATGTTCCTGCAAGTGTGACTAGCCAAATGGAGTGGGAAGGCCTTGCTGGAATGGAAACAGGTTGGAAAGATTGGCAGTCCTTTTCATAAAAAGCTCATTAAATGCTTGATCATCGTGAAAAAAAAAGTGCCATGTATGAATCAGGACAAAGTGAGCCTGATTTTGGACATATTTTGGAGACTGATACCAAAATAAATGTATGAAAAATTAATGTCTGCTAATTAGATTTAAAAGTGTTAATACATTAGAAGAAGTTGTGTGTTTTCAACTTCTTATTTCCCAGCAATATGTTTTTACACAAAGATTAGAAACAAGAATGACTCAGAACATGGTTTATTATTAAATTAAAAACAAGCTGCTGTGTTAGGAAATTTACTATGAAAATATATATTTAACAAGGAGGAAAAAGCAGCTAAAACATACAGTATTGTGGTGTTGTAAGTATGCTACATATCACTAAAACTATGCTGAATGAACATTTAATGGGTTTTGGTTCTTCTGCTGAAGAAATATATTAAAAAATTCTATTTACCTAGAAATAGTAGTAAAGCCTGATTGAATTCTCTTTCTAAAGGAGAAATAGTGTAAATTACAAGATAGCATATTATATATATTTGTTAGTGTTTTTTAATCAGAAATACTTTATTTTCAAAATTGCTACATATTGCTTCCAAAATAGCAAAAGCAAAAAAAAAAAAAAAAAAAAAAACAAAACAAAACAAAACAAAACAAAAAAAAAACAAAAAAAACAAAAAAAAACAAAAAAAAAACTTCTCTTTCCATCACAACACTTGGGAAAAAATAATTCGTCTGGAATGAGATGAGGGATACAATGAGGATTCAGGTGTTTATCCATTTAATTCGGAACACTTTTAAAAATTTTAATTTTTTGCAGTCCCAAAGGCATTTTTTCATAGAAGGCAATAACTTGAGTGATTTGTATCTTAGTTCAGCAGAAGGTACTTTACTTCTTTCAGTGAACTATTTTCTGTTTTCCTAATCCTGAGCAGCAGTAGTGGAGTTTATTTTACACAATGTTAGTAGCTTGCAATGCAAACTAGCACAATTCCACAGCAGAAACCCAACAGAAGTCTGGATTACTTTTACAGAAGCACATTAATATTTTAACACAGACATCTCCAGAGAGATATTCATCACCATGTAAGACCAAATTATGAGAAACTGCAATGATGAGTAAAATGGTAAATGTAATTATGTGCAAGGGAAATGACAAAGCAAGACATCCTACTGATAGGATCTGTTGTTAATCTTTGAATTCCCAAGGGAATGACAGTGAAGTTTCATTGATCAAACCACATGATATTCAATTTGACAATATGTTAGTAAATACAGTATGAGAAATACTGCAGGATGATTCCCTAGGGGATTTAATACAATTATTTTTGATTTTATACTTCAATGTTTCACAAATTGAAAAGTCATTATAAATTATTTGTTTAACAAAAAAAAATAGAACTTTTCTCCTTACAATTTATGAGGTTTCTTTCTTTTTAAATTTTTTTTTCCTCATACATAAGACACGAACAGAAATTACAAGTTTGACATTATCACTGAGAATGTTCTCTATTTTTGTGTTTCCTTTGCCTAACAACATTTTTTAATATAAAAAGCAGAGGGAGAAACAACCTGATTGCTTTTACTTTCTTCAATTGCTGAAACATTCCAATTCCTTTCTTCATTTATTTTGATGTGAAGAATACAATAGAAAGCAAGAGAAGAAAATCCTTCTATTTTTTTTATTTATTAATGATTTTTAATAGTATTTTGTATGGTTGGATATCTGAAGGATAATCTCTGAATGTATATTAAAATTCTGGGCCTGTTGCTACATAGTTCCACAGAAGCAAGTTCCATGTCCAATCCATTTAAATTCAAACCTTTAATTCAGATTATATGGAGTGTCTTGTATTTCTGTAAACCAAAGATACAGTTTCATTTTCGAATCATGGAATCTACTTGTTTTAGTGTTGGACAATATATCAGAGAACAATAATATCATGAAAAGAAAGGATTTCTGAGATCAATGCATAGATGAGTCTATAATGTTTCTAAAATTCATCAAATGTTTCGGTGCTAGTCCTGGAAAATCAGTATACTCCAAAAGTGCCACTTGCTTTTTACTCATTTTAAGTTTTCAACAATACTGATGAGTTGAAGATTAGAGATCTGCTTGATATTATTCAGGCATTATTTTCAGCAAAGTAAATCAACATCACTTGCAGGTATGTAAGTCTGATATAAAAAAGGTGGTTTAAGATTGCCTTTAGAGAGAGTTAAGGAGGTGAGAGGCATGGAGATGGAAGAGAAAATAAGTTTCACATTATCTAAAATGACCGCTTCTCCATGGGTAAATGATGACATTAGGTTGTGAAGACTTTTGTGACTTGTTCAAATATGGGGAATGATGGGTCACAGGATGAATAGCATTCATCAATTGAAAGCATGAAACTCTTGTTCCTGTTCTTATTTTACCATCACAACTGATCTGCCCAGCTATTATTGTCAGGGCATTGCACCAATTAGCAAATTTCAGAATGTAACACAGCACGTGAGACAAAACTTGTAGTTGGTATGGCTAATTTGAATTATTTGAAGGGAAGAAAGTGAATAGCATGCAGTAGATACAGAAATCCTTTTATTTGTTTCTTTCACAATTATCCTAACTTTATCTAAGTCTTTTAATAAGGACAATGGGCTCTTTGGGGATTAAAAATTATACACTTTAATAACTAGGTTAGATGGCATGACTTTGCTTCATTTGCCTTATCTTAAAATACAAGTTTTAATGGTCCAAGAAAACTCAGTTCCATGCTAGAAATTACAGCCAATAGATCTATGACTTGTAGGAGACTCTAGTAGTATCATAAGAAGTGTTATAAGAAAACACTGTAAATTCTTAAGGAAAAAGCATAGGACAAAATTTGAGAACTATAGGTCAAGGCACTGCTTTCCCAAATTCTACCTGCCAATAAACCTGGCCTTAGTAAAAATTAGCATCAGGGTAACATAGTGTTGAATTTATTTGTTCAGGTGATTTAAAAACTCTTTGAGAGAAAAATGGTTTTTCAGTCATCAGTTTCCTTCAGAGACTCTAAAACAAGCTTTGGAGAGGAAAGAGAGAGATCCTTTACAGGTAATGGAGCGAATCCTGAAATATCTGTAGCACATGACTGAGAAAAGTGATGAATGCAAATACATTGAAATTAATGTTTTTTTCATTCCTATCACTTTTTTAGTGTTTGGATTTTGTTTTTTGTTTATTTTGGTTTTTTGGGTTTTTTTGTTTGTTTGTTTGTTTGTTTGGGTTGGTTTTTTTGACTCAGCTATCAGGTCGTGTCTGTCTCAAAGCACAGTGTAGAAATGTCATTATTTAGCACCTACAAGTAAAGTAGCTTGATATCCCTTCTTCTGGGGAAGATGAAGGAAAAGTCTGTGTGAAGAATATTGAAAGAGATTTCTACAGAAACTAACAAATTTTTCTACCTGCTTTTCCTGCCTATGCTTCTCTGTACTCTACTGCAAACCACATGGCCCTGAAGGCAAGCTGGGTAGTGCTTCTTCTTTCTCCTTTCAAAAGTTTAATAAATCCAGGAGACATGATATTTTAAAACATCTTGTAGGTCCCAAAAAGAAATTAATTCCGATATGTTTGCAAAGGAAAATCTTCTCAATAGGATGGAAAAGGGGAAATACTAACATGAAACTTTTGTTCTTCCTTTAAAGAATGGAGGTGCCAGGTTAACCAAGCCAAATTAACTTTACCCTTTCTATGACCCTGTGATTCTGTGAAGTCTGCAGGAGCAGTCTGTAGCAAAGAGTCAAGTAGAATATATGTGTCCCTACAAAGAAGAGTATGAGTATTTTATTAGGAAAGACTCTGCTTTGGGGCAGGACTGTAAGACCTGAAACTTAGATGGAGAGAAGGACTGGAGAACAAACAGAGCAATAACTTCCATTCAGATACAAATATTTATCTCCTACCCTCGACACAGGTTGCTTGGAGAATGAATGGTTATTTAGCAGGTATCTATTGTTTGATATGATAAAACCCATGATATTTGTTTGTTTCCTGCTGTGGTTTCATATTTTGCTGGAAGCCTTATTTGAAGCCAAATACCAAGGCAATTTTAGGGCTTGGACTGCTTGGAGGAGAGATGATGTGCTTTATTCCTGAAAAAAAAATTATCCTGAAGAGTGAAAATTCACTGAAAAGTTGCTGAAATAACACTGAAACCACGGCTTGTAAAACAGCCCTTTTAAGAAAAAAAAAAAAAAAAAAAAAAAAAAAAAAGAGAAACCTAACCTTACCAGATAAAAAGCCTCCATTACAATATCATGCATGGTGCCAGTTACAATATAGCAGAACAGCCATGTAACAATGCAAAATACCCCAAATCTGATGATAATTGAAGAGAAGTAATATGTGGCAGAGTTCTTATATGTCTGACTAGACAGACTTTGTACCATGAAATTGGAAGAAAAAAATCAGCTCTTTGTAAAAAGCCATGCATGTTGTCAATTGAGCTTCATGTTGTTTTATAGACTAATATAGAACAATGAGCTACACATTCCTTGCTAAAATTGTCTCTCACAGGTGAAATAGAAGGAAAAACTGCTCTGAGAATTGCAGTAGTATGGGAAGTTGGGAATTTTCAATTATTTGCTTCTATTGTTTCAAAGCACAAAATATAAGCAATTCTATTCTTCATTAACAGTAAGTAGATTAAAAAAAAAAAGAAAAATTATATCTCATAAATACATGAAAGGAAGAATCACTGTGAAAAATCTTCATCTGCCATAAATTGCCAAAGCTCCATTTGATTCAATGGAGTGATTTATTCTTTTTCAATATCACAACTAGAAAAGTCTCAGTGCCCTTTCACAGACTGGGTGCTCCTTCTGTTCTACTTTTGTATTAACTGCTATTGTGGCATAAATGTCCATATCAAACCAAACCCACCTTTCAACCTCTTCTGTCATGTAATAGGCAAAAATGAAAATATTCTTTGATTAATAAAGGCAACTTTTTTTTTAGATATTTCACTAGCATGTAAGAAACAAGTTCTTGTTTCATTGACTGTGATTTATTGCAGTTTTAAATATTTTTTTTAATTGTCTTCCTCACTTTGTAGACAACAAACATTTAACCCTCAGATTAATACCATGTCATATGTGATTTTTCTTCTTTTTTCCATTTATAAATTAACTTTTTAACTACAATTTGATGAGATACACCAACTACGTTATATATTTGTTTCTTTATTCTTTTTTGAGTTGTATTGCAGCTATTAAGAATGCACTTGTATATAAGTCACAGTATAATGTGGGTTTTTTAATATCATGAGTGTGATTCTGTTTCCTTGGTACATAATTTTACTGGTTTGTTAATGTTGATTAATTCTTTGGGCCAAATGAGCATAATTTACACATGATCCACTGGGTAAATTGAGCAAATTTCCAGTTTACTTATTTTGGTCTTCTTTATGTTTGCCTTTATACTGTCTCATGTTGTTTAAAAAAAATAGAGCTCTGATTTCAAAAAGTATAAAAAATCAAGGTCACGCTGATGTTATATCATTCAAGAATAACCAAGTTTTATTTGTTTATTTCTGGAAAAAATATACTGAAAATTTCAATAGGAATACAATTCAATGGAAAATTTCTAGTGTAAGAAAAGTTCAATAATTTTATCATTTCCTCTTCCATCATAGGAAATTCTTACAAAATTTATGTTATTTATATGTGGAAAAACCTAAGTGGCAAAATGTACACACTGACAGAAGCAGACTTATATTGAAATTTTAAGTTACATTCAATTTGCATTTTGTCTAATCTTGTGTTTTTATAACTTCCCTGACATTTTAGTCACCCTATTTTACTACAAATTAGAAAAAGTGAGGATTATGAAATGTACCCATCAAATATATTTCTTGTATAAATAGGAAATCTTTCTTACAGAAACATGAAATCTTTGAAAAATTACCAAAAAAAAAAAAAAAGAAACAAAAACTCAAATAGAAGTTTCGTTAACTTGAATATATTATTCTTTTGTGTCAGGGAAGAAGTATTAAGAAGTCTAAAGAACTCTTTGAAAAATAAGATTTTACCTGAGGCTTAATTTCCTTTTCTGAATGTGATATTTCTATAGAACTTTATCTAGTAAAATGCTCTCCAAACTGGGTGTTATTTTGTAATAATCAACGTTGTTCCCAATTTTCAGTGACAAATTATGACTCCAGCTATTACATGACTTAATTTAGAGTCTTCATATATGAGTACCACTTCTAGTGAATTCTTACTATTCTTAACAAATTTTCTTGCTCATTTTATTAAAAACTTGACTGACAAGTGTATTTTAGACAGATGCAACTAAATCCTCCAAATTAATGATAAATGTAAATTTCTTGCTAGGAGTAAGATAAGGTTGGAATGTATTACGAGTCCAACACCAGCAATTTTTTTTTACAGAGAAGAAAAAACACAAAAAAACCCCCTCCGTTAACAAATGAAAAAGCAATGGCTACGCATTTATCTTTTTTTTTTTTTTTAAGAAAGCATGGGTATAATTTTTGATTCACACTGTGGAATTCAGTGGAAATATTGCTATTAGTTTTAGAGGGAAGATATTTACACCAATAAGCACATTTGTGATTAAAGAATTGGGGAAATTAGAGCTTTGCAGAAGAACACAATGTTCTTCTCAAAGTTACGAATAAGAACCTAGCACTTCCAGGCTTTATGTCTTAAAGTTATTTGCTCATTTGAGATTATATGAGGCAACATCATAGGGACTGAGTAAACAAAGGAAAAATGTTCCCCACAACACTTAATTTCCTTCAAGAGTTAATTTTGATGTGAATTCTTGCAGTATTTCCAAGTAAATGATATATAATTATGAAGCACACATTTGAATGTAATATAAAAAGAAGGGGGTCTTAACAAAAAGTATTTTAAAAAGTAGTTCAGTTTAAAGAATTATGGCTTTTATCCTCTTAGAGGGGACATGGGAGAATTTTCTCAGCTACACACTGTGGCCAAGACAACCTTTGACAGACCAACAAAGGAATGTGACATGTGGCACTGGGCCAAGGAGCAACTTAGGACCCATTTAATAGGCATCTTCAGTAGTGGTGGCAAGAAAATGAACAAGCCAGAACTCTCCACGTCATGTATATGATGTCCAGACTGTCCCTGGATGTGTCCTTGGGTTTACATCCATGGTCTGGCTAACCCAAGGCTAGATTAAAATGCATACCTGTATGTGTATGCGCAGAGGAAAAGGAAGAAAGGGAGAGCAAATAAATACTAGATATATAGCATAGCATAATGGCTGAAAAAATATAAAGAAATGCTGATTTAATTATTCACAAGGTATGTGCTGGAATAGCTGGCTTTGAGTAGTAACATAAAAGATATTTTAATATTCTACAACTTAGAGAAAGAACGAGACTATGATGATAACTCATTAAAGTATTCTGAATGTTTAGAAGAATAACTCTGAGTAGAACACACTATCTTATTTTCTAGGGAAAACAAAATTTCCTTTTACATCTTCTGGTTACAGTCACTCACATTTTCAGTAGAAAGGTGTGCACTTGTGGACTCATCAACCTCACCCATATGCCACTAAAGCCCATGAGTTATGAGAAGAAATAAAAAGAAATAACCAAAACAGTGTGCATGTGTATTACATTTTTGCACAATATTATAACATTTGCACGTTCTCATAATATTTTCTCTTCACCAGCCTCTGCTGACCATTAATATTACAATTACTACATACATCTCATATAGTTTTATTATACAGAGGTTATACACCTCTATGTAACATTTGTACAACATTTGTACCTAAATGTAAGAGAAAGAATGAAGGAACTTTTTTCAGCCTCATGGTTTATCTACTGCTGTTCTATTTATTTCTACTTTTCTCTTCTTTTTGGATCTACTATTTTCTAATAGTTATCTCCATCATTATGTCTCATATGCTATTTCATTATTCTGTTTTGTGATGCATGACTATTTACCCCTGTAAATGTAAACCTTTCTTTCACCTATTCTGAGATTTTATGTCATAGTTATTTTCTATCTTTGCTCCCTGTCCCAACTGGAGGGTTTTTTTTTCCATCCTAAAGTCTCAGCACAAACACTGAGCTCACAGAATGCTGCTTCTGAAATACTTGATGCAGGCAGTCCATGACCATAGCTTCTATTTTTGATTTCTCTCTCAAAAATTCTCATAGCCATTTCAATTACTCTTGGTGTAATGGACTACTAGGAATGGATTTACTGAGTATGCAAATTATCAAGAAAGGCTCCAGGCCTACCTTGTTCTGCTGAAGACCATGCACACTCAGAGTGGTCTTCTAGATGAAATCTATGCATTACTGATCACACTTTATGCTTGGTGCCAGGGAAAACCACTGTGGATATAAATTTACTTAAAAAAACCCAGAAAGTGCAGTTCTTGTCCTGCTCTGCATGAACTTATATATCTTAGAGCCTCTAGTCTTTAAAGATTCAGCTTCCTGTTCCTATCAGAGCTGGCCATTATTGTGATTTTTTTCACCTTCTGCAAATACATAATTTTAATTGTTTACAGTTATCTGAAAAAAAATCAGACATGTTCATTAGTCACTTGAATTCCATTATTGAAAAATAATTCTTTACTTGAACATCAAGTCAATCTTGCCCTCTGAGTTTCTACATCATCTCTATCTCTGAATTTACCAACTTTAGACCACAGTCCTTCACCTTTTCTACATCTCATTCTCTGAGCCCATACCTCTTTTGCTCCTCTCTCCTCCATAGGTGTCTCTTCTCCCTAAGAATTACTACCGTTTCATATTTTTCCGTTCTTTTTCTGCTAAACAGCTGAATAACTCCAGAGTGATAGAACTGCCTTGACACTCTCCATTCTCTATTCCATTATTCTTTAATTTATGCTTGGTGTTAGTAGGGTACATCTGTTTAATTTTGTTGCTTGATTTAAATTTACTTTATGTAAATCATATTTTCACCCCTTGTATTCATAAAATCTTGCATGGAGAGACAGATTTGCTAAAATGAGACATAAGACATTGCTCTTAATCAAGATAATTTGATGCTTTCCCTTCCTCATTCAAAACTGAATTAAAAACTCAAAGAAGCTATATTACTATGGGTTTGTGTTGTTGTTGTTGTTGTTTTTTTTTTTACCAAGTATCAGTGTAATTCAGTTTTAATTGATGCAATTTTACTAAGACTATAAGACATGGTAACTGTATGTATCCAGTTTTAGTTTGATTCTTTAAACTGATGAGTGATTTTCTAGAAATTATTTCTTCTGAAGTTTCAAAAGTACAGGAAATTCTCAGATCCTTTAAAAGTTTAATTATTCAGTAAATTATTCATTAGCTTAAAAATTATTTTTCAGTATCCTAAAAATAGCATATTCAAACTTTTATTTTAATCAATATTAATCTCTATCTTAATCAACAAGAAGAATCTAATTTGAAAATGATTCTGTTAATTTGTACTCCTGAAGTCCATTGAAAACCTGTCTTTACACTGCTGACTGCCACATGTGATGTGGATCAGACTCAGTTTTAGGTGAAAATTTCATTTTCTCTGAGGTTAGGGTGCCTTCTACGGATTTGTCCCCCATAAATGTGTAGACATTTTGGGTTGGGGTTTTTTGTTTGTTTTGGCTTTTTGTTCAAAGAATCTTTTGCTATTTAACTTGTGAAAAGAAAGAGATATGTTCTTACATGCCTTTAAATTGAGAAAACTTCAAAATTTAGTCAATGCAGTACATGATGAGATATGAGTTCTCTCGATGTGATAAGAGAACTATCATGGAAGTATGAAAAGGATGTTATGTCCCTTTCCTAGTTAACACAGGGGCTTTTAACTGTAATAACCAAGATTAAATAATAAAAAGCCTAGCTTTGACACCTAATCCTTACTTTGTCGGGTACAAAAAAGAGACCAGAAACATACCTGTCTGTCTTTTTTGCACAGGGGTGTGACAAATCTACTGCCTATGACTGTAATATTTATTTAGAAAGTATAAGAAGGGAAAAACCATGAAATCACACTGAAATTCCTGATTCATTCTCCCATATTTTGTAATGAAGTTAATTTCCAAAGTGAGTCTAATAACTTTTCCAAATAAATTATGTTATTCAGTGCCTGGATTTTACAGTGCAAAAGGATTAAAATCAAATGGAGCATTCAAAAGATAAAACCCTTTTAAAATTGTGAAGTTCTTTTGTTTGTTTTGGGTTCTTTATTTGTTTTTTAATATGGTTGGATATGTTCACTCCGAACATCTTCAAGTGTTTGGCATTTTAGGTCAGTGTTAGGAACATATACCATAATACCAGGGGTACATATTTTCCCACAAAAACATTTTTGAAATTATTTCAGGTTTTTAGGTGGACAAAACTAAATTTCCATTGCATTGCTGAATCCTTAAACCACCAGTAGCAGATTTTTTTTTTTATTGTGTGCTTGCTTTATTTTAAAAAGAAATAGCCTTTCATCAATATAATCTACAAAGTCAAGAGTGGGTCATTCCCTTTTTCTTAGATGTGAGCAGAATTTTAAAAATGAGCAAGTGTTTTGCAAATGGTTTTAGAACTTGGCAGTTAAGTATGCATTTTGGGACTGAAATCAAAAGCATTGCACTATAAACTGAACTTAGACAACAGGATCAATTAGCCTTGCTGCAGTGGGAAAAGACTGCCATTTGTATGCCAGAGGCCATATTGCTAAATTGCTAGTCTGATGCCAGGGCTGTGGGGAAGTGTTGCAGAATGGTTTGCATCCAAAAGTGCCAGTGGTTTGCTTGGAGGCATGGGCGGCATTTCTAGATCACATCTTCCAGTATATGCCTGAAAAGGAATCCATCTCACCTGCTCCAAGACTGCTTGCAATGCACAACAAAGTTCAGTTTGTGAGGAAATTTAATAAATGGGGATTGGCATATTTCCTTTAACAGTACATTCCTGAACCAAACAAAACCAGTAATGTAAACACAGCTTGGCAGTCTAGCGTTGTGTCTTTGTCATGTGCACTCTTTTCTGAACTTTTATTCTCAGTATTATGGATTTTCTGGTCATTTTCCTTGTTTCTGGTTTATATTTTTTTCCAGTTCAGTTGGTCCAGCCTCAAACCATTTCCTGGCTCCTCCTCACGTGCCCTTGGTTAATCAACAGCCACAATTCTTCTGCAGCTCCTGCCGTCCTCTTGACTTGCCTTTGTCCATTCTGCATAACTTGTTTTTACTCACATTCCTGTAACCTCATTTTTTACAGATGAATGGGATTTTTTCTTTTTTCTGAGGAACAACTGAGGTCTACATTCTGCGACAGAATTTTTGCAGGTGGGAAGTTATTTTCACCAAGTGAGTTTAAATACACAAGTTATCTTCTCATCTATCCCTCAGTTGTATTTGTGTGTGGATCTTCAGAGCAAAAGCTTATGTAAATCTATGGAAAAGAAAAGATTTTAAGAGGACCAGATACAAAATACTTCTAAAACATTATTTTTTTCTTTTTTTGTTTTCTATGAATTGCAAGTAATTGCAAATAGCTTTTATAATCTGACACTGAAAACTGGCAGTCAGGAAACATATAATAAGCATATATATATGTAATAAATAGATCTTCATATATAGATGGATGTAGAAATACATCCCAAATATCTAAATATGAAGACTTCTGGACTCAAATGTTAGCAGAAGTTCCTATAAAGGTTATATATTTTCACATCAATCATCATATTGCTTATTAAAACAATTGAGATTGTATATCTACCAAAAACCTTTCCCCAAATTATGTATCCTACAAAATTATATTGTTATTATATTTAACATTTCAAGGTTTGCAATGCAGAAACTGATCTGAAAACAACTGCTAAATTTCTAATCACTTAGAGTCAGAATTGCAGATTTGGACAATTGTAAAAAGCTGTATGCTCACACAGTCTCTTTCAGGCAATTATTGAGATAACTGAAAAGTATTAATTTTCCCATTGTAAATTACTCTATTTTTGAGGAAAGCAAGATTACAGTAGGATTCTACAAGTTCAGAGTGCATAAACTCCACAACTATCTCTATCCAAAAAATCATAAAATCAAATAATTCCAGATGACAAACAAAGCTGAGATCAGATCTTGAATTCAAAATGGAGAATTATAGTCAGTTTAGTACAAATGCACACATCTTTGCAATAATAAAGTGTTTACCTATTCCTCCAGCATTACCTGTGCTCTTCAAATTATTTGTTATATGCCAGATTCACAAGAATTTTTGGAAATTGCTGAAGTGCTTCTATATCACAGTGATCTTACTAACAGGAATTATTTTCATTTCTGTTTTGTTGTTGGTGTTATTACTCACATGGTACGTATTGAACAGACTTCTCTGTTTCTGACTGATCACCTATTAATAAAGTGCTGTGAGCCAAGGAAGTCTGTAAACCTGCTCTACAGAGGTCAGTGCAGTCACTGACATGCTCCCACCACCCTGAGGGGTAATGTTTGTTTTCAATCCATGTCAGTCCCTAGTTACTTGGCAGCCTCCTAGAAGAAGAAAGAGTTATTCACAAGAAAACCCTTCATTACACATAAGATCTGGATGGAGGGCAGGCAGCAGGAGCTGAAGGGGAACAAGTTCCTAACAGAAACCTCATCTCAGCTGTCCGAATTTCCAACAACTTATGTCTTCATTTTTCTCTTCCACTGTGTGCTGCAGGTCTGAAAGCTCTTAGCAGCTGTTACATGTGTCCTTGGTATACCTTACCTCACATTCTAAAAACTCAGCAACAAAAGGTAAGCAACTTCAAACTCACTATTTATTGAAGCAGCAATTTGCGGAGCTGTTGCAAACTGAATTCTACTTTCTACCTTTGTGCATGTACACATGATGATTTATTCTCATGCCTCTACCAGAAATCTCTGTTGTGTCTGATTTGGAGACATAGTGAAACATCTGCAGTCAGATGAGAGGATTAACACAACGGTGGGTACTGCTTCTCTCACACATACTGGAGCCTTAGTTTTGATAATTAAATTTTTATTTGATTAATTTTTAATCACATCCTTACTGATTTTCTGCTGTGTTAATGGTGCAGAATTTACAGTCTGGAGAGCAGCATAGATATTTTTTAATGAACCCATTATAATGGGTGAAAAAGACTTTCAAGCCTCATGAATCAACTCAGATGCTGATTGTTGCCCACCTCCAGCAACTCCCTCACAGACCACTGCTCCTTGAGTACCTCCATTGCTTTTTCCCCAGTCAACTGAAAACTGAGTAAGGTGCTTGGCTGGCCCTTCCCTGAGTACTGGGGTAAGTTAGCTGCACATCACTCTTCATCTCCTAATTCTTTCTGATAGTCCTTCACCAAGAAGAGAAAAAAAGGCTAATAATAAGTAAACCGTTCATATTTCTTCTTTCTCAATTCCAGTTCCAGCTTAGAGGGACCTCTAACATATCAGTTTCTGGAGATTTTTGAGGGCTCAAGGGCCAGTGGTTAGTAGAAGAGAGTCTATTCCAGGGACATTTTATCCATGGACTCCCACTTAGGAAAATGAAGAAAAAAGCAGATTTGAAACATAACCCCTCTGTTGGGCGCACATGCAGGGTGGTTATCCAGGCAGGACCTGCACCTTGGTCTGTCATTCTTCCCTGGTTTTTGAGTTTGGCACTTTATCTTATATCATTCCCTGAGAAATGTGCACATTTCACTTTGCTGTGTTATCTACAATGGCAGCACTGTCTTCTGGTTAAAGTAGGGCATCTTGGGATCTAATTTTATATTTCACAATACCCAGATAAGCACTGTAGATTATGTTCTGCATATCTAAATCCATATGGTATTCCATTATGTCACAAAATCTCTGTTCAAAATTCCATTATAGTCTAATTTTCTGCAATGATTTAATTTGACTAGTCCCTGTAAAAATATATCCATTGAGATAATTTTCATTTTTTCTGTTGTCCCTTCACACAGAAGAAATCCATCACATTACTTTAAGGTCATTTCATATCATGTAGTATCATATTTCTTCCTGTCAAATTCATTTAGAAACAATCTGCGTTTGACTCTTATTTATTTTAACACTCTTCCTGCCGTTTATTTGCTGTTGTTGGTAAGGATTTTGAAAGCAGAAACCCTATTAAAATACTTTTGCAATATCATCTTGATTTCCTGAAATCTTCAAACTCCAGTCTAGTTTCTGAAGTGAGACATCCATTGACCGAAGTGTACAAAGCATTCATGCAGCTCAACCTGCAAGTTGTTGCCTATAAAAAATAACCACCAGTGCAGGAAACTAGTGCATTTTCTCTGAATTCTACCTTGGGTCGTGCTCACTTTTGACATGGTGTAATGAAATTTTGATGCATGAAAATATTTATTGTATTTATTTTCCTTTGCATGTGAAAGAAGTCACCACCAAGTGGAAGGCAGTATATCATGAATTCTTGTCGTACAAGGCTGACTGTGCCAGCCCCTGTTAGCTTGCACTGATGGTAGAATCAGGAAACATAATAGCTTAGAAAAGTTTTTATGTTTTGGTGGAACAATGTAATTATGTGCATCTAAACAAGAATTACGAACAACGTAGGGGTTGAGAAATCTTGCTGTGGAACAGAATGACATACTAACTTAATTTACCTTTGATTAAAGATCAAGGTAGAAAAGAAACAAATGCCAACAGTGAATAATAATAATAATAAAAGCTGCAGGGTAACAGGAGAGCTGGCTGCAAGCTGGCACTTCCCACTAAGACATACACTGTGTCAAAGCAAAGCTGTTAGGCTGGCGCAAAATGCAGTCACAGAGATCGATGCATTTCAAGGATGAGGAATATTGTCATGTAAATACCCCTTCAATAGAACTTCTTAAACACTAAAAGCAGCAAGGAAAATGCCAGATGAAAATGCTCTCTCACAGTCATACAGCACAGAATGGAACAAGTCTGAAAACAAAGTTGTGACAGAAAAAAACACACATGAAAACATATCTGCATCTCTAGGAAAGTATCTGATGTAAAAAGAGATAAAAGATATGACAAGACATGAAATGAGTGAGGGCTTTGAGTCAGGTACAGCAAAAAGCAAGATATCAGACACCAAAATCTTGAAAAAAAATGGTCTCTATAAATGCATTATTTTAAAAATAAAACATATATAAAGCTCTCTTCTGTTTTTGTGCCATCTTTGGCTCTTGGAGAGAAATATAACTGTGCTGTGTAGTCTAAGTCAAAGCCAATATATGTCAGTCCTTTGTCTAGCTTTTCCCTTCTATTTAAACTTGGAGCCCTTGAAATCGGACTACTGTGAATCACCCAGATAACCTAGAAGCCCTGATAAAAGGCACTAGAGGAAGAAAAAACAAAGAGGTCATCTATTTCATTCCTCATTTATGTATGGGAATATTTCAGACAGTACTGTGTGAAAGGTTTTGCTATTTTATGTAGAGAAGGGGTGGAAAATGAAGTTAGGAAAATGGAGATATTGCAAAAAAATTTGCAAACTTTCCCCTGATAACAATGGAATGTACCTTATTTATTAGGTGTTTATTTTACATTTGAATTGTTGGGATATTACTGCATATTGACTTTAATTACTAGTGTGTCTTAGGAGAGCTGCAGTTTACTTGGTTTATGATAAAACTCTTTTTCTGATTTGGACATTGTGATTGGATTGTGTCTAAATCATCCCTGAGTGATCTGAATTTCATTACATCATTAAAAATGGGATGAAATCATTTGGGTAGGCTACAAAAGACTAAGAAAGCATAATTTCCTTAAAACATAACTTTCAGAAGACACAGTGAGGAGCTTAGTACCCACTGTGGTACACCAAACAAAATGGCTTGAATCAAATCTTCATCCAGAAGTAAAATATTTATTATGCTACAGCTCAAAAAAGATGTTTAGACATTTCCAAAAACCTTCTTTGTTTTTAATTTAATATCTTACTTTTCAGGCTAATTTGATGGGTTGAGAAGCATTTAAAATATTATGATATTAAATTTATAATATCATAATTTCTATTGGGATAAAAAAACCAGTTTTCACCAGCTGTTAATGGCCTCTGGAGACATTCAAGCTGATGAGGTTTATGATTCCAAACAACTGTAGATGAAAATATGAGAAACAGTTGACAATAACTAAATAATACAAATGTAAAATCACAAATCTGAGACAAGCACGTAATTGTCATGGTATTATTTCATATGATTTTTATGTGATATTAAATACCATTAAATTGTAATACTCTTAGCAAAGCCAAAATAGGAACATACTAATCATCATATTTATATTTCAGGCAACAAAGGAATAAAATAACACAATATTAAGTTAGCATGAACAAAGTTCTGAAGATGTTCTCTTTTCAAAATGTGAAACTGATTAGCTGAAAATAAGCAAATTTATTGAGTTCACCCAGAAATTTAAGGGGAACAATTCACAGAAATGACACAATTGTAACCCCTCTTTATGTGTATGAATTATCTCAGAGCAAGATGTGGAAATCTGAAGTGTACCTGTAATTAAACATATTTGCTGAAAAACGCTAAATCTGCAGTTTACTTGCAAAAGCTTTATATACAAATTCAATATTCAAAATTCAAGCCACTTGATTAGGTCAGTATGTGCATGTTTCTACCTCAGAAGCTTGATTTTTCATATCAAAATTTTGATATGAATAATTAAGACTTTGATTTTTGCAAATACTTTTCACTAATATGCTCAAAATTCATCAAATATTATTGTTAGTACCTCTATTCAGCAGAATAGTTACAGAAAGAAAACAACACCTAGTTCAAATTACTAAAGTGTTTACATACCTTTCCAGTGAAAGGAAATCTGGTTGATAAACAGAATCTGATATCATAAAAGAACAAATTATTTACTTTCTCAGCCTTTGAAAGGAGAATGATATTAACATCCTTGCAATATATGTAAATACCTTAAATGCATATGTGTAACATATGTTGCTAGTTTTACATATTTTTTCTAGCAAAACTCATTTTATATCTAAATTTAAAATATAAAAATGAAGTATATTGACTTGTGGAGCTTGACATATTAGATTTATCTGCATTATTTGATCCCTAACCCAGAAGATATTTTTTGCATTTTTCAGCTGCTAAGCTATACACTAATATGGGAAACTGCTTACCCAAGCTTTTCTTTCAGTGCCTCAGAAAATACTAACAAAACAATTAAACCATTGCTTCAATGGGAATTGCAGTGTATACAGGTAATAAATATATGGAGTTTATTTTTTTAAATCTTCATTGTCTGAGCTTTCCTTTTACTGGCAGGCTTATAGAACTACAAAAGCCATGAAAACTCAATGCTAACTTAAAAGTGCAACCTCTGTTACTTTAATATTTTTATACTGAGTATCAAGGCATTGTTTACAGTAGATAATGAAATGGAGATGGGGCAGAAAACACACCTCTGAAAGACTTTCTACACAAAAGGATGAACACGTAGTTATTTGCACAAAGCATTAGAAAATACCGTGATATTTTATTATTAAAAATGCTGCTGAAAAGTTTATACATATGTGTCCAGCCATATATATCTTCTATCATTACTTAAGGCAAAAAAAACCCAAAAAATTGCAAAACAATAACAGAAGAAACCATTGAACCCTGTGTGCCTCTTAAGGACAAGAATATAAGCCTGGGAAAGTACTTTTGTTTTTCTTTTACAGTTTCAAAGTATATTTTGATATCATTATTATAGAATTCTATGAAGACCCTATAAATCTGTTCCCTCTATAAATCATACATCAGTCCAGATGTATCAAATTATTAAATCAACTTGATTGTAATTACTTTTAAAAGCTAAAATCATTCACTTACAGGACTTTTTTTACCCAAATGTCACAAGCCTGACACAGTACTGTACATATTGCTAGCAGAAGACAATTGGAAGTACTAAACAAATACTTTAATTCACATTACAAACATACCCAACTGATTATGATGCCAAGCATCATTACCTTTTTTTTTTTACTTTTTTTTTTTTTTTTTTTTTTTACTTTTTTTTTTTCAAACCTTTTTTTAAGATTTATAAACTAATGCATCTCAGCTGAGGCATTACATAGCTGGTGGAAATGGCCTGGTATAGAGTCAGCATTTAATATATTATGTGATGGATCAGTGAAAAAAACAAAACAATTTTCCATTTCCTACTAGTTGTACTTTGGGGTTGCTGCTTCATCACATTCCAACCTGAGCTCCCAGGTCAGATTTATAGCGCATTTACTGCAGATAAAGGATTATATCAGCCACATGTTGCATTTTTATCATGTCATTACTTTGTATTTCTTTCCTTCAGAATTTCCTTTACTGCCTGCTACAACATAGAGTTGTGCAGATGAATAGACCTCAGTGAATCACCTTGTCTTTGCTTTTTTTTGTAGGGGTGACTATTTCAAGGTATTTTACTAGGAAAAAAAGGTGTAGAAAACAAGAAGAGCTACAAGGCATCTTGTGCTAATCATTATGGGACATATGATATCAATGCAGTTTAGTTGTGAATTAAAATAGAAAATAGTGGGATAGTCTGGGATAGTCACGTTCAAGTGCAGACCAATTTGTTCAAAGATCTTTGGTTACTATCTCTCAATGATGGAGTACCTTTCAAAGACAAAATATAAAGCAATCTTCATCTGCAAAAACTATATTCTGGGTTTTCACATTCAAATCAGTTGTTTGAATCAAACTGCAAAGTTACTTTGATAGCTCTGCTTGGCCCCTGTTTTTCTAGTGAAGGAAAAGCAGAAGGGAACAACCAGCTAATAATTTGACTTTCCTGAGAGAGATGCTCTCTGGGATTTTCAGTTTTATTCAAATGCAGAACAGCTGAGGATTTCTCTGCTTCTCTCTCCATAACGCTCACTGACTGTGGGACTGAGTGCAATGAATCAGCAAATAAGAATTTTCTGACAGGTACACTCTCAAGCGCAAAACAAGATACGGGGCTGATAAGTTCTTTACACACTCATCACTCTGAACAGTTTGAACAACAGCCAGCCAACCAACCCTGCATTTCCCAACTTTCAAATTGTGGTTTTATTTTGTTCAGCAATGCTGAGGAGGTGCTTTCTCAGCTGAGATTCTACTGCAACTGCTGGTGAGTTTAGAGCTAGTTTTCCTTGAAGAAGGCTGACCAACACACAGGCTTTCATTGCTTTTGTCAGGGCACAAAACTCTTCCTAATGTATCACAATAACGAAGAGCTACAAACTGGACTCCAAATATATATTATTGGATGTTTCTTGGTTCAGTTCAACAAGCTTAAAATAGTAATTCTTTAATTATTTTCTTTTGTATTTTTTTCTCTTTGTTTTCCAATCCATTGCTGTGTTGGAATTTAACAAAGGCTAACACAAAATTAAATTATAGAAAAAATGTTTCAGAAAAGAACAACAATCTCCTATGAATACTTTAACATGCACTAGTGCAACCTGTAAGAGAAAATACGCAGGTCACACAGACAACTGTATCCTCTGCATGACACCATGGCCTCATATAAATGAAACATGTTAGAAAAAACTCATGGTTTTTGTTAACCACTAGTAATTAAGAAGAAATTCCTCCTTTGGTCTTGGAGGAAACAGAGGTCATATGACTAATGTATATACACATAGGTCACAATCGAATGCACAATCTTTCTAAAAGCTCTTTTCAAACTGAAAACATCAATAAAAGCTGCTTCTTTTTTTGTTTGTTTTTAAACTCACAGCTATGTACATTTTTACAAAGTTTCTTTAAATATAGTTCAGGCTGGCAAGTCATCTCTTTGCACAGAACTATACGTATTTTACTGCATAGTCAGTCCTCCTCCTTTTTTTTTTTTTTCATTTTTGTTTTTAATAATAAAATTCTATTTTCCCCATCTGAATTACAGCTTCATATGCTGGGTAAAAGCCCATGGTGATGTCTTTGTTTTATCAACGGCCATGGTATGGCACATAAAGAATCTTTTTTATAATTTTATTTATTTTAAAAAAACCAAAACAAAACACCTGTACAGTCACTGGCTCTGTCTTCCAGAAGACTCTCCTTTGCTTGTTACACTTACAACACCATTTTAAATTACTTCTTCTGGCCTCAACTTTCAATCAAAGTGGCTGAGATCTTAAAGCAGTATTGTAACAGCAATGTACACTTTTCACATTTCACAGGGTTTGTAGTTGATCTTTAACATCAGTGAGTTTCTGTGGGAAGGATCAGTAAGAAAATAATGACTGTCCTTCTCTTTTACTTATTTTTACTTTAGATTTTGACAAGGTGTTCAATGAATGGTATATAACTTTTTCCTCTTCTTTTTTTTCTTTTTTTTTTTTTTTTTTTTCTTTCTTCCAAGTGGCTTGTGAGGGTAGATGGGGAAGGGCTGAGCTATACCCTAGTGGTCGAATGTCCATGGGGCAAATTTGTACTGTTTTGTCCTCCACTGAAAGTGTTGAAAGTATGCAAAGGCTGCATTCCTGTTAATGTATTTGGAATCATGGTTATGGTGTTGGGTGTCATTAGCGGGATGTCATCTGGGGACCTTCTCAAAGTGAGCGTGTAGTCAGGCGGACAGGTGAGTCTCAGTGTGTCGTGGGCCTGCAGCGATTCACACTCGTGGTCATGTTCTAGCTGCTTCATCTGCAAGGACATGATCTCCTCATTTTGTATGTGTGCTATGTCGTTGGTGGTGTTCCTCTGGGGGCTGGGGCGCCTGTGAGTCTCGTGACGCCGCTTGTCCTTCTTGTAATATAATGCAGCAAATGCTAAAATATTGAGGAACAGCAAGGAGGCCCCCACAGCAATGGTGACACTCAGCTCTGTGGAGTAATCCCTCTTGTTTTCTATCAGAACTGTGGTATCCTCTGGAGCTGTTTTATGGGTGTCTTTCGAATGTTTGGGATTGTTGGCAGGCGTCATTGCTGGGCGTTTGGTGGCTGGCCATAATTTCCCAGGAGAACGCCGGGTCACATACGGAAATGAGGTCATGTCAGGAGGGGGGACTTTAGTTGTGGTGGAAACATACTGAAATATTTCATTCAGGTTGTGAAGGTGTGGTACCAGCTCCAACCAGAAAGCAACTTTGGTTGCTCGATAGTGATCACGAACTCGGGGTTTCAGGCCAATGTGTAAATAAAGTTGGTCTTTAGGATTGTATTTGGACCAGGCTACTTCTTCAAAGCGGTTGGGTTTTGTGTGGATGAACTTTGTGTCCTGTGGAACAGGCTGGTTTGGATCTCTAAAAAAAAAAATTAAACAGACAATATTACAGTCATTAACCTTTCTACAAAAAACCTACAACAAAACAAAAGCAAACAAACACGAAACCCTCTCAATCTTACAGTTAATAGTTTATCCAATATTTACATTAACTGAAAAGCAGAAGATTAAAACATTCCCTAACTGAAGAACAGCTGTTAATAAGTAATCAAAAGAAAATTACTTACTGTACAGAGTATCTCAGATACTACAATAGTTTTTTGACATGAAAATGAAGAAATCATAGTGTTTCAGTTACCAAAAGGTCTTTTGAAGTGATTCAATACCATTCTCCAAGGAGTGCATCTTAGAGACATACCATCTTAGAGAAGTACCAACTACCTCTTTCCATAGTAAATGTGTAGGTTCAACCCTTCTCCAGGTTTGACACTAACTTTTTAATTTAAGGTACCACTTCTTCCACTGCTGCAAGTAGTAAACATGGGCGTCTAAGCCCCATGGCAATATTGGAAGTCCCTCTGAACACACAGAATTATACTTGTGCACATATTACAAGAAAAACCTCTTCAAAACCTGAAGTAGCAGGGCTAATACATGTACCAACCATTTCTGCTTGGTTTTTTTAATTGAGCTATTAATCCTCCTCCATTTACATACTTGCTTTGGTGAAAAAAAACCTTTGAACTACCTTTGTGTCACAAATTTTTCATCATTCCCACTAGCAGAGGACTATTTGAAGGTTCCATGTGATCATTGCTACAAAGTCAAGGGACAATGGGCCTTAACTGATATGAGACATATTTTAGCCGAGATAACCAGTTTTAAAGTACTTCAGTAGCAGTAAGATAAGAGTAGTTCACAGGTCAGAGATAATTACAAAATTGGTAAATTATTTTTTTTTCTTACGGGTTCAGAATAAAGACAAACCAATGCCACAAAGAGCATTTAGATGTGGTTAATGTATGCATATCCTTATTATTATAAATTTAAATAAATAGCATGAAAAAAATAGGAAGTTAAAATTACTTTTACAATACTAAGTTTAATAGTAGGTTGCACATTAATTTCAAGCATCTTTTCTAGCAATGATAGCTTTCTGTGGCTTTGTCTTATATTATACTGAGAGTAGATTATTTATTTCCTGTGCATTACTCAGAACTTTCCATTTTCTTGTTACTTATTTATATGCATTCGCTTATTTCCTGTGAAAAGAATTCTAATATTTTCCCTTTCTTCCAATATACAGTTATGTATATTCTGGGAATACCAAGTTATATCCTTACAGATTTTAAAGCATAATTTTTCTTTCTCCATTTTCAAATGCCCATGAATCTATGAGCCTACTTTAGCATTCCTTTGCTGTACATAAAGAGCTATTTCTTAGTTCTTAAATGTGGCAAGTAATTTGACTTTAATAATCTTATGATTCCTGCATTCTTTTTTTACTTGAAAGAAGGTATCTTACTTTTTTTGAGAGAAAAGAAGAATTATTTTTCTAAATATTTTGGTATTTTGGCTTACTTATGCCTGTGGTTATAGTGTTTGGGGTTTTTTGAGGTGGTTTAGTGTGCTGATTTTTTTTTAGTATTGAAATATATCTCATCCTTCTCATTTCAATAACATTTAAAAAATACAAACTAGGGGTTCTAAAATGCTATCCTTCCTTCCTTCCTTCCTTCCTTCCTTCCTTCCTTCCTTCCTTCCTTCCTTCCTTCCTTCCTTCCTTCCTTCCTTCCTTCCTTCCTTCCTTCCTTCCTTCCTTCCTTCCTTCCTTCCTTCCTTCCTTCCTTCCTTCCTTCCTTCCTTCCTTCTGCCACTTCCTTCCTTCCTTCCGCCACTTCCTTCCTTCCTTCCTTCCGCCACTTCCTTCCGCCACTTCCTTCCTTCCTTCCTTCCTTCCTTCCTTCCTTCCTTCCTTCCTTCCTTCCTTCCTTCCTTCCTTCCTTCCTTCCTTCCTTCCTTCCTTCCTTCCTTCCTTCCTTCCTTCCTTCCTTCCTTCCTTCCTTCCTTCCTTCCTTCCGCCACTTCCTTCCTTCCGCCACTTCCTTCCTTCCTTCCTTCCTTCCTTCCTTCCTTCCGCCACTTCCTTCCGCCACTTCCTTCCGCCACTTCCTTCCGCCACTTCCTTCCTTCCGCCACTTCCTTCCTTCCGCCACTTCCTTCCTTCCGCCACTTCCTTCCTTCCGCCACTTCCTTCCGCCACTTCCTTCCGCCACTTCCTTCCTTCCTTCCGCCACTTCCTTCCTTCCTTCTGCCACTTCCTTCCTTCCTTCCGCCACTTCCTTCCTTCCTTCCTTCCTTCCGCCACTTCCTTCCGCCACTTCCTTCCTTCCTTCCTTCCTTCCTTCCTTCCTTCCTTCCTTCCTTCCTTCCTTCCTTCCTTCCTTCCTTCCTTCCTTCCTTCCTTCCTTCCTTCCTTCCTTCCTTCCTTCCTTCCTTCCTTCCTTCCTTCCTTCCTTCCTTCCTTCCTTCCTTCCTTCCTTCCTTCCGCCACTTCCTTCCGCCACTTCCTTCCGCCACTTCCTTCCGCCACTTCCTTCCGCCACTTCCTTCCTTCCTTCCGCCACTTCCTTCCGCCACTTCCTTCCGCCACTTCCTTCCTTCCTTCCTTCCTTCCTTCCTTCCTTCCTTCCTTCCTTCCTTCCTTCCTTCCTTCCTTCCTTCCTTCCTTCCTTCCTTCCTTCCTTCCTTCCTTCCTTCCTTCCTTCCTTCCTTCCTTCCTTCCGCCACTTCCTTCCTTCCTTCCGCCACTTCCTTCCTTCCTTCCTTCCTTCCGCCACTTCCTTCCTTCCGCCACTTCCTTCCTTCCGCCACTTCCTTCCTTCCGCCACTTCCTTCCTTCCTTCCGCCACTTCCTTCCGCCACTTCCTTCCTTCCGCCACTTCCTTCCTTCCTTCCGCCACTTCCTTCCGCCACTTCCTTCCGCCACTTCCTTCCGCCACTTCCTTCCGCCACTTCCTTCCTTCCGCCACTTCCTTCCTTTCTCCCTCCCCCTTTCTTTCTTTCAACAGTTAGCCAAATTGGTTTAGTTCAGAAAAGAAAGATATTTTATTGGCAATTGTTCATCCCAGTTCAAACTAAAAAAGTAATATTCCCTTCCAAGCAGTACAGAAACAGATGTATGCTGCTGCTTTGAGGGATTCTAACATGCATGGAAGAAGGGAATAAAGCTGTTTATTTTGTTATTAAAGAACAGACTGAAAGAGCTACAAAATCTAAACACAAAGATATTGGCCCAATTCAATAGATCTACTTTGAAAAATCTTCGGGGTTCATAATATAAATTCTAAGGCAAATTAATAATCAACAAGGTTATCTAAACGTGAAACATTTTTTTTCTCAGAAACTCAAATGCTGCAAGAGTTCTGGCACACAATCTTGTGTCATCCCCCTTGCTGTTCTGATTCACATCCCAAAAGACTCTGGGAATGGTTCTAGAGAGAACTGATTCCTTAATTTAGCTCTTGTAAACAAGTTGCAGTTGATACACAGAATAGAAGATGAAGAAGCTGAGAACTCACTTTAAAAAGCAGCCAAGCTGGACATGCACTTTTAAAATTTTTAGTGGTCTTATAAAAATTATTATTATTATCCTCATAGCTGATGATTATTTTAGTAAACAACATTTTTTAAAATTAGCATTCTCACTGTGGTCCCTTCCAACCATTTTGCATCCTGTGATTCCCTTTCCCTACAAAAAGCCTGAAAAACAAATAAATATCAGCCTCCTTTTTCCTCTCTGCCATCCTCTACTTCCATCTGTCATTTTTAACTATATTTATTGGGAGCAGCCAATTATGCTGCCGCCTCCTCCAAAGACAAGAGAGAAAATAACATTACATGAGTCTGGGCTTGTATTTGCATATTTGTTTACATGGCTCTGTGTGGGCATGAAGTTGTCCCTTGAAACAAGAACCAGGAAAAAATCAACCATCCCTACAGACAAGTAATTTCTTTGCTGAGGATATCAGAGCTCAGCCATTGACATCAAGTCTAGGGCTGATCACTTAAAAAATTAATAAAATGGTTTGAATAGTCTCTCTGAATTTGGAAGGTAGATATCTAAATTATGTTGGGTTTTTTTACAAGAAACAGGAATAGCAAAGTCCAGTCCTAAATAAGGGATCTAATAATGGCCTTGGATCTTGGTTTTATAGACTAATGATTATTTTCAAAAAATATTCAGTAGATATAAACAAGAGAACTTTTACTTTCCTTGGCCATCCTGCTGTGTACGCTGCCGAAAATTCATGAAGTTACAACTTATAACTTGTTTTTTCCTGGGGTACTTAGGCAGCTTATCCTATTATAAACCATTTTCCTGTTTTATTGGTTGGCATAAAACATAGATGTACAGGCAATCATTTCTCCTATCAAATCATCTGTTCAACAAAATTCTTGATCTGTTACTTTAATTTCAAATTTTCCCTTGGCTTTTAAGACTCCCAATTCCTTTGTGTTTCTAGATGTTCTTGAGTCTCAAGTGTGTTATTTCATAACAAAGACAGCCAGAAAACCTTCCTTTAAAGGAATCCACTGCAATCATGATGATAACCTGCAATCAACATTATGACAGTATAATCCGAATAATGTATTTCCAGTTCTGAACTTTTTACAGTATTGGCTCTCATAGGGAGGAGATTTCTTGTTTCCCCATTTGTCAGTTGGTAGGGAGGCTTTTCTTTTCTTCATCCGACTACTATAACAAGATTGATCATTATTGCTATTTATTTTGCTATTTCATTACTTATTTTTACCACTTTTAGAATTCAAACATCTTATCCACCAAAAAATGTCCCCATCATGAAATGCTTGATTTTTTTTTTCCATATGACAGAAGACCATATCTTCTCTAAGGTGTATTTTTGTTAATGTGCAGAATAATCTCATTTCACCTGCCACCTTTTTCCTCCCATTTTCAGTCTGCACTAATTTTGCACAACTTAAGATGTTTTTGTATATTGTCATTCAATTCAAACCTCATGGGCATGAGATGTAAAATCAAAACATCAACTTTTTTCTCAGGTGATATAAAGTAAATATTCCTGCAATGGATGTTGACTGAGGAGCAACACACACTCCTGTTCCTAAGGTAGATTAGTAGCGGACCTGGAGGATAAATGAAGGAATGTGGTATTTCATATCTGATTATATTTTCATGGGAAGGATAGTGAATTAAGTTTTCTCATATCCCAAATTCCTTATAAGATGGTGAAACACCATTTGTGTTCTAACTACTTCTGCCGTGTTGTGGTGTGCTGTAATGTCCCATTTTGGCCTTCCAGGTCATCCCCCCAGGTGTGCCTATACCTCTCTCCCTTCCCCCTTGCCCCCATGCTGAGTGAGTCCTGTCAATCAGGCTTAACATTTCAACAAGGCGTCGTGGGGTTGGTCAAGTTCAAAGGATGCCCCTATGCCCAGAGGTCATTGGCCTGTCTGGGTGTCATCTTCCCCTGAGACCCTGCCCCTCTCACCTGGTTGGTGGCTCACCTGTACCTCCCCTCCCCCTGTCCCTGAGCTTAAAAAGGTGATCAGAGCATGCGGTGATTGTTCTGCTGGAGCAGTTCCTCACGTTCAGACCTCTGTAACCATGGAATAAACCTCTGGACATTAAACCCTCCAGCAGAATCCTCTCCTTTTTCTCTTCACCATCACCTGAAGCCATTCCTCCTGAGGTATACGGGGTTCCTAACAAGCCTGGACTTGTTCAGTGCCCAGCTGCAACCACCAGCAAGCCAAGGTATCTCTGGGGTGACACACCGCAGTTGCTGCCTTTGGCCCGGCAGCGAGGGTCAGACTGGCCCAGGCACAATCTAACTGGTAATATTGGGAGCCTTTTTTCCAATACTGCCACAGCATTGACTATCACTCAAGAACTATTACATTAATGTACTTGAAATGTTTTAAATTTTTTGTTCTTTATCTTCACTAGAGAGCAAAATGTCTTCACAGTTACATCATCTTTGTCTCCAACACCCTGAAATGCCCCTAGATGTTTTATTTTCTTTCAGTAGTACACTTTTCTCTGTATGATTTAAAAAAAAATGGAAGAGAGAGAAAAACTGTTTTTTTTTCATTCTTCTGTTGATTCTTTTCATGCTGTCACAATACTAATAATGCCACAGACATTCCTGTTTGAAGGACTGTTATACAGGCATGTTTTCCCTTACCTCCTCTCCTCAATTATCCCCAGTTCCCACTGTTGCCATGCTCCCTGTCAGCTAAGGACTAACAGCTAAGGACTCCTTATGAGAGGTAAGGAACACAAACCATAACTACACTGTTGTTTGACTAACACAGATTTGCCATTGGAGATAGTTATTTCTTCAGATGAAAACATCAAAAAGAAATGCAACAGCCTCATAAAAGAGTTGTCTGAGAATTGATTTGAAACTACACTTTAATAACTGCAAGTTTAATCAGGTCTTCTATTAGAGAACCAAACTGCATACAAAACACAGATATTCCTAATAACTCGTGTTTGTGCTTCAGATTCAACGGTACCTAAATAATTCTGGAGTATTTACCTGAAATACAAAGAAAACAAGGATATATCCTCCAGACCTTTATCTTTCCCAATACCTGGGGTTAGGGTTAGGGTACAGAGCTGGATGATGGTGATAAAAAGTAGAGTACTAAAATTCCTGAAAACCAGGGCAATTTTTAGAAACCTAATAGATGTCTCTAATGAGAATATGGCTTTGTATCTACTGTGTGAAACTTCAAATCCCTCACAAGAGCATAGCTGGCTGAGTATCTATGACGGACTGGCCCACAACCCCTCACATACTTCCCTCTTCCCCACTGATGTGTCTGCAAAGGAGGTAACATGGTCCTAACAAACAGAACTTGGCCTAAAAAATTACCATTACAGTTAGGATGGCACTACTGGTAGCAGACTGAAGCTGCAAGTGCACGTCATAATGAAGCTCTCACATGTATTTCTGTGCATTGAGGAATTCAAAGCTGTATTTTCATGTCATTTTTGTATCCCAAATGTAGGATCTCAAACTTACTCTTTAATAAATTGTTTTCCTATTTCTAGGGCATGTTGGAAACAGTTTTGAAAAGGCCAAATGAAAAACTCTAAATAATAATCATCATCATTTAAAAAAAAGAAGTCATAGGTGAAGTATTAGCAAAATACAGCTTCCAGGCATTCATTTGAAGCACAAGCTATTTGCCATTAAACACTTTAATTGTCACCTCCTGTTTGCTAGCTTCAGTAACCAACTTACAAGTTAAACACAATAAAAGTACTGCGCCCTGTGCTGTGTCTTTCACCTACTGATTTTACAAGACTGACCTGCCCTACAAATCCAGCCTTGGCAGTAGGCCCATTAAACAGCGTGTGCTTTTTAGCAATGGATGGCCTGCCATTAAAAGTCCATCTGAATGATGCACCACCTGAGCCATAATTTTACAATAAGTACCTGAATGCAGCCTCCGTGGGAGAGTCATAGAGATTGGAAAAGTCCCAAACACATTAAAAATAAATAAATATATCTGCAGTTCTACTGTTCAAAGCTTACCTACAGGGAAATGCGAAATAATAAAATCTTTCTGCTAAAAGAGTTTTATGCGTTGCCATGGGTACAAATACAAAGCAAGACAAGTACTATCATAATAAGGATGGTAAATTATCAATTAAAAATAGGGTGGGGAAAAAATCCAAAGCAGAGCCCCCAGCAATGCAGTTCTGAACTTGAGAGTTGAAGGACCTGAGTGGGTACAGAGATTTCAGATTGCAAGTGAATGAGCAGAGTGGAGAACAGTTACCCCAGAGATCCCATTGCTCTAGGCTTGAGATGCTACAACCTTTGCCTTTCTGTTTGAGGAACCACAGGTGCAGAACAAATGTAATCTTAAAATATTATCTGCCTCCAAGTATTCTCCTGTACAATGCAGAACGATTAATCATTGCTCAACCAAACCAAGAAAAGACCCCACCAAGGTAATATGCATTGTGTTGCTCTTTTCCTTTCCTTTGAAAACTGAAATTTTACGGCCAGAGGCCATTTCTAATGATACATCTTTCAGACTGCCTGTAAGGGAGTGAGCCTCTAATAGGATATATACCCCATTCCTATCTCATCAGCAATGGGGAAGTTTCAGAAATTACTAATGGCTCTCCCAAAGCACCTGTTTTTGCCTTTAGGTGTAGTATGACAATGGCTTTATAACCAGAGAACTGGGTATAGCCTGCTGAAATTAGTTTTCAAGCAGCAACAGCTGGAAAGTGCTTGAAATTATGAGTAATGGTGGCAGCTGGGACTGTGAGAAGCTCCTGTCAGCCTCAAAAACTGCTTAAATACAACTTCTAATATACAGGGAATAGTAATAAAGTAATTGGAAAAAATAGCGAGACCATGGAGATCTTTCATAACCATAGTAATTCCAGTGAGTATATTTGTAGGGATCAGAAGTTCTCTATTTATACATAGCACTTAATCTACCAAAATAAAGACAAACTGGTGGTATCATCATTTCTGTGCATGTGGTACAGCCATCATGCAGCATGGTCCGTCCAAAAACCAAGATTTCAACACAAAATTTGCCCATCCCAGTACTGAAGCTTCTTGTTGCCAAATACATCTAAATATTACACAGTTGATTCATTTTTGTTGCTGAACTCCAGGGTTTCTGCATGCTTTTTTACCTGCTTATCTGATACGCAGTACAACAAAAGAATTTTTTTTCCTTGTGCACTGACCTGAAGCATTTGATTAGTTTTTACTCAATTTATGCTTGAGGTTCTTGTTAAGACTGCAAAATCTCTCTCTCAACCACCATTTAGATTCATGGAAGGCTACAAGGGAGCTAAAGCCTCTGAGTGTTTCACAATAGGCATCTGAGTTTTTCTTATATAGCTGCACACTGTTCACTGCAGTGCAGTAAAGCTGCAGTTTCCAGAGCCCAATCCTGCCATTAAACATTCTGTGCAAAGATTTACAGCCCCTTTGTGCCACAAGTATCTTTGTTTTAATTCAGTACTGAAGACTCAAGGTTAACAAAAAAAGCCCTTGCCGCTGAAGTAAAGCACTGCAATACTGTTAAAAGGAATGTTATAGGAAGAAAACAGAATTTATTAATATTGCTCACAGATTAAGCTGCTTTGAGGGTTATTTCCTTGGTGTTTACAACTCTATTTCATCAAAATATTGATGTCTTTATCTTGTTTTGTAAGCAGAATTAATTTTTTAACTTTCTCAAAGCAAAATTTATATATGAGTCTCTTCTTCATTCCAGTCAAGTACTTATTATTGCCATTATAGCCCTCAGAGGGAAAAAAAAATTTCCAGTGTCTGCCTTTCTGTTCTAATTCCTCCCTGGGTCCTCATCCCTGTGAAGGTCGCTGAAAAACAAGAACTTCCTTTCTTTTGTAGCAGATAAGTGCTATCTGCCTGACAGTTCCTTCTTCAAGTAGCAGACATGTTGCCTCTGATTTTTCAGTATCTTAGTGAACCACCTTTTCTCTGAGACATGCTTTTTGTCTTAGTAATTGTCCTATTTTTTGAACCAAAAATACAGTGTGTTATTATTCTCATTGAGCTACTGAAAGAAAATACTTTGAGGGAACACACTAATTAAAAATCTATTAAATATGAATAAGCCTCATTTACCTCCTGCCTTAGCACAAATATTTCTATACAACTACTTCAAAATCAGATTTTGAGGCCACTGGAATGGGATACTGACTATTTTAGAAGTATGCTATCAGCAAAATGAATGCTAGGGGTCACACTTACCCAGTTTTGGCAAAGTTAGTCCAGTATGTCATAACCACTGCACTAAGCATGACATCATTCTTGGAAAAGTTGCAGTTGAACAGTTCTGTGGGACCAATCATAGGAATCCCAAACACATAAGGGACTTCATCACCATGAGCTGAATCAGCCCAGCTGGGTTTCATTTCACTTTGGCAATGGTGATAAAATGCATAGAAATATGTTGGAGATCCATACTGGGCGTGCAGGTCAGCCGTGGCAACAGCTGGAGCAACCCATTGGTGGTCTGTAAAAAGAGCAACCAGGGTCTTCCGTCTTGTTTCGGGATTTTCTTTGTCTGCCCAGTCGGTGTACATGAATTTAATGGTCTCTCGCAGTGTGTCCTTCCCTTCTGGATAGCCATATAGATTGTCCACAAAATTGGAGACAGAAAAGTCAAAATCATTAGGAGAAACACCGTCTTCATTGTCTACAATGCCATCCACAAATTTCAAACCTTCCCCTTGATTCACACCCAGCATTATATCATAGTTAAGGAATTCCCCTTGCTCCATTAGAATCTGAGGGTCATCTGGAATCACGTCTCCATCTATCACAGGCCCAAAGGCAATGTGGTACGTGGCTGGAGTGATAGTCTGTTGAATGAGTTCTTTGTAATTCTTATTCCGCAGACATTCAACCAAATCAGTGGTATCCAGCATGTCGCAGCCCACTTTATCTGCCAATATCCGAGTGTACTTGGCAGGCTGATAGTTCACTGCCCAGCTGGACAGGGCTGTTCCACTCTGTATGATTGCCTTTTGGAACAAACCTGCAGGTGCAAATCATTCAAATACAGATCTAATTAGATATTAAATATATATATTTATATATATTTTAAAAAATGTATTTCTCACTAAGGAAACAGAGTTTTGATTATACAATCCCTAAAGGATGCATACAATGAAATTTTGAATAAATTTCCATAGATCCTACTCACTGCTCCCTTTTGATGCTATGGAGAATAGGCTACTATCTAAAATCTGCCACGTTCTTGATTACACACACAAAAAGCATAAAGGTTTCAGGTTACTGTTTCAAGAACAAAGCTCATTCCTGTACTGCTGCTTTCTTGTATCTGATGGAAGTCCTCTGGCTTTACCACATTGGTAGTCCTGTGAAAAGTTCTTTGAAGGACTGGCAGCTAAAGGCAATCAAATTCTCTTTGCCATGTAAATGACACTCATAAATGCGCCTTTCAGTAGTTTAAAGGTCAAATGAAAATTACACATTCTCATTTCTTTCACAAAAGCCATGCATCATACTAACTTGAAAAAATCTACTCTATTAAAAGCAATTTCATATGTTTGAATCTTCTATTCTTAAATTTTTAATTTAATTTTTAAATTATTATTGTGTGTATGTTAGCATTGCTTATATGTTGAATTGTGTGTGTCTGTGTATGTGTGTGTGCGTGCATGTGTAACCCTGCTTATATGTTGAATTAAAATTGTAACATTTAAATTGTTTTGCCAAAGAGCAAGATGATATTCAATTGTTCTTTCTGGTTGTTTTACTAATATACAAACTGGAGCATGAAGAAAAGAAAGATGAAAAACCAATCTGAAGAGTTTCTTTGCTTAAAGCACTGAAAGGCAAGGGGAGCTTACTGGTGAATCTGCCCCATCTGTGTTTTTTTGTTCTGGTAAAACCACTAAAATGGCCTATTTTATATTTAAACTGAAATATTTGGGTGTCTTCTGCACATGGTTTCTACCATCATGTTCTCAAAATGCAAAAGACAGAAAAGTTAGAAAAGCATGTGGGGTTTTTGTTGATATACTTTTGAGGATGATAACTGAATGCACACAATAAAAAATTTCAATTATTTAATCAGTTAAGTTTTTCATGGTTCCATCTGCTTGATTTTGGCATGGCTTGCTCAACGGTTATTCACTGGAATTTTATTTGTATGAATAGACTGAATTGTCAAGCATAACTATGTATTTCAAAACTAGGTGTGTTTTCCAGCCTCCCTGCTATAACTTCTGGCTATGGCTTATCTGTTACAAATTTCTGTCTGTTTTATTGTGATAGAAATGACATGGATTAATAAATGTAATAGATATTTTGGTGTTGCCTTTTATCTACTCTTTGTAGATTTGATCTTATCACCAGGAATATTTATAGTTCAGTACTGGTGCAGTGCATTCTTGGAGTTTGGGTTTGGGGTTTTTGGAGGGTGAGTTGCTTAGGGTAGAAATCCCACAGCTTTCTTACCAAAATCTGAAGAACACTGTGTGGGATCACATAGTACTTGTGGGGAGTTAAACACAGTTTTTATTAAGGCTTTGTTATATTTTTACTATGTAAGGAAAGCATCTACATACATGCTGGAAGTGCAGCCAAGAGTGTACAAAAAATCAAAAAGGTCATTGCTCTTTTCCATTTTAATTAGGGCAAATTCTTTGACAGAAGAGCCAGTGGAAGCTGTTAATAAAGCTAGAAAAAGTATATTGCCCATGGCATTTGTTGCATGAGGTTAATGCTGTAATAGTATTTAGTTTTCTTATTAACATATTTATGTTGACTAATACAAAGCTAGAATTCTATCTAGTAGGTATTTTACAAAAATTGCAGACCTCATGTAATTCTAATTCAGCCTACCTTGTTTGGCCCTTTCATTACATTTTAACATTAAAAAAAACAAAGAAGAAAAAAAAGTACTTTGCCTGGAGGATTGTTACCTTCTGAATAGTGGGAGAGTGTCAGGAGACTGACACAGGAAGCTCCTGCCCCAGATCCAAAAATAGTAACTCTCTTCGGGTCTCCTCCAAAAGATCCAATATTTTCTTCAATCCAACGTAAAGCTTGGATTTGGTCAAGCAATCCATAATTGCCTTTTGCAGCTTGGTCCCCAGTACTTAAAAAACCTATAAGGCAAAACCCCATAATTTTAGTTCACCAGATACAGAGTTAGCTACAGGGTATCTACATATTCACAACACATCTTCCCATCTTTTCATCTTCTGTGCTTTTTTTTTCTTCTTCTTTTTAAAGGTCACAGTCCTAGTTAAATGTCTCCTGAGCAAGCAGAGAAATTCTGTATGCTGTTTTGCTTGATTTTTTTTCCCTACTTCAGAGATCCCATTTATGAGGAATCACTATTTTCCTATTGAAATGTTTCTGTAACAATGCAACAATACAGAAAGACAATTTAAATATTTTATAACTAGGATGTGAGTCGGGTGCAAAATCTTAGGAAATTGTTTTTGGACAAAGATGTGAGATAGCCAGTCTATGACTGAGAACAAAACTCTCTAACACATTATTTTAAATACTTCTTACCAAAATTGTCCTAAACTACATAGCTCTTTAAATTTCTGTACTTGTGATATGGATAAATGTACTGCGAAACAGAAAAAAGAAGGCTGAAGTAAACAGAAAAAAAGAATATGAAAAAGCCTAGGAGAAAAAAAATTACATTTCAGTTTCACAGAGGATGTTTATTAGGAAGAAAGCAAGTAAATCCATGACAACATAGCCTTTGGTGGGGAGACTTTATCTGAACAAATCAGGTCTTGTCTTTCTCTTTGGAAATTGCAGGAAAACTCGTGCTGCTGTTTTTTGTTCCTGTGCTGTGGTTACCAGATTCTAGAAAAAAAACATGGCATGTTTGCTGCTTGTCTTGCAACTGCAAACAAAATGACCATAAGATTAGGATTGAGATTAATGTTGGTTTTTTGAAACCAGCTAAGGTGAAACATTGCAGTTATCCCTGCTGCCTATCATTCACAGTTAAGACCTGTGCTATGTCCAAATTACCACATTGAGTTGTGTACTCACAGTCCTTTCTTTAACTCCCTTTGCTGTTAGACAGCTTTTCCTGTTAGACAACTGCAAAGTCAGAAGTCTATTAGAAATACCTTACAGCATATGGAAGTTTTCAGATGGACATTACTGATTTAGGCACCAGTGACAGCTGTCAAAGACAAAACAAGGAAATCGCTTGGCAAGTTTTTTCCAGCTAATTATCAGTTGAGAAATATTTGCTAGAAGGGGGACCCAGGACACAGAAGATTTATGATGTGGTGCAGTTGGAAATGAAAGAGTCTGTTATCATAAACCATGTGAGCCTGCTGTAACAAGACTTCCATGCTCCTGACTGGAAGGTGAGTCCTAGGTCCCTAGGGAAAAAAAGACTTTGAAGTACATTTCCCAGGCTTTGGTAAAGGGGAACAGATCTCTTTGCATTGGCTGTAATAATTTTTTTGTTTATAGGAAAAATCAAAATACACATGAAGGAAGGTATTCACATAATGGACGAAGCACAATTCAAATCATATCCATATTGCTAAGTAACATGATAAAGCTTTTTCATTTAAAAAGCCTCTACTAATGGAAAGCACAGTCATAAGAATGGCAGTAACCTTTTTTTCTCTTCTGTGCAAATGGAGAAAAAATAAACACTCTTAATCCATAATTGTCTCAATTTATTTTTTTAACAGATGTGTTTTTCTTCTTTTTCACATGCCTTTATTATCTTTATAAGCCTGCCAAAGAAAGAATAATCCACTTGCTGGCTTTGTTGCTGTAGCTCACTGCAATATTTTATAATACTCTATAATTAAGGCTTTATTCAATCAGAACTATGACATCCATTGGATAAAGGAAGGGTTGTAACCTTTAAAGCAGGATGGTAATTAATATTCAGAGCCTAAACCAGTTTTAGTTCTACTAGCAGCATCAAACTAAAGCTGTTTGAACTTCTTAATTTTGAATTCTTACCAAATGTTCTAAAAGGTGAACTTGGTAAAGCTGCAGTCAATGAATATCTAATGTTCAAAAGATGAAGTATTTTTTTTTCTGTTTCCACAGTTGTCTGCTGATTCTCATTAATTGCAAGAACAAATTTTCTTAATTTAAAAACTAATCACCATGGCAAAGAGTCAGCCCCACATTACAAAAACTGAATTCATAAATCTGTCTTTTCTTGCCAAGGGTATATTTTCTTTCGTGCTCTGAGTACCAGATCAAAATATTTTTTCAAAGCTATTTGAAGAAATTCAGGCAAATAGTAACTATTTGTCCAGATATACACAACACTAAGGGTTTTTTGGCATTTTTCTATATTGCTTCAGTGAAGAGAAAAAAAAATGCTTCTTTAAACTGAAGTTCCTGAAATAACTGTTATTTTTCTCTGACTCTATGAAGAAAAGCATTCAAGTAAAATTCTTTCGTTTTAGACTACTAGATAGAAATCATGATGGAGCATAGATTGCAAATGGACATTGCTGGGAATTTTCCTTTCTACAACCTTTAAAAATGCTACTCAAAAGCCACATGCTGTCACTTGCACTGTTTTGATAACACAGTGAATACACAAAGCTACACACAAAGCTCCTTTAGATCACACTTAGACAAAAAAAAATCCCTAGCTTTATCTTTATGGTTGGTTTTCCCATATGCTACAGAAATCTTACTGTGATACCAAGCCCCAACATACTAGTGGTGATATTTCCCCATTACTACTAAAATGCTATGCAGAGACCCACTGGGACAAGTAGAAGAAAAAATATCCATAAAATCCACCCAAAGGGTTTAATTTTGCTCAGCTCCAGCCTTGTCTAGTGGTTGGAGGCCATGCCTACACATCCCCAGTATGGCTGGCAGACCTTCAAGAGTCAGTCTAAAGAAATGGGTGGACTGCCTCTCCACTGTACACATTTCATGCCCTTTATTTTACCATGACCAAGCTATTGCCTGGTCCATGGGCTGAATGAATGACTTCTTATGGACATAAGGGGCAGGACATCTTCCAGCTGAAGCTCACCTGGAAGAGCCCAAGCTGTAATTAACTCTCTGCAATGTGAAACAATGTGCAAGGAGCGGTGACAGTACTGAGGTTTTCTGTGGAAATACACTCTTGATGTGAATTAAAACAATAATGTAACCATGGTCAGGATAAAAATCATATTTTCCAAACCACAGGAGTTCAATTTAACACACACAGATTTAGGAAGAAAAAAAGGCAATGGAGAAAACCCCTGCACCATTATGTTAAAGATTGCAAATTATTATCTGAGAACTATGATTTCACCCTTAGAGATAAATAAAATGACCAAGATAACTGCAATCTGGCAGTAATTTTCATTTTCAAATTTATATGACCTACTTTGTCATTCTTTTTAAATTATTTAAAAAAATAAATTACACAACTTCCCTTTGACATTTTGCACACGGCAATACCCAATACTACATCACTGCAGGAAAAGTCCATTCTTTATCTTCATATTTTGGCCCCATGGGCCTAATACATACAAAATCAATTTCATAGCTGTCTGAAAGCCTGAATTTCAACTGTGAATATTACTCTGCTGGTTTGTGCCTTTTCCCCTCTCTCTCTCCCTCCTTTCCAACCCCCAAGTTGGGGGACTGTTTCCCAGTGCAAACAGATGAAGTTGCCTTGGTGAAATCTGGTATTATATTACTGGCTCAAAATGGCATCAAAACTTACAAATACATTTTGCTACTGGTAAACTTCACTGACTCTCAGATTTAAATAAAATCAGAACTTCAATCAATTGTATTTGATTTCTTTTCTATTTAAGAAGGGAAAATATAAATAATGAAAAATGAAACTTGATTCTATCATTAATTTTACTAGGTACTACAATCAATTCTGAAAGTATATCTTGAAATGAAACATACTTTTCTTTGTAAATGAAGTACTTTTGCTTCAACTTCTGCCCTTCAGAGGTTTTCTTAAAAACAAAATGTTTCATTTGTGAGGAACAGCCCTCAGACAAAAAAAATTCCGAACTTAGTAAGAAATAATAAACAGCCAAGATGTCACAACAAGAAATTAATCACTGGGAAATCTGTAGAAAATCAACAAGTTAGTGCATTTTGATCTATTTAAGTCCTTTTTTTAAAGCCTCTGCTTCATTTTCTGGTATTTTCATAATATAAAATTGATATTTTCATAATTTTCATGTTGCTGTCCAATAGCCTGCTGCAGTTTGTTTGTCAGGTGACATACAAAGATTGATTTGTACAGCAACTGATCAGAACTATGACATAAGCAATATAAATAAGATACTGGAGACTGTGCTTCAGAGTACAGTCATGTCTTTTTTGTTTACATTTGTGAAATACCAGAGTTGGGCCATTTCAAAGCAAAGAGCAAATGGCAAGCATACAGCAGTGCCTTCATATTTTCTAATAGATTTTGTCTGTACCTAACATATTTACCACTGTAAAACTGGACCAATTCAAATGCCAAGTAAAAATCACTGGGGATTATTGAGAAAATAGAGACTACAGCTTGCTCAGGAAGACCCTGAAATATAAATAGTTGGAGAATAGAGAAGCATTAGAGGGAACTATCCTATAAATGTCCTACACTTGCCCTTCCCTTACCATTCCCAAACATCCCCAATAGTGTTAGGAGGGAGGATGTTTAGCTGGATGATATCGTTGTTGGAATCAATATAACTATATATTTTTTGGGTTTTTTTGACTCTATGTCCATTAACAGTATGATGTCAACATTACTGAAAAGCTGGTGAGATGCAAGATAGAGAGATGGTGTCCTTGGCACAGGTTTAGCAGAAAAAAACCCAAAATCCTGCAGCATGACTGGCATATGCAAAGCTGAGTAAGCATCACAGCTGCACCTGAAATTTTTACCTATAGCCAAAAAAAAAAAAAAGAAGAGTGGGCTCCCAACTGTCTATGTATGGGTCTGTGCAGAAATAATGTTACACAGAGACATCTTCATCCTGAAAGCAAAACAACAATGCCTTTCCTCCAGCTGCAAATTGGTTTGAAACTTGCAGGTTCTCTGCCAAATCAAATGTTTTAATACTCAGAAACTTAAGAAGTAGGATAGTGTGTGATTCTAAGGCAGTGGTCATAAAAGGGAATTTCTGCATGCTCTGGCTATTTACCATATCCAGCTGCAAGTAGCACTCATTTAAATTTTAACTCAGATTATGGTAAATTAGGAGAAACAAGCAGTGAAGATAACTCATCTTACAGTTTTTATATGAGGGTATAGATTATGCTAAAGTACAGGGGTGATTTTAATTCAGTTTTCTAGCTTGGGCTTAAGAAAACAGTCTCTTCTGATTCTGCCTTGATGGATTCTTTTCAATTACTTCTATTGGGAAGGTAAAGCATAAATCTGTTTGTTTAGAAAGATAATCTCATTACTACATGCAGTACAAAATAATAGGTCAGTGATGGTGAGGTGAGATTATTATTTGTTTCTATATTGATTCAGTACTGAAACATAAAATCTGCTTTTTTACAATACAGGAAAACTCTGAAATATATAAAAGTCTTTTGAAAATGTTCTGGATAATAAATGTGCATAAGAACACTTAGCACTAAAAGAATGAGAAAAGACAACAGGATACATTTTAGCAAGATTTAAAACCTACTTTTATGCATATTTCTAAACTGGGAAAAGCTTCTTAACATAAATTTATCGGAACACCAGGGAGATCAACAGTTTCCTTCAGTCAAGCCATTATGATATTCTACAATAAAATGTTTTTAAGGAATCTAATGGAAATTAGTAGATTAAACTTAAACTGCTCTTAAATTTGCCTTGTTCATTGTAAAATGCTCTGAAGCTATTGTGCAACGAGGTTAGGCCAATGAATATTATCTAAAATATTAGAGATTTAAGATATGCACATTATTCAATTCTATTGTTATTATTCATGATGAGAAGCACATAACTCTATAGGAAGTGTCACTGAAGAAGATTTTGCCAATCATTAAAAATGTAGATTTTTTTAAAAAATATGATAAATGATGATGACAGCATCAAACATTTCAGAGCACATTTACCGATCTACTGTCTTCTTACCTACCATTTAACTGAACATTCACAAGTTAACCTGCCATTGTATAATATACAATCAATAAAACAGCAGGTTCAGTAAAAAAGATTACTGTTAACAGCTTGATTAGCAGCAAATTAACAGGTCTGGGAATGTTATTGCTAAAAAAAAAAAAAAAAGTGTGTGTGTGTTAAAGGAAAGACTAATAAATATCTGGTGTCATCAGCCTACGATTTGAAAATATTTCATAATCACTGATCTAGACAGTCAAATCCAAAGGCATTGAAAAAGAAATATATGCCATGACTACCTATGAAGGACTAATGCAGTTACACACTCTTTCTTCTCAGATGAGGAAATACAAAAAACAAGCACAAGAAAAATTGCAGATTGAGACAAAGCACAATAAGTGAAAGAAACGGGAAAAAAGTAACTAAAGGAAAGAATGACATTTGACACCTCCCAAAAGCAGAGTGAAGCCTTGCCAGTGTCTGAACAACAGCTACTTGGAAGTCAGACCCACCCCACTTCTTCCTCTGGCATTGTGTCCTCTGTGTGATGATACACCGTGGGACATCTGCTGGGTCAATGTGGGTCCACTGTCCTGCTCCTTGCTCACCCTCCCAAACTCTTGTCAGCCTCCAACTCATTGTCTCTAGGCAGCATGGGAAAAATAAAAAACCTTGGATCTGTGTAAGCACAGTTCAGCAACAACCACAACATAAGTCTGTTATCAGGACTACATTAGTAAGAGACACAAACCACAGCATCATATGGGCTGCTCTGAAGAAACTTAATTCAATCCTTAATTCCCACGTTAGGAATCTTAATTCCTACCTCTCCCAGTACAGTATTCTACACCTATGGCACAATCTCCACTTCTAAAGTGATGCCATTTGGGTTTTGCCTTGTTTTTATATGTTCTTTGTATTATTCCACTTATATTTATAACTGACACCTATTGTATTAGTAGCTGTTTTCCCCAGTACTTTTCCATGGCCTTTCCTTAAGCAGAAAGACAAAACAAATTCCAGAGCTCCAATTGTCTTTGTATGTTATTTGTCATGTCATTGGGGATGTAATTTAATTTTAAAAGTTGTAAAACAAGGGAGTTAAAGTTATTCCTTAAAATAAGATGAAAGAACCAACATTTAAATTTTAAACATTTTAACGAGTCACTTGTTGATAGCTGAGTTTGTGGTAGTATATCTACCATTTCATAGGCATCACACAAACTTCCTTAAGTGGTATATAACAGCTTCCTAATGGAATTACTTATGGCCCTTAGGGAGGAATTAGATTTTCAATTATTACATTTATAATTTAGAAAAGGAAATGTTGATTAGATTTGTTTAATTTAATGTTTCAGCTAATGTGGGATTTTCCTCACTAATATATTTATTCTTGGGTTTGGGTTTTGGTGCTTTCTTCTGTGTTTCTCTGATTAATAATATATGCTTTATAGCACTAAATCAATGTAAAGGTTAACAGTAATGAATTACTATTATCCTTTTTATTGGTTTGGGGGTTTTTTATGAGCCTCAGGATACCCTTTGTTCAGCTAATAGTGATGGTTTCAGTTATTACACTGTTTTTGTTTACACATGCATGTAGTGATTTGCAGACCATGTGAGAAAACTTGAATAAAGAATACTTGAATAGAGAGAATAAGCTAGAATTGTCTTTAGAACAGTTTTTGGGATTTCTAAGTATCTCCAAATTGTGCTCTAGCTCTTAATTTTTTCTCCAGGATGGATTAAGTTTTGGTGATTTCTGGGAAACCACTGGAAATGATGAAGTGACAATTTCCAAGTGTCAGATAGGATTTTTGGGGATACCCTCCACCTTGTCTCCCCAGTGCTTATTGCTGTCGTACTCAAAACAACACATTTCAAAAGCAAACTAATTCAGTCCTAAATCAGTTGCTATAAAATATTCACATTATCAATCATTTGGCATCTCAGACAGAGATATGAATTGTAGGGAGACTCTACTCACAGGGGTGAACTTTTGTAAAGGAAGATTAGTCTCCAGAAAATCTTCTGTTATAGACAGAAGAGAGAAAGAGAAAGAAAAACCAAAAAACCACCACCTTTTCCAGAAGCCAAATTAAAGCACCGAGTCACAGCCTTACTCTAATCAGCCACTAAGCAATCACTCTTCACAGGACACGAAGAGTTTAACAGGAATTATCTTTAAGGGCATGACAAGCTCCACCTCAGCTCCTCCCAATATGTGCCACCAGGGGTGCAAGGGAGGCACCTGCAGAAGGGTGTCAGACTCACCTTCCAATCCTGCAGGGTGGTGTGGAAAGAGCAGGGAAGAAGGTGATAAGGTGATCAGTTACTACTCTAAAGAAAGTACAAGAAGGATGGAAATTGCAGAGAAGCCGCTTGGGAAGCAGAGCAGGTCAGGGGGATGGCTGCACAAAGCGCTGCTGTCTGTCAGGGCTGGGTGAGGCTGTGACAGCAGCTCCCGTGCTTTGGTAATTTGTGCTACTCCTTCTGTTAGGAAACTGAAACATGCTGTCAAAATCTCCCAGATGAATCTTATTCCTGTGGAATCAGTCCAGCTCTCCTGGCCGTAGCTGACATGCATTAGAGCAGCAAACACTCTTGATTCACCTGCACTCAATATATCACTACTAAAAATTGAGCCTCTGCTAATTTCTGCTCCAAATGATCCTCAATGTGTTTGAAGGCAACTGAGATTCTCTACAAAACAAGCAAAGCTAAGAGGTCTCAGGACTCAAATTCTAGCAAAGTTGTTGTAAGAATATGACAATTACCAACCATCAGTAGAAGGCATAAGTGTTGAAGAAAGAAATCAATGTGCAGCAAAAGAAAATGTGGATGCATTTTATAATCTGGTAATATGACTGTATCCAGACTTTACTTTGGTTACTCCAGTGAGAAAAAGACAGATCTTCTGAAATGATTCTTCGTAGCAGATGTATCTGAGATGCCTGAAAAGCTTTGATTTAATTTGTTTATAAAGCCAAAAATATTTATTTCCTAGAATGATTTGGATGCTTTCAAATTGTTTAACATAGCAAAAGACTAAGAGAGACAGTTCTAAAAGATGTATTAAATATACTGAAAAGGCCAAATTGCTTCTGGATTTGCACACATTAATCTTATTTTATGAAATATAAATGCTGAGTATATGGACTTTGTTGTCTTCCTCCTGAATTCTTCTGGTTATGAAACAGATGTTATTGTGGAGAAAAAAAACGTTAGACACTGCTAAGTATTCATGTTTTGAGTGTTTCAAAATAGTGTTATAGAACCAATAATTTTCTATTTATTATTTTCAACAAGTGAATGTAATAGAAATAATCACTTCTTTAGAAAACAGTTCTGAGGGCTAGGAATTCACATTCTGCAGTTTTGGCTGAGCTCTTCGGGCTGGTTTCTGCATCTTCATACTTCATATTTCTCTCTATTATCATGTATACAAGAACATAATCCTCAAATTAAGACTCTCAGTTCTCTGAGAGTTAATGAAAAAAAGCATTAACCACACCAAAAGCACTTCTGCTGGATGTTATCTGTCCCTAGATTAATGTTCAGCAGAAGGAAGAATATTTAGGAATGACCAGACACAACATTTTTTGTTCCGTTTCATTCTATCCTGCTTCTAAAGAATACTGACAAGAAATACAATACGATGCTGTGAAGTGTTAAATAAACTGGGGGGGTGGAAGCACTGGGAATTAATTTTCATATTTGGATTCCCAGAAGTCACTGTTTCTCGTCTGTCTAGGTAAAGCATTGATAGAAATGAAATTATTTCTCCCAGTGAAGAAAAGCAAAAGTGAGGGTGACTGTGTAGAAAAGTTTCTTCAAGTTACATCATTAGACACAAATTGAAAGCACTTGTTCATATTTAAGTGTGTACTTTGTTGAAAGGTTTTATTAAATCTAGTTATTGTTGAATCTTTATTCAAAAAAATGCAATTTTTGCTTCTCTTTACCTTTTGCAGAAGGGTAAACCAGTAATTTATTTCTTCTACAGTATGTGCCTATTAAAATGATTATTTACATTCATACCTTACTATTAAAATGGAGCAATTTCATGTTGCCTAGATACAGATCAGAAGGTTATTTTATATAACTAATACACATGAACAAACAAAGCAATCAGAGATTAAAATAATTCTTTATTCTAGTATTTTCTTTAACCTTCTTTGCTCTTTTTTGTTACCATTGCTTGTGACAAGAAAAACATTCTTGCTGAAGATACCTACAACTCCAGCAGGATGTTATGGTCTGTCTTTTACATTCAAAGCATCTCACCTGCTTTTTTTGAAATGGATTATTATGTCCATTCACTAGACTAAAGAGAAAACAACAAACTATAGCAATCAAAATTCTAGCTTTACTTACTGGTCTGGTTTTATTTGGACATAAATATGACTCAAAGCATCTTGCATCCATGCATCTTGCATCCATGCAACTCACACAATTATCTAAAGTTGTGTTTTCCAATTTAAAATTTATAATTTTAAAGAAATACAGTTTCTCCAAATCTGATCTGATTTAAAATGGTCATCATCAAGTGAAAATTAATAGATTAACTTATTATTTCACATACGTTCACAGAACTTCATAATTTCTGGGTATTACACAGAAATTGTAATTCCCTCACTTCTTTTTAATTTGAACTGCACTTTTTTTCCCCCTATGTTTATCTACATATTAGTCTCCAGTGGAATTTTTATACACATATAAACACACGAGCACACGTGTGTGTGTATTTAGTGTTCATTAAATACAATCTGAAAAACACAAATCTGTCTTTTGTCAAACATTTCAACCCACTAAATGATATTTATTGCTAGAAAAGTAAATGTAACAAAAAAAATTTCTGTATGGGGGAAAGCTTCAGAATCTACTTTCTGGGCTGTCTCACAGTGTTGGTTTGCTGTCTTTTCCCACGGGAATTTAATAATAATGCAAATGAAACATAAATAAAATAAAATTATTTGTTTAGTTTTAAATTATTTGTTTAGGTTTTATTTACCCTTCTCTTAAATTTTTAATTATTTTTGCACACAGCTTCCTTTTGCCTCTTTGTTTTATGGCCCTATGATTTTTCTAACCTCACCAGAAGTCACTCTAGTTCACCAGAAAGATAAATTCTATCCTCAATTGGAATATCTCTTTTGGGGAGGAGTAAGTTCGTAAAATAGATTTCTACATCTTGTATGAACACTATCAAGATAAGATGAGAAATACCTGTTTTTCACACTGCCTGCTCCTGAATGCAAGCTTCACCAGCTCCTAAGGGGAAGGCTCCCAGCAGTGTCTGCCTCCTGCAGGATGGTTGCTTTGTCTTAATTAGGAAAAACTTGACTAAGGAAAAGTCAGTCTTTCCTATGGTCTCCAGAGCTGCCTTTCTTTCTCCATCGACTGCCTTACTAATAAACACTACTTTTGTAGAATAGATACTAAATATGAAGTCAGGCATCCTCAAGGACCACAGAGATAGTGTTTGGGTTCAACATCTCATCAAACACAAGTAACCAAAAGGCAGTGCTACCAAATAAAAATCCCAACATGACTATATACATCTAAATTAAACTTTCCAGAAAGGATTTCCAGCACTGCTTACTATAGAATATGTTCTTTATACATAATTTTCACACTATTTTTAGAAAACTCGTTTTAGCTCTGCACAGTTTGTAACATTCAGAGGGCTTTGCTTTTGCAGTGCAAATATATACAGAATACATTAATAGAAGTAAAACAGTTTGTGGCAATTGGTATTTTACCTAACAATTAATAAAACTTTTAACTTGCCCTGGCTAGCCTGTTCTTTTATGTAAGCTGGTGAGTTGTCACCATTTGCTGAATTTATTGCACTATGAACAGAGACAATTTTGCTTGCGTGCTATTTTGGAACCAAAGGAATGACTCACAAGCACTATTTGTCTGTTTGTGACAACAAGTCTTTGTACTGATATTCTTACTGAAGATATCAGGGCTCCCAACAGGATGCAGAATTTTTTACGGTGCCTTTTTCATCCTCTAACTATTTCATGGCAGGTCACCAAATATGTTTCTAAGTGGGTCATTCAGCCCTTTCACAGTTTTTATTTTTTTTTCCTCTATTTTTATCCAAGATTTTTAATTGCATCAATATCCTCCTGAGAAAGAGCTTTAGGAACATAACATCAGTGCAGATATATTTTTTGTGTTTAGTTTGATACCAAACATAGCATCTGAGAATCAGGAAAATACCCAACCTCCTGGACAGAAGTTCAGCATATTATTAATGTTTTCTTGTTCTGAAATATTTAACATACACATTCACAAACACACAAACCCACACAAGTATTCAAAATACCCCCTAAAAAGCATAAATCTCAATATATACAGTCTTCATTACAATGAGAAAATAGTTGGATACAAGGCTCTTCATTTTCAAAGGATGAGCTGAGAATTTTTACTTTCTTGTTAGTGCACCATTGTTATTGCTTCTAGGGTCTTAAACTTGAGGTCACATCCATTCCTTTTAATAGAATTTTTGAGCTACACAGAGGGATAGAAATCTGAGTGTCAAGTTGCCTTGTACTTCCAGGCTCACAACTTTCTAATTTCATAATTTGGAAGTAAAAAAAAAACACGTTTACACCAAATTTTAGAACCTAAGACTAATTTCATATCAAGTGAAATAGATTGTGTGAAGTTGGGTTAAAAAAAAAAAACCTGACAGATTTTTTTTTTTTTGACAGAATAATATAAAGGGATTTTGTCTTAAATTACCAGAAGTCTATGTCAATGTTCCTTTTGTTACTGCTCAGATAATTAAGGTTACAGTAAGTACAGGAGCATGAATTCCTACAGCTTTGCTCTTCTGGAAAAGGAACTGATGAAAAAGGTGTGGCAGAGACTTACAGCTGTGTATAAATGCTCTCTAGTCAAACTAGCCTTTGCTAACTGTAGGTCTACGGAGCAATTTCTGTGATAGGATTACATTTATCTCACTCTGTCCTGCCTTCTTTTCACCTCTTATCTCTTCCCAATATTTTGGATTTTTGTTTGTCTTGTTGGGGTTTTTATTTGTTTATTTTTCTTCTGTTTGGTTTTGCTTCATTTTGATTTTCTTTCATGTCATGGTAATTTATTGGAGCCCTGCCTCTGAAAGTAAGAAAATAAGATTACTCTTGTTTTGCAAATGAAGAAACTCAAGTAGAGAAACTGAAAACCCAAGGCACAGAAAGCCACTTTTAGAATTAATAATGGAATAAAGAAGAATATGACTTCCAGTTCTAATTCAGCATGTTGCAAAGCAAATATTTTCATTAATGAAAGTAAATAGAAAATCACAGATGATAAATCTTACAGATTACTGATCTAAAGGGGATGAAACATGCAGGCAGCAAGCTACAAATACACTTAGTATTCTGCTCTTTTTCCTTGATAAAAAAATTCTTTATCCAGAGCAAAAAACAGATTTACACAGGAGCATGGAATGGAAGCCATAGCTTTGGAAAGTATGTGAATGTGAGAGGAGCAATGGGCAGTAACCTACAAATCAATGACTAGAAAAGTCCCAAGGGGCTGGGGAATTTTTTAGAGCAACTGAAGAGAAGATTCCAGTGTGATAAACCAGTGCTATCTTTGGATATTTAAGGAGGAAGCAGTTTGTAAGAAAAGAGAGATGACTTCATCCCTATGAGGAACACTGTAATCCATTCTGAGGTTTTTATTTTAAGAGATTAACAGTGTGGATAAAGAAAGAGCCAAAAAATTCAGGATTTTAGGAGAACAGAAAAAAGTAAGATTTGTCTCTCTTAGTTTCAAATACTGTCAGTGTAGAGAGTTGAGTTAGATCTTTAGATATCTCTTCAATCTTGAGGTTACCTACAGGCATCTACCTCATTTAAGGCATACACATATAATGAAATTGCATTCTTTAGATTTTGGAATACAAGTCTGCAGAGGTTTTTGCAAAAAGATTGAGATAGAACTTAATTTCAATGTAAAAATACATTTATGATCACAAAAACTCACTTATTTGGCAAAAAAAAAGTCTCAAAAACAACAACAAAAAGGCAGTAAGCTAAACTGAGACAAATTCAAATGAGATATAAACATGGAAGGCTTTTTCAAAAGAACAAGTATTGTTGATACTTTAATCTGAAGGTGAGCACATGATGTTGATATAATCCTTCTAAGAACAGATCTAGTAGCACAAAATCTATGTGAGGAAGTATTTTATTCCATAAAAAACCACCACTGCCTACTGAAAGGCAACTTTGAAAATATTATGACTATACTATCACATTTTCAACACACAGAGATTATCTTTCAATCCACCAATAAAGAAGGAAAGTGAAGTTTATATTCTAGTCTGTGACCAAGAGATGATTAATTTTAAATTGCTGCAGAACCATTAAAAAGTACATATAAAGCCCTGTGTATAACTACTGAATGGTATAGCTAACTATGAACTCACCAGCATCAGTTGCTGGGGAATATCCTTAGAGTGAGAATTAAGATTGGCAGCATTAGGCAAAGTTATAGCATAAGAAATCCCTCATCAGATTTGACCCCTTAATTAAGTATTTCAATTTTTTACATTGATTTACAATTTTAGACGAAACCTTCTTTTCTTACAAGAAAGAATTCTTCTTTCCCTTCCATCTTTCTATTAACATGCAACTCTTTCATTTTAAGCTATTTTTTCCTGACCATATTTCCCTTCCCTTCCCTTCTACTATTGATTATACCAGAGGCCAGCCACTGGAATATATTCAGTTTCACTTCCAGAAACAGAGACAGATGATCACAATGCTGTGAATGGGCACTGCTTTTGGTCTATAATAAAACAGTGATTTTCATATGGCAACTTCCAATCAGCTATACAACAAAACAGAACAGTTTAGTCATTCATCTTGTCGTTGTTTAGGATGGCAGTTCAGCTACCTTGCGTTATGCCATTAAATCAACAGTTCTATAAGAAGCTGTGCTTCTCTCAAAATCTTCGAAAGATGTTCCCTTTTCATTACAGCAACAAAAAACCCAGTAATTCCATCTAGAAGGAAAATTTTAGGTTTCATAACAAAGTGGATATTTGCCTATGATTTCCTCTGAATGCATACTACAGCTAACCCAGTTTTCCTAGTGTTCTCTACACGGATGCTGGGTTACCACAAGTGTACTTGAGGATTATCTTCTTCTAATGAAGACTCAATTTTTATAAAATATTTATCATATTCTGAGAAAAAAAGAGAAAAAATTGATAGACTAGGTTTTTAACACATTTCAGGGTGATTGGAGGAGGGGAATAGAATTCCATATTCCTTTCACATCAGTAATTTTTATTAATAGAAACACTGTAACACATTTTGTGTTGCTACTGAGCCATGAATATACCAGAATTAATAAATATATAATTGATATGCTATGAATGTTCATATTTATATGTTCCTCCAGCCACTGAGGCAAACAAAACTATTTCACACAGAAATTTACCCTTTTCTAGTAGATTTTTTGAGAAAAAGAACTTAAAACATAAAAATAATAATTTAATTTAAACAAGGCACCATTATGAAGACAGATAGACTACAAATGTGAATCACTTAAAAAATAATATGGTTCAAATCTGTATGTTAAACTTGATTTCAACTCTTTCAAAGAACCAAGAGATGTAGAGACATGTTATGAAATGAAGAAAAGAGAAAAAATAATTAATTTTTAACCAGCATTTTAAGTGTCTGCAGTAACCAAATTGTGTCTGGCAGTGACCAAATCTATCAGACCTCAGGGGAAGCAGCACAGCACAACATTCCTTCCAGAGTAAACTTTGCCAGTCTAAAAAGTTTCACAGGTAGGTAAATGAGATCACAGGAGTTAAAGAATGAGAATTATTTCTGAGAAAATGACCCAAACTTGAAAGTTCATAAAAAGTAATATTAGTATTAAATGAAAATTTCAAAGAAATACTTCAATCATAATATACCAAAGCAGAATACAGTAATATATGTTATATATACATATATAGTGATTATCTCTTCCATAAAATGTATTTTATATTTTACATAAAGATATTTGTGATATTACTAAGTTGCCATGATCAGCCCTAAACAGAGGGGAGTCAATGGGAAGGTCACTATAAAATCAACAATTTGGAAACAAACTTGGCAAGAGAAATAAGTACAAGTACATCAAACAAAAGTATAATTAACAACGCAATGAGGGTTTTGTACAGATTCCATTATAGATGAGGACTATACCCCTCAAAATTCCAGGGAAAAATTCTTGCAAAACTACTCCTCATGAGTGGTAAACAACAATAAATTATTTATCTTCCAGATCTGAGTTATGGGTAAAGGGGAGAACATGGAATAACTTCCTCTCATCCACAGTAGTATTAAAACATCACTTAAATTACAAAATGTATAATTTTAATCATCATGATTTAATTTGCTTTTAATCTCAAAAAGTTGTAGAAGTCAAGATGAGATAGGATACTATAAAGTGGACTTTGAGGCAATAGACACTGTCATTGGACAGCTTTTAGTGGCCTTTCATGTATGTTTTTTCACATGTCTCTCTGTCTCTCTCTCCCCCCTTCCCAGTTATTCCCATGAAGGCTACTTTCTGAGTATTACTAAAATGATCCAGGAAACCCTCTCAGTGAATAGCTTTATATTGAGAACTGAAAGAGATCTTGCTTCTTAAAGGATTAGGCTGTACCTGAATAGGGATTTGAAAAATAGCAGTTAGCCATTAATATAAATACTTACCTACTTTAAATTTTGTCTCTTGACTTCAGACAGATAAGTTGAGCATTTTGTGAGAGAAACTGTAATCATCCCTCTATTACAGAAAAAGCAATGAGACATAACTGTGCAACATGACAAAACTGAACTTGGGATCCTTTTATCCTTTTGTGAATAAATCTAAGATCAGGGCTAAGTCTGTAAACCTTTGGAAGTGAGCCCCATTCTCTCAAGCTTCACTGAAAGGGTGCTCTTCAGTGGCATAAATTCCACATCCATGCAAGTCCCTACAAAGATGCCCATTGACTCAATAAGACTGGGATAAAATAAACAAAATAACAGATGCAGTAGTTTTCATTCAGGATAAACTTCCTTAAAACAAATGAGAGTTTCATTTAGAATTGAGAATAAAAAATTTAAGGACCATAAGTTTTGGTAATATGAACTATGCAAGGGGACTACATAGAATTATCTATTGATAAAGAATTATCATATTATTAGCACAGGAATATTCCATTAAAAGATGAAATTAGAGCTTTAACAGATTGTTCTATGGCATTATGTAGAGCACCAAAAATTTTAAATAGCTCTTCAGCTCTCAACAGAAGACACAGGAATCAAGAAAAACTAAACATCATGCATCAAAATGTCAATGTCAGTTCAAAGCCCCATTAAGACTGGAAAAGTAATTTCTTGCCCTGAATATTGAAAAACATGAGTCTGTTAAAACTCTGAATATAGTTTTGATGTGTTCCCAGTTATTTGGGGAAGTAATTTATGTTTTATTTCCAGCATTTCTGTTGTAGAAAGTGACAAACAGATTGGAAACACTATGTCTTCATTGGCTGTCTTTTTTTCAGACTTTTACCATCCGTTTCTGCTTATGACTTTTCTTATGCATGCACTCTGAACACACACAGGGCAGCAAGCAATGAGGACACAGAGCTGAATTCTCTTCTCTACAGTGGGCCTCAAAAAGCTCAGAGTGATAAAAGTGATGTGTCTACCTAAGCTCGAACAAAGGTATTAAGGTATTATAGAGTTTAACCAAACTTAGAAACTTCAGGGAAGATTTTAAGAATAGGATTCCTCTTCATCTAGCTTTACTGATGTTAAGGACATTGCTGAATCTTATCATCTAGCTTTTTCCTGTAGTCAGTCAATGGAGACTGCCTAATGACAGCTCTGCCCATTTTCTTAGATGTCATAAGGGTTATTAGCCTTTGTTTTTGTTCTTCTGTGCTGCAGTTAACAGCAAGGGATTGCTACTAGATTCTTAAAATTTCTGAAGCTGATGGTAGAGTGAAAATACATGAGTGCTGTATGAGCATCTGCAGTTATAAACGTACAATTTATACAATGGGTTTTATACAGGATCTTCAGAGCTCTCACAAACTCCTGTACTGGACAATGTAAGAGAAGAACTGGAAGTTTAAAAAAAAAAAAAAAAAAAAAAATATATATATATATATATATATATATATATATATATATATATATAAAGCTGAAAAGTTGTATTCCTTTACAGTTGTAGGGTTTTTTGCCTTCACTTTAGATTTACTCCTATATCAATACAACTTGTCTCACTCTTGAAGACAGGAGTACAAATTTGTCCAAAAAATTCTTTCATGCGTTTGAAACCTGGAAATAAATTTTACTGAAGGAAATAGATTATTTTCTGAGATTGCTGGTAAATCTGCTATGCTCAATGCTAGAAAATTATTTATACTGTGTACCCAGGTAATTATCAGCAACATTTCTCATTCAAGTCTTAACTGACACTAGAGAATAATATTCACACTTAACAGTAAGGACATTTGGACTCTATTCCATATCCACTATTAGAGGTCTTTAAGCTTAAAATCATTTTGTTCTTGCTTTACTTATTTTCTCTGGTAAAAATGCTTATTTCAATTCCCACTTTATTTGCTGCCTAATCCCTCACAAATACTCATGGCCAGATTATTTCTATATTTAACTGACTTCCACAGAAAACAAAGCATTAACAATGCCCTCTGATTCACTGTAGTATTGTGCTCTCAGAGTGAAATTGTTACACAAACCTAGATTATACCAAAGATTAAATGAATGTAACATTGGCAAGACTTTTAAAAAATTTATGGTGAGAGTGCTATTATTGTATTCTCATATTATCTATCTAAAACTCTTTTTCCACAGGAGACTCTTAGAAGCCTCCTATAGATTAATAATTATTATATCTTTTTCTGAAAAGATTTATGCAAATAAGAGAAATAGCAAAGTCTTTCAGCCTCTTTAACTGTGTACTTGATATCTTATAAAAATGAATTACTTGTAACTTTTAGAGGAATTGCTTCTCTTTTAAAAAGAGAAGAAAAATTACATGAGAAAAACTTAAATTTATTAAATCATTCATAATTGAAAAAAAAAAAAAAGTACATATCTTACTGCTATGAGAACAAAGAACTTGTATCTTTCTCATCATGAGATGGATGAGCAATTGGCCACAGGTCAGGCACAAAGTGTTACAGCGAATGGGGTGACAGACTGGTGACCTGCCACTAGCAGGGTTCCACAGGGCCCCATCCTCAGCCCTGTGCTCTTCATCTTCATGACCTGGCTGCCAGACTTGAAGGGATACTGAGTTCACAGGCAGTACAATACTGGGAGGAGGTGCTGACTCCCTCAAAGGCAGGCAGGGAGGCCCTGCAGACAGTCCATAACAAATTAGAGACCTGGGCAATCACCAACCATAAGCTTTACAAGGGAAGTGCCAGACTGTGCACTTGGTATGGGGCAACCCTGGATGTACAGACTGGGAAAAGAGAGGCTGGAGAGCAATGCTGCAGAAAGGGACTTGGGGGTCCTGATCAACAGAAAGCTAAATATGAATTAGCAGTGCCCGGGCAGCCAGGAGGGCCAACCCTGTCCTGGGGGCTTGTCCTTGGCCTTAGTCTTATTCTAGGAGAGCAGAGACAATAAAGAAATCAGATTAGTAGAAGCAGATATGTAGAAACCAAATTTTGGCATGTAAATTATGAGTTTTTGAATGAGATTTTTATGTATTTTTGTAAATTTTCTGCCCCATTTTCATTTTTCTTGTCTGTCCTTCCTTTAGCACATTCCCTTCAGCTATCATCCTTTGTCTATTTCTTACCTCTTTCCACCAGAATACCATCCTAAGAATGACTTCTCTTCAAATAAATTATCATCCATTACTCCTTTCACCATGTGCCTATGCTATCATCCTTTCATTAGCCTGTGACTGCCCGTCTAAAATAAGATTTTAGGAGACAGAAAGCTAACGCTGTGTGGCTGTGCATTTTCTAGCAGGGTCAGGTATCATTTCTGTAAGTCCCACAGGAATAAAATGTTATTAATCCTAAAGGCAAGTGCTATCTAAAGGGACCACAAATATCTGACACCACCGAAGCCTAGCCACATTCCTTAGCATATATTAAGACTACTCACTAGGATTACAAAAAAAGAAAATAACACCATGCCCCCCAAAAAAGCAACACCACCACCCCTCCTCCTAAATCCCCACCCAAATCCCAAAGGAAAAAAAACCAAACATACACACAAACTCAGAAAAAATCCAAATCAACTAACCAAAACAGATTAAAAAAAAAAAGACAAAAACCCTGAAACATAAACAAAAAACCCTCCACAAAGAAACAAACCCACCCTCCAAAACCAAAACCAACAAAAAAATTCCTGCTTAGAGAAACAAAAGAAGAAAAAATAAGTCTGTCCACTTTTTCAAAAGATTCTCTATCAATTCTGTAGTAACTATGAAAAATTACATTGCCTGTCTTCCCTAAGAATATTGTGAGTCAAAGTCTTATACAGAAGGATACAAAGCACAAAAAGAAATTAGAATTTCGGTCTTGGAAAATAGATAATCTAAAAGATGAACGTCTGACTAAATTATTAGAGGAACTCATACAGCAAACTTTATAAAGTTTATACACAAAAAAGATCTGCGCTTTCAAATCTCACAAAAATATAAAAAAGGTAGCATTTACAGCACTTACATCTCTGAAGATCAGGAGAATTTAATGATGCTTAGTGTTTGTGAGAAATACCAATATTTTTTCCTGCCAATATCTAGAATGCATTGTGCATGAATCATGCATCCTTAAGTTAGCAATTTCAATTTTCTGTTATAAGGGAAATCTGTGTATCTAGTACCAAAATGCTACAGTTTAAATAGTACTAGTATTAACAGTAGCAATAGCACCATTTCAGTAGATACATCTAACTTCAGTAGATTTTAAGTAGGTTTTATTTAGTACACAGAAACATTCTCTTGTTGTTTTCTGTCAGGTCAGGATTTTACCCACTATGTTTATAAAAAATCATGCAATGTATTTGACTTAGAATATTTTGATATGGTTATGAAGGCATTTTATGTATTAGAACAATCAGTAGAAGATCTCTTTATGTAAAATACTCTAGAGGGTGGTGGGGAGGAAGTAATATCTATATATCCATTTTAGATGTTACTTTAGTCTCGCCATTTTTTCGTGTCACAGCCCAAAGAACCATTTTCAGTTTCCAAGAAGTTTATTTGATCATTTTACTATATTGTGTCATATTTTTCTCAATTTTCACAGCAGTAAATTACTCAAAACTGTTTTGAGTTGGAATATTGTTCAAATGCTGAGATGAATAATAAATACTCATAAGTCGTATTTGAAAGCCACACTTAAAACTTCAACAGTTCATTGCAATAAAAATGAAAAATAGGTGTGAACATGAGTGTGTAAACTGAAGATTTCTTCTTCATAATGCTTAATATTTTATTTTAATGAATAAGAAGCAACCTTTTCTTAGAAATTAATACACATTTCACTTTAAGCTTAAGGGCAATTTAAAGTTTAAATGCTGACTTATTTCAATTTGTATATTTCATTTGATTTTGTATAGAAAAGTTCCATGATTTTTAAAACTGAAATAGAAATCCCTCATGATTCATGTTCAGAACTTATAGATGGCACAAAGACTTTCTGGATGTTTAGCAATGTTTCTGAGGGGAGAATAATGCACATTTCATTTTATGTAAAAGATGGAGGCCGCAGAGTCGCCGACTGTAAATAATGATGAACAGCTGCACTGACAAACTGCCCTGGTGGGAAATCCCTCTGCTAGAAATCACCATTTGGCTGAACATTGCCAGCAGGTATTCTTCATGGATTCAAAGCCTCAGACCAACACCCTGCGTGGGTAAATTAGTGGCTATTATAATTACTGATTGCACTGGGGCTTTGGTTCATCATCTGATAAAGTGTCAATAACTTGCATTCCTTAATAAAATTTGTAACATAAATGGCTGAAAATTTGTCCAAATTTTTTACTGATGTAAATAGGCAGTATTTCACCTACATCAGCCTAGCTGTTTTATTTTACTTTGGCAGAGAATGTAGTTCCTTTTGCAACATCATAAGGCAAAATCCAAAGACAAGCCCAGTATACAATTGCCAAAGTAATGGAGTACTAATGCAAAAAACAAAAAAGGGGTCAACTGGGGTAGATTGGTGGAAATAGTTGAGTCAGGGATCTTTTCAAAGCAACATAAATAATATGTGGATTGTGAAACAACATAATGGGACCTCTATATTCACATAAAGTAGAGCTCAAATTAATCTTACAAAAAAACCCACCAACCACTAAACAAAACCCAGGCAGATAGAGAGGGACATCTCTAGCATATCAATTGAATGCATTATAAATATCAGATTTCTGTATTTTCCTGATATTTCCAAGAAAATTCCAGTCATTCCATTAAATTGTCTTTCTGAGTGAAGCCATGGAATGCATAATTGACCCAGTACCTCTGCTGAATAAACTGAATTCCATTCTTCTATTTCCATTGTCTGTTATCCATTGCATGAACTTCTACAGTCATCAATGGAAGCTGAGATGGGTGTCAGAAAATAAAAGATAAGCTCTCTTTCTCTGATTCTCTGTTCTGCTCAGCCACATAGGAACTGAAATGCCATTTCCTACGCTACTGAAGAGTGTCCCAAACATTAGGCCAAAGAGCATTCTAGAAAAAGTCCTTCTTATAGAATTTGCTTTCCTACTGACACTAAGCTGAACAAACAGGAATGCAAGAGGCAGGAAGCAATAAAGGAGACTCACCAGAGCAAGAGAATGGAATAAACAGAAAATGTTCTGAACAGTTCAGACGTCTAATCCATTGGATTATATTTCTATCTAGGAATTAAAGTACTTAAAATCCACTGATGCACATTTTTAGCTGTGAACAGACAGATTTGTGCATGTCACTGTGGCTGATGCATTCTCCCATAAATAAAATTTGAAGCCTAAGTAGGCCAATCAACACAAGTCTCAAAATTATTCCTTAAAAACAATCCTATGTAAGATCAAAAAGAAAACAAAACCATCAACCCAAATACTATCAGTGGAGGCCAATTATGAGAACTTTTGAAATTTATTACAATACAATTTTGAAATCAAATATTAATTAGAATCTGAATCTTTAACATATATGAATAATTTTGCTGTCTAAATAGCATCTTTGCATTTTTGTGGGAAAATGATTATTTAGCCAGAAATAAGAAAAAGGCTCAGAACTGAATTTCTTTACTACAAAGCGATCATATTTCCTTTTATTTTACTCAAATTGTTTTTTTAAGTTGATATTATCTTAGGAATTATTTGTATTTTATCCCTGATATTAAAAATAATCACATTAATATGTTCACTCCAGTAATATCACAGAATATGTACATGCACTTTTATTTATTAAAGTCATGCATGTAACATCTCAGTGACAAACTGAAAATTGCTACATATTCATGACAAAGTAGGAAAATGATGTCTTAGATACATAAATTTATTATTTTTTCTTCTTGCCTTTACATGTCTTTTCAGGAACTTTCAACGACAATGAAGATACTCTGCTATATAAAGAGTTCTCTTGTTTATTGGTTTTATTGCTATAAATCCAACTTCCTACAAGACCATTAGGTGAATAAGACATAGCTGTTAGTGTGGTCATGCAAAAAATAACCTCATTTTAATTTGTTGTTCTCAAAGTATATGACATTTTACCATATTTTTGAATATATTGTTTCTCTGGTATAATGTTTATTTGACATGTAATAATAAAAATTGCCACCTTTGGAAGGACAAAAAATTAGAACCTAGTATATGTACATATTTGTGTCATATTCTGCCCCAGATTTGGTCATGCTGAAGGAAACACTGACTCAGTCACCCCATTCTGACAAGTCCTTTTTATTCTTTGCATTTAATAACTAGTGAGATGCACTTTTATTTTTTTTTAAGGTCAGATGTCATACACTGGAGCCTCATCCTCTGCTGTCAAAGCTGTTAGTGCTGTCAGGTCTTCTCCATGTTTCAGAATTGGTGTGCAGTGTCCCCACTAAATTTTGTGTATTTGCCCCCTCTGGGAATTGTGATTCTTTTTATTCTGCATGGCTTGCATTGTAAGTGACATCACTGAGTGTGTCTCTATGACACTTCTATTTAGTGTTTAATGAGATAAGGTCATTTTTATTTCCAATATATCTAAACTTCTTGTTAAAACTATTCATTCAGTTAAGTATAAACTGAAGAATACAAAGCTGAGCAGGCTCATTAAAGATATTGGATGACTTGTAAAACAAGATTCCAATTTCTTGGGAACCCCATTAAACTAGTGATTACAGGATTAGCAAGTATTAAAGGATTTTAATATAACTTATGAAGTTTTTTTAAAATATGTTTGCATATTTTGCTCATTTGGTTTGTTTTCTGTTTGAAAATGATAAATTGTTTCCCAGAAACAGAAACCACTTACTCTGATAATAAAAACTAATTAAGTCCAGAGATGGCATCCGAAGTAAATGTGTTTTGATACTACATTTCTCAATCTATATCCTTCTTTTCAGAGCTCCAAAAGTAAGAAAGTCTGTACGTCTAGCTTATTTTTATTCAAGCAAGTCAACAGTTTAACTTTGAAAAAAATGCACTGTATCAAGAATGCAAAAGGTATTATCTGAGTTATAAGATCACCTCATAAGAAAAAAAAAATAAATTGTATCTGTACTTACACTACAGTGCCAAGTAGTGACATAGCTCAGTTCACATCACAGACAAAACAAATGTTCCATGAAGCACATGAAACATTTTCTCCAAGTTTTCCTATTTGATAATCTGCCAAAGCATGTCTGTTACAGGGTGAAAAAAACCCCCAGAACTAAAAAAAAAAAAAAAAAAAAAAAAAAAGTCTATACCGCCAAAATAAGAGACAACCAGTCTGAAATACTGTTTTAACAGTGGCAAGGAATAGCTCCTTCCTGTATGCCAAGAAACTCACCTGAGTCAGCTGCAATCCTTACTCACCCCTGTCTTGGCTGTTACACCTACAAAGAAGCTGAAAAGAGCCATCATGCCCAGAGACAAGACTGTGCCTTGAATTCCAGTACACTCAAACTGTAATACCCTAAACATTCCCAGTCTTTTGGAGTTGCCTGGAGCAAGGTTTTCCTAGTTCAAACAGTTCTACCATTACTTGAATGTTGAGTCAAGTTGTTGGATGCCATTACTTGAAAGTCACAGTGCTTTCTAGAAAGAGGGATTTCTTTACTCTTTGTTTAATAGATTTCAACAAGCTTGTTTTTATCTTTTAATTCCATTCAGCATGATAAAAATACTCTCTTTTTTAAGAAACATTCTGATTACTGTTTTAATATAATCAATTTTATCTACTATCATTATGAATTTCTTAACAAGTCTCTGTATGAATTCTTAAAAGTCAGTTGATATAATTTATACTGTGTTCAATTCCTTCTAACTAAAAAGGTCAGGGTATGTTTTTTAATTTATTTTAATTTATTTTTAAAGTGATACTATTTTCACTTTCTGAACTTTTTAAAACCCTTCAGGAAATAAAAATTCACTAGAACTGAGGTAATGTTTTGAATTCATGACAGACAAGCTTCAAACATGTTTTTCTTCTTAAGCTATAATCTGACTATGAAAAATCACTTTTTAGATCACCAGCTCCTAGAAGCTTTGAAGACTAGTTTTGTGGTTTTTGTTTGCTTAATTTTTTCCTTTCTTTTTCCTCTTGCTTCCTAAAGATGGTAGAGTTATGCTAAGAAGACATTTTTACTAGTGTCAGAAGTATAGAAGACATTGTTTCAGAAAGTCATTGGTTCTTAAATGCGTTAAATATCTTTTCACAACTGACAGTAATAGTATATATCTTTCACTATAAATTTAATGATGCTATGCATACCTCACCTTCTACTGCTGATTTCATAGAAGATACATATTCTTAAAAGTCTCATTAAAATAAAAACCAAAATGAAACAACAAACAGTTTTATAGAGTGTATTTGACTGTACTAAAGCAAAATAATTACATAGTTAACATTAATTCACATTGAAATGACAGGACTGAAAAAGAATAAACTTGTAGAACACTATTACTACTAAAGTTTCAGTTATTAAAAAGCATGCACAAAAGTCCCTGAAAGTAACTCCAAAACACCACAAATGTTGTAAAGAGAGACTGGATTAGACTTGGGAGAATGTTTTGTGAACCTGACTTTCCAGGATACTACAACAACTTCAAATAATTTTTCATGGCAAAAACAGTAATGAAAAAATGTGATTTTAATGAATGTCCCAATATTTAAGTGGAATACTATTTGTGAATACAAGGAAGGATTTGCCAAGAACATGTCCTTTACATGACAGAATCACAGAAGGATATGAAGCTGTCTCTGGAGATCATCAAGGTTCACCTGGAGCAGTCCCCAATCCCCCTCACTGTCCACTCATCTAACTCACGCTTCTTGCCCTTACCTTAGGAGGAGGTTATGGGAGACAGTGTCGAAAGTCCTTCAGAAGTCAAGGTAGACAACATCTACTGCTCTCCCCAGGTATCTATCTCCCTCTGAGCCACCAGGACTTTATTTGCAGTAAGCTCAGAGAAGACGGCAGCTCTAAGACTTTGCCCACTTCTTCATTCATTCATTAAAATTAATCAGATTAATTTTACCCACCACTGCTCTAAGGAGAGGATACACCACATATAGCTAGATATCCAAGTTGGGTCAGTTCCCATTCTACTTAATGAGCTGAGCTCCCAAACAGATTTCAGCTCCCAAGTCCTCAAGAGGTGACATGCTTGCCTCATGTAGAAAGTATTCCAGTGTCAGCAATTCAAGCTTGTAGATACAGTTAGCATCATTATATATTTGCGCAAAAAATATTTTTAAAGAGGAACATTTAAGAAAAGGTTCGAAAATTAGTAATTTTGAGAATCACATGTAGTATAAATTACCATATGTTCTGTTAGAATTAAAAAACTCTGAGAATTTATTTTCCATTTCATTATCATGCTTTCTTATTTAAACTTTGGGCAGGTTGATTGTTATCTCTATTATTTAACAAATATTTAACAAATTATTTAACAACCAATTTCTATTCATTCTGCTTGAAAATCATTTCCAAGGACTAGAAGTGTAATCTTTCTTTAATTTAACATCTTGGGCAATTTTCCTAGATTCTGAAAGATGATCCAGTGTATCCATGTCAGATACAAGCCTTAATCACCAAGTATAGGAAATACCAAGGAATGTTATTTACTTCAGTCCAAGGTAGAAGTAAATGAAGTAAAGAAAGCAGTGGTTTCAGACAATGCAAAGGTGACACCATGTTTCCAGAAGTGTCCTATCCACCAAGACACAATAAACCCTTGCACAGGACTCTCCACTGTTTCATTTCATCAAGCTGAGAAAACATGTGGCTGAGAATATGAGAAAAGGAAGAGTAGGCTGAAATTTAGGATAGTAAATATAAGAAACACACCTCAGCAGAGAATTGCTGGTTACCTTTTCCACAATGTGCAGCACAGGTGATGACCCCAGTTTCACTCTTCTGAAGTAAGTACTGTAACCATCACACTATTATCCACCACAAGGACCAGCTAAAAGGAAGCTAGTTACAGGTCTGACATTGTCTGGCTTCTGAGGTCTCCCAAGAGATTTGGGTTCTCAGATCTTTATCCAAAACCTGCCAGTGTTGTATCTCAGTGCAGCAGGTAGGTAAGGAGGTGACATTCCCCCCATCCCCTCAAACTCCAATTAGTCTTGGGTTTTGTGGTGATTCTTTCCTTCTGTTCTTTCTCACAACCTGTCTTGTTTGCAGTAAGAAAAGCACCTGCTGTGAGTTTAAGCTTGCTCGGGGTGGAGGTAGTTAGTTATTATTCAGTGTTTTGCTTACTCAGTACATTTTTCAGCTTCTGTTTTTCCTATAATCTCTCTGAATAGTTCTGCAATTTTTTGCCATGAACTGCCTTTTCTTCTGAATTTTTTGTTTTCTGAAAAGCACTGAAAATATAAAAAAATTATTTTATTTAGCGCTACGTAACCTTTAGAGACTTAGCACTTTCTTTTTGACCCTTTCCTATCATGAGTCTAGATAGATTTGAACCAGACAAATATTCTAAATCAGAGAATCAAAGAATACATCATTAAAGTTTTGGTGTTTCATGTTTACATTTTTCAATAAAACACCGATAGTACATAGGTGCTGTATAACTTTTTAATAGAATGATCTTTCAAAAATATCAGATAAGAGCAGGCCCATTTCTGATAACAAAAACAAATAAAAGGGAGCCTGCAAGGGCAAAAAAATATTTTCCTACCGACATTAAAAAAAATGTGAATTGAAAAGTTGCTTCAACTCAAATTTGCAGCAACTCCTTGCAGGTTTAAAAGTAAATCTTTACAAAACACTAAAATGGTTCTCTGGATAAACTAATATTCTATGATTGCATCTGTGGGTTTAGAAGTTGTTTAGGTTTGGGGTTCTTTATTCCCTTTTTTTCTAAAAATGATTTCCCAGCACATTTTTAATGGACAGAGGTCTTAATGAGACTGAAATAGACAGGAGACACTTTGTTGAATCAGAGCCAACTGCTCAGCACCTTACAGAATCAAGTGTCAAATTAATTTATTTGGTTATTGAGCCAATCATTTTGAAAAGAAAAGTTTTGTATCTTTTTGTGTAGATTATCTAGTCACCTTCTTTGACACAGCTGACTTTGAAACACCCTTGGACAGAAAAAGGGAACAATTTTCCTTATGTTTATTTTTGTGTCTACAATACCAAACATTTCTTGGGCCCCACCAAGCCCAACAGTCATGAATGGGAAAAATGTGTTGCACTGTTCTTTTCCTTTTAACTTGTTATAGAGCTGTTGACATTTTTTATTATTAAAAAAATAAAATAATATAATACCATCTCAAAAGTGTAAAATATTTTTGACTAAGTCATTATTGTTTGGACAGGACTTTTGCTTCCAGTTACTAATTTTAAATATTTTTCTGCAATTATTTCACTATATTCTCTGTTGTCTCCATTCTTTTGTGGTTTGTGCCCAGCCTAGCTGCAAGAGAAATATACAAGCCTATATAAATGTTTTCATTATATTTCACTGCAGTTTTATATCCTATAATCCTTCTCCACAGCTTTAACAATTCTTAGCTCTCACAAAAAAAAAAAATCAAACAAACCAACAAAACCAAAACAAAACAAACTCACTAAAAACCCAATCAAAAGAACCAAAAGAGTCCCAAAGAAATAACATATTAAATTTTCTTTCAAAGAATTTTTTAAAAGAAAGGTGCTTGATTTCTCTTTAAGTGAATTAACTCAATTTAAGTATTTCTGTAAGGCACATTGTTTTTCTTGTTTTCCTAGTACAGTCAGTGGGATTTGAAGGCTCTCCTAGAGGGAGCTTCACCTGAACTGGGCTCCTGCTGGGGAGCACTCCCTGAAGGAGTCTCTTTTCATCACTAAATGCTTGCTGCTTAGAGACCCTGCTGAGAAAAGGCTTCTGCTTTCTTCACACCCTTCCTGTTTTCTTGTCAGCCCCTGGCTATAAAGTTGCTGAAAGCCATAAAGGGGATTTCAAAATTAATCATGACTCATGTTCATGGAAAGACCAACTGCTCTAATTTTATGGGAGCACTATTGTACATATTTCATCCCTTTGGGAGACATAAAGAATAGAAATGCTTTCTAGTGGAACATTAGATATATCCACAGAGAAAGTAAACATAAAAAAAAAAAAGTGTTTCAAAGTTTTTCTATTTACTCAGCAGCCATTTAAGGGCACAGGAACCCTCTATAACTCACATCCTCTGTTCTGTTAGCAACCTCTTGCATGTAGTCTTGTTCCTGATTTCAACTGGGACACCCAAGACCTCAGCCATAGTTCATTCCCACCCACTGTCTCCTTTATTTTAAAGAACAAGGTGCCATTCAGTATCTTTAACATGAACTTCTCCTTGGATTCTGTTAGATTACACTTCTGCAGTTAGTTCCACTCAGTGGGTTATGTCCAGCCCTTCACTCTTCTTGGCTAGCAGAGATTAGCTCATGGGGTTACCCATGTGAATAAAGCATCTTGGATACACAACAGACCACATTCTTCAGGGCAAGGAAATGGGATAAATTATACATGAAGGAAAATTATAAGAAACATGTCACATTACTTCTTTTTTTTAAAGTTATAATATTCTAATAGACACAGTCAGTAGTCACAGCACTGAAGAAGACTCAAATAACCAACTTTTCTCTTTTTGTTTATATAGCAGTGTTCTCACTGGTAACTATTTAGTGTAGTTTTTTCTGTTGTGTTTGAAGGCTCAGATTAGATTTTAGGATATAATCTGCACTAAGTAAGTAAGGATCAATAAACATTAGACAAGAATCTAACATATCAATTAAACATGTAAATTAAATATATATAGATTTTGAAAAGGGCATTTCTTCAATGTATTTAAATACCATTCTCTTCAATTTGATCACAAAGACATTAATGAACAAACAAGCATGTATCAAGTTCTTATTCAAGTTTAACAAACCACTACTTTGAATAGTCAGGGCTTGGTATAAACACAGCTGCGATAGCTTTTGTTTGTCTGTTCCATGACCATAAAAAAGTTTCTGTCTTCTAAAGGAACTGCTGAAATCCCTACTTCTTCATCAAAAACTTGATGTGCAGAGTTTGATCCTTCAACTTTTGTTAACATTTACATGGGAAAAAAACCCAGAAAACACCTAAAATTCAGAAGAAAAGGCAATTCATGACAAAAAATTGCAGAAGTATTTAGAATGTGCTTAAAATGCATTTTAAAATTATTAAAATATGTTAATGTACTGATCTTTTAGACACAGTATATACTCTATATACACGCAGTATATAGAACTGGTTTTCATCAATAAGTCTACTCTTGTTATCTGTGAGGAAGATAGTGATTCCCCCTGCACCAGGCACTGCTCTTTAGAAACATGAAATTGTTTTTCTTCTATCGCTTTTCAAGGTCTTTTCCAAGATTTTCTCTTCTATGAGGAAATAAATTTATGTTATTTCAGCCTATTTCATAATAATGATAATGGTATTTGTTAAAATTTTCATACCTATCTCTGTAGAGAAGGTAGGCCAAAAAATAAAGACGTAAAATTTGAGCCCAAAAAATTCAGTAGATAAGGATTAAAATCACTTAAGAAAAAATATTACTGCTAAGAAGTATACATAAAAATTTCATTTTTCACATTCATGCAAAGCTTAGAACTTGCTTTGTACACAAAAACTTGTTTTGTACACAAAACCTAGATTTACACTATCACAAATTAAGTTTGAATATTCTTATCTGAAAACTGTTTAGGGGATTTCAAAAGAGATGATTTAACTAAAAAGATAAGTACAATTTATAACAATGTGATTAGACTATCAAAAATAAGGAAATCCCTGAAACCTAGCTAACCACTAGTACAGGCATAATTTTGGATAAGTTAATTTAGAAGAAAATGTATGCATGCCTTATGTATTGTTATTTATTTATTTATTCTTTCCTTTTAGAAAGCTGTTTTGAAAGTAAATACTATTTATTTTTTTAATGGGTTCCTTGTTCTTGGCACAGGCCATGTTTTCCAGATCAGACTATTTTTTAAACACACGAAACACTTTTACTCGGAAAGTTGGATGTCACCTTAGTGATAGCCACATGCACAATAACTCTGTCACAGTATGGAAGCCTTCCCTTCAGTGCACACTTACAGCTTTCATTCAGATATTCTTGTTGATCAGCCTCTGTCATAAAAAAGCACTGAAGCTTTAAATAATTAATCAAAAAAAAAAAACACCCAACAATAGGAGGATATTTGCACGGTAACTTAAAGGGCACGACATTCAAAAATAACTAAAAAATAATTAAATACCTAATAAATACTCTAACAATTAAAGGTCCTTTCACCTTAACTCTTATCACCTAATTCTGCCTCAATTCCACATGGTGATTATCTAGTTCAAACTTGGCTGTGCCTGCCTTTTCTTTACCTGGCCTCTGAGTATTTTATCTGCTCCTGGCATTCAGTTTTGCTCTTTCCTATTTTAGTAGTAATTCTCCTATTTTTAGAAGCCAATCATCCCTTTGAACATAACAGTCCAGCCAGCCCATGTGCAGGATGCACAGAAAATGACTGTGGCACAATGAGCAATCAGCCCTTGAAGCCGTGTCAGGGGTGACCCTCAGCCCTGCCATCCCCTGGCAGCATGCGGGACACGTCTGATGCTCATACATTCCCAACAGGCACCTCTGACTGAGAGGATTTGAATGTGGTCCCCGGGTTACCAGGAAGAACAAAGATACATGGTATAAACAGGAGGAATACAGAAAAGCAATCAACTTCAGGAAATATGACATTTCATGTCCCTGCATCAATGGGTCAAAGATTACTGCTTTATGTGGCATAGGAGATAGAATACACCAAAAGGAGCTCATGGATGAAAATATTTACTTTTAATTTTTTCTTTTCTGTTTTGCACTGCAACTGGTATATCCATTATTTAACATGGTCTGAGTATTACTTTGAAAACACTACACAGAGTAAACACATGTAGTGAAATAAATTAAGGCCTAGTCAGGTCCACAATAAAAAAAAAATCAAATTGTTTCAAGGATGTCTTTTCATTTTTTACAAACTTTACATTCATGATCATTTTGATTGCATTTGACTAAGCATCTTTTCAGGGATATGCACAACCTACCTGGTACCAGAAGAAGACATTATGAGAAATATGACAAAGTTACATCAGTATCTTTCAGAAAAAGTGATATGAGAAGCAGATGATCAAAGAATCTGATGACCAGAGAACATGGCTTGCACAATTTCTGATGCTATCATGTTCATTTTTAAAAATTTATACTTATTATATTGGAAACATCTAAGAATGGGACTCTGATGTATTCCTTTTATGTTATTTCTAAACTTCAGGCTGCATAACACCATTCCTGCTCTCTTGCATATGCCAGTTCTAATGCAGCCACAGGTAAAATGGATGAGATTGCTGGAGTCTACAGTTATGATCTGCAAAAACTGCTTTCAGATGTGTGAAATGCTTTCTCCCAGTCCAGAGTTGCATGTTTGCCAGAATGGGTTAAAAGCAGGAATTTTACCTCTGGTTTACTCATTGCATAGTTCAAGGCAGGTTATCCCAGTTCCCCATCCTGTGCCCTAATCTATCATTAAAAGGGAAATGGAAGAAGAAAACATTCAGGGGTCAAAGATTTTGCAGGGGTTTCAAAGTCAGTGAACACTTCATATGATCTGAAATTTCCACATAAAGTCATGACTGAGCTGTAACTTCTAATTAAAGTTGAATATGACAACAATAAAAAGAATATGGAAAAAAAGAGCAATTGCTATTTGAAATTACTGTTCTTGGCAGAATTGAGAATCAGGAGTTATGGCTTTACATAAGATCTCACTCTTCCACTTCAGGATGGAGGAACCATACCAGGGGGGTTTTTGCTCCCTGAGCTAAACAGTGAATTGTGTTAAATATGTTCCTTAAGTACTCATAAGTTTGGATGATTCCAAATAGGAAATACTTGTTGGCATTCAGCAATTTCTAAGTCTTACAGGATAAAAAATTGTTATCTTTGCACCAGTCTTAGAGGCTTCAATATTTAAATTGCTACTTTAATGAAAAAATCTCCTATTTTACAGGACAGAAAAAAGTCACTGCCCAAGGGAAACGTCCATGCAAGAAGAAATTTCTTGTAACAGCTGCTCTTAGAAATGTTTGACCTTATTTCCACTGTAGAAAAAATTAGGGAACTGTGTAAAATATAAAAAAAAAAGTGTAAAAGCAGCGTAGGAAGAAATTAACATTCTACTCAATAGTTCTCTTCTTCTCTGTTATCTTGGCTATTAGGATCACAGTATTTTAAAGGCCAGTATTTTAATAATCACGGTACCTGCTAACCATACATTCTGCTTAGCAACATTATCTTATTCTGAAAGATAAAAATTTAAAAGATGTTACAATTTAGGATCACAAGATATATATAAAATATTTTCTTAAAGTGATTTACTATATATATATATATATATATATATATATATATATATATATATTATATATATATATATATATATATATATATATATCAGAGGATGTTAATTGAGAAGTGGCCTAACTCACACCTGCAAAATCTCCTAAAATTGCATTTTCTTAATTTAAAAAACAAATTATTGTTTCAAGTAATAAAGGTGTATTAAGGGGAGACATTAATCTTTTTCTTACTAGTTCTGTAAAAAGAAATTTCAGTTTCAGATAAGCACCCATTTTATACATTGAAATTTGAAAAACAAACTGCTTCGGTTTAAGCAAATACACAGTTTTCTATTTAGTGACTGAACAAGAGGGGAGAAAATTAGAGAAAGATTAAAATATTTCCATTTCTATTAAGAGTATGCTTTCTTCACTTGGCCAAAATTGGAAACTTCTTAAACTACTTTCCTGTTAAATCAAATAATCCCATATGGTATAAAATATCACCTATGGATACTTCAATTAAAACACAAGTTATATATATGTCAATTTTGACAGGGATAGAGTTAAGTTGGAGCTGTGTTTTGGATTTGTGCTGAGCAAAGGTTACTAGAGATGTTTTTGTAATTGCTGAGTGATAGTTACACAGAGCCAAGGCCTTTTCTGCTTTTCCTGGGGAGAAAGCTGGGGCTGCAAGGGAGACTGGGAGGAGACACAGACGGGTCAGACAACCCCAGCTGAACACAGGAATATTCTAGACCCTATGACATCACACTCAGCATATAAAGTGGGTGGAAGAAGGAGGAAGGGGAGGACATTTGGAATGATGGTGTTTGTCTTCCCAAATAACTCCAGCCTGCTCTCCTGGAGACGGCTGAACATCAGCCTGCCCATGGGAAACACCAAATTAATTCTTTGTTTTGCTTTGTTTGTGTGTGTGGCTTTTGCTTTCACTACTAAAAAGTCTTCCTCTCAACACATGACTTATCTGGCTTTTATCCTTCCTGTTTTCTCCCTGATCTCACAGGTACAGGAGTGAGTGAGCAGCCGAGTGGGGCTTGATGAAATCATGACAACATCCTGAAATCCTTTTTTTAAAAGGGAATTGACTCTGTCCATACCTTTTGTGTTAATCATGTAGAAGGTTTCTGCAGCAGCTGTTTTCAAATAGTCATTACTTTTACAAAATGTATTCTTGAATTCACCATTGATATTCTGAATGTCTGTGAAGTTATCACCTTTTGCTACTTCACTACTTCTGCTCATTTTCAACATGAGTATATGCATTTCTCTGTGAGGAAGCTCAGTAAATGAACAGCTTTATCTAAGATGATGTAGTCTGATTCCTAATCCCCTGAGTGATAGACAAAGTTGACAGTTCTGCTTAAATAAACCTCTTTAAACATGTTTTTGTCTTGTACAGTGAATTCTACTTAAAGACATTTAATAATATTCCATCTCACAACCACTATAAAACAATAAATGTAAATATGTGATAACTTTTGAGGCGTCTAATGTTCAAAATTCTGTTTCCCTCTAAACTGTAGTTCACAACGTATTCAAGAAGACTAAAAACGAATTTTTTATCTATTAGCACTTCTTCCTTGATTTTTTTTTCAAAACTGAAGTTCTGACAGCACTTCCAGTACATCTGCCATATATTTTATAAATATTCCAGACTATTGTCTTACATGCCCAGGTATGAGAGAAATGTGCAACTTCTCACACTTTAAAAGAGTCTATATATTCAGGATTCAAGTTGCATGGACAAACTGCCTACAGTTCTTAAACCAATATTCTGGAATGTTTTGTAAATTCTGTAAAATGTCTCATTTTCTACAGTATAAGTAGTTGTTTACAGGCAATATAACCAAATTTGTTTAACATCTGCTGGTCAGACTTGCCACATGTAGGATATCATAAGTGATTTTGATTGTTTTGTATTGATCATTCTGTTTCAGGGAAGTATCAAGAAAAATACACTAGGAAAAATGGAAAATAATTATCTAGAATATAAAGTTACAGCACACTGAATTAGGTGTAGCTTTTTTGAATACTGGTACAGTTCAAGACCATGCTGGAGATGTCCTTACAAATTAATAAGAAGGAAGGTCAGAAAATCACAATTTTCTCAGACACATGCTGACTCTAATTTTTGTTATTGTACTTTTCAGTACACTATAACCAATGCTATGTGGTAGTGATTAGTGAGACTCAGAATTTTTTATGCAGTTTTGCTTTTCCTATAAGCAACACTAAGCATGTTTCATTTTACCAGAAAAGAAAAGATGGGTAGTTCTTTCCTAAGTAAAATATATTAAATTGCAACTATGTCAAACTATATTTGACAACATCACTAGCTCTTATTTTCTCAGCCCTGCCAAGAAGACTTGGGGCTGCTGGTGGGTGAGAGACTGGACATGACCCTAAAATGTGTGCTTGCCTTTCAGAGAGCCAATAATATCCTGGGATGCATCAAAAGAAGCACAACCAGCAAGCTGAGGGAGGTGGTTTTGTCCCTATACTCTGGTGTCTGGTGAGACTACCCTGGAATCCCCAGCACAGGAAGGACATTGACATTTTAGACAGAATCCAGAGGAGGGCTGCTAAATCGATTAGAGGTATGGAGCACCGCTCCTATCAGGAAAATTGGGATTATTCATCCTGGGAAAGGGAAGGCTTTGGAGTGACCTAATTGTGTCCCACCAGAAAGATACATAGGGACTGTTACAAGAGCATGAAGTGACAGGATAGGTGGGAATGGTTTCAAACTGAGAATACGTTTAGATTAGATATTAGAAAAAAATTCTTTACTGGTGAGAAGCCATGAATGGCCTTTCCCTGGCAATGCTCAAGGCCAGGTTGGGTCTGGCTCTGAGAAACCTGGTCTGGGGGAAGGTGTCTCTGCCCGTGGCATGAGGGCTGGAATTAAATGACCTTTAAGGTGCCTTACAACCCAGGCCATTGTATGAATCTATTGCAGGATTTTTCTGACCTTGTCTTTTATTTACTTCTTATAAATAGATAAAAGCATATGTGATTCATTAGAATTTCTAAAGTAGTACATCTCTATATATTATTTCTCTAAGACATCAGTTTCATTTCTCTTAGGCAGGGTATATCAAAGTCATACATTCTGAGTGCTGCCTTTGGAGAAAAAATTAAAATGTGGAATGGGTAAAATGTCACCAATTTAGAACTTCTGCGGTGACTGGTCTTTTTATGTTTCTAAATGAAATTTTTCTTCATTGAGATGACATAGAAAGTGTTTCCAGATAGGAGAATTTTAATGTAGTCTTCTTTTAGGTATCATCTTTTGGCAGATACCAAGATGCAAGCAATTTGTCCTCAATGATTCAGCTATACAGCTAGCTGATTACCAGACTGAGATGCTTCTTTGTTGGAGTGATTTGCTTCCTCTTATGATCTTTGCAAATTATTTCAGATTCAAGTTATTTAAATGAAAGGAAGACTTTCTCTGCAATAAGAGAAGATATTGCATTTTAAGGAAGACAATCTGAAGATGAAAATTGGATACCTTAAATTGAAAGACAAAAGTCCTACTGATTTAAACAGCAGGAGGATTTAATAATGAATGTCAGAAAAATTTGTCCCACAGGTTATTGAATATACTGCATGCAGTTATGAAGAAGAAATAGTAGTTCAAAGTCTGTGTTATTTTAGCAGTATGCACAATGGATTTTTATCTTCCCCATAAAGTTTCTCTTTCAGAAGACTATATTTGAAGTAAATCTCTGGAATATTTTCTTTTAAGTGTTGTCCATGCACATATCCGCTGTGAAGGTAATAAAGAGGGGCAAAGTATTTTTAATAAAAAGCATTTTTTATGAAGATAAATTATTAAATAGCTTCTTTTTTTTTAGATTTTTTAACTGCCAACAACTGACAACTTACTGATACTTATTGAAAAGTAGAACTCTATCTGGATTTTATTCTCCCTTATCAGCCACAGGCATGACTAGCTGGCTTCAGTAGGCACTATAAAGGTCTCAGTAAAACTAACTTGCATTTCAATTCAGCATTGACTAAAATCACAGGAAAAAACCAGATGTATACACTGGGAGAGGAGCAGCTGGAGTGCAGCCCTGCAGAAAGGGATCTGGGGATGCTGGTCAGCAGCAGGCTGAGCAGGAGTCAGCAGGGTGCCCGGGCAGCCAAGAGGACAAACCCCATCCTGGAGGGCATCACCAGCTGCCCAAACCAGACAGCTATCCCTCATCATTCAGCCTCACCCTGAGTGCAGTTCTGGGCCCTGTGATTTAAAAAGAATGTGAAAATCCTTGAATCCATCCAGAGGATGGCACCAAGGCTGGTGTTAGGGCTCAAATGCGTAAGAGAAAAGGTTTTTCACCACGACTCCCTTTTTCTTTCTCCACAAAATAACTAAATAATTTAAATTCTGACATTCTGAAAAACAGCGGAAACTTCCATGCACCAAGATAAGTGATTGAAATATTCTTTCTTTAAAAACAGATTCACAGCATTTGAAAATGAAGATAAGACCATTTCAGAAAGAAACGATCTTGAGTCTAGCATTGTAGAGACCATGTGCATATACATAAGCAGATACAAAGTGCCATGAGCTCCTGGTTGTGGTTGTATAGAAAAAAGCAATTATTCTCCTGTCACTCTATTGCTATGAAAAAAACTGATTTTTTTTTTTATCACTCTGTAATGCACATTAGCAGAAAAGAGAAATCTTTTTCTTCTTAGAGAAGTCATCAATTGAAGCAATGTAATTTCTCCCGAGAGCAAGGGAAAAGTAAAGATGAAATTAGGACCTTATGAGTCATAGCTTTTTCTCTCTTCTATTTTGGGAGCATAACATCTGTAAGCTACCCTTTATTCAAGGATATTCAGAATTGAATTCCTTGTATTTTTATCAAGGACTAATCCAAGCCCTTGATTTAAAACAATTAACAATCTAGGGCAGAATGTGTGTTTGAATCCTCCTACTTCCCACAGTAACATAAAAATAGCATGCAGAAAGTGTGGCATTTTTTTGGTTGCTGGTTTGGTTTGTTTCCCCTCTGTCCAAGAAATAGGAATTCTCTCAATATTTTCTGATAAAAGGAAAACTAGACAGAAGTTAAGGAGCTTCACAGTCAAATCTCTTAGAAGTTTACAGTAGCTAAGTCATCTGTATCAAAACATAAAGTTTTAATGACAGTATTTCACCCTGAAGGATTCTCAATAGAAGAAAATCTTCACTGATTATGTCTTGCTGGGGACTAAGGCAATCCCACTGAAAGTATAAAGGCATGAAATTTTCCTTATGACTATTTAGTCTCAATGTGATACTTGGCTGTGGGCTAGACAATCTCTGTAAATCAATGTATTATTTGTTACCTTCTTATTTGGCTGAAATACCGACTTGTAGAAACACAACTAGTCATTAGAGATGAGATTATAACAGACACATAATGCAGTTAGATACCCACTTGCTTATAAAATGTGGAAATACTTTCAAGGAGCACAAATATTTACAATCAGACAACTTGTTTTACATGGAACAGAAGTGAAATATGAAAAATTGTACTTAAATTGTTTCAAAAGGAGTCACACACCTGAGTAAGTGTTAAACATTGATTTACATTTCTAGTAGAAATAAAAACTCAAACGTATTCATTATATTTACAGAAATTGGTTTTGTTTCTTCACATGGCTAAAATGTGACTTTATGCAAACTGTGATTGTATGAGTGACAAAACTTAGGTACCTTCTGGTTTTATTCTTGTCTCTAAAATTCTTCAGAAGTGTAAGTACTTATTTATTTTACCTTTTCCCAGATCCCAAAGTGACGGTACTTAGTTTTAGGAAACATACATAATACAATCCACGGATGATGTGAAAATGGGGAGCAGAAAAATGTACAATTCTTAAATCATTTTGTCCTTCTCACTTTTTCAACAGTAATTTTATTGCATCCAGTACTGTTATGCTTTCTCCTAATCAATGTGAGCTTCAAATGAACAAGAGCTATCACAGGAGAGTTGACACCAATTAAAGACAAAAGGACACATTATTTTGATTTCCTAAATGGAAACCATAATTTTCAATTAGAAAGCAGAAGTGGGGAGATGAAAATGGATAGCCTTTCTCAGCTGCTAACCTCTACCTGCAGATATCTATTGAAGACTGCACTTAACATCTACCAGAAAGCTTTATTCATTCAATATTTCCATATATTTTACAGAGGCTTTTGGAGATATTAAAGCAAAAAAAAAATCCATCTGTTCTAAAATGGAAACTCCAAAATCACACTGGAAGCATGTTTTTAGCTCTCTATATTTTATATTGTATATTGTATACAATGTGAATAGGTTTTGTAAAGCAGTAAAGGTGTTTTAATCCTTCAGGGTCTGCTAGGCTCTAATTGCAAGGAATTATGTAGAAGGTATAAAATAATTCAGGGGAAAATGCAGTTATTTTGCTATCCTTCTAAGAGCTGGTGAAATCCTGCATCTTTTAACTCTTTTAACCACTGCAAGATGCTCCCCTGTAACCTTGTGAACAATGTAAAGACATTTACTTCACACACACACTATTGCCATTCTGATTATGTTAACAAACTCGTTTCCAAGGGGTGGTTAGATTGAATTACACTTTTCTTTTTTTTTCTTTTTCTTTTTTTTCCCCCTTCCAATTTCTGTGTAAAATATTGTCTCCTACAAAATGATAGATTTACCATATTTTCTTTTAGTCAGCCAGAATCTTCATAATAGTATTAAAAGCATGTCTCTCACAGTATCTTTCTGGATAACATGTCCAGCACACTGCTGGGTAAGTAACTGGCTCACAGATCAGGCCCAAAGGGTCCTTTTACACTGTCTTGTAGCTTTTTGATCCATTTTACTATATAGACTATGATAAAAATTATTTTATAAGACCGTGCTCTACTGTCATAGTCTACTGAGTCAATCCATCAAGCCTGGAGAAATTGGATTCTGTTACTTTTAGGTAAAAGGAACTCTCTGTCAAAAGTTTCTTGCTAAATTTCATTTTTGGCAATTATATTTCAACAAACAATATACCTAATTTTAGAAGCTCTATGAGTCTATACATAGCTTGTGATGACACTGTTACTTAGCATTTGTTGCTCCTGATATTTGAAATGGAAGAGTCTAAATCAAATGGTATATGGATAGAGCTTATGAGGTGCATTTGCACAAACACAATTTCTGTGACTGTAGTAATATAATTAAAATATAGGAAAAATATAAGTTTCACCAAAAGAAGAAATAAAATAATTAATGATCATCTTTGCAATGTTTACAAAAATATGTTAATAGCAGTGACATTAACAGGTGTCATTCTGGGAAATTAGGAATTACACTGAACTAGAAAATCAGCTATGAAAACTGACATTAGCTAACAAACTGTTAGCCAGCTGAGAAGAAACATGAGAGAACAAACTGGCCAGGGAATCTGCATGAAGCTTAGAGATGTGAGTGAGGCAATGTAGAGAAGTTTGTATTGGCTTCAACAATAAAAACAGTCACAGTAACCTTAAGCGTCTAAATAAACCTCCTTTTTGTGTAAGCATTATATGAATTTATTTAGCAGACTCCAGCTCCTGGGTATTCCCATGTTTTATTACCTCTGGCCTTTTCCACCAGGAGACCACCTTGAGTTTCCTGTACTAGTGGAATCACACACACTGGAGGTAGAGAAGGCTGTCCAGAGGCACAAAGGGAATAGATATCTGTATATCACAATTTAAAATACAGAGGCATTCTGTGCAGCAATTACACTATTCAAGGTAAAGTTCAATATCTTGTAGAGTAGAGTACACAAGAATCTGGCCCATGGGGTCACATACTGCTTGCTTTATTTGATTACTGCTGAATGGGATAGGATAGGATAGGATAGGACAGGACAGGACAGGACAGAGTAGAGTAGAGTAGAGTAGAGTAGAGTAGAGTAGAGTAGAATAGAATAGAATAGAATAGAATAGAATAGAATAGAATAGAATAGAATAGAATAGAATAGAATAGAATAGAATAGAATAGAATAGAATAGAACACAACACAACACAATGCAGCTCAGCTGGAATGGACCTGTAACAGTCAGTCAAACCCTAAGCAGTTCATTTACAACATGCACTTTGTCAGTGTTGTAACTTGCACAACAGGAACCCAGTGAAATAGAACAAGCTCAGGTTCTCACTAACTTGAAGATGTATGGAGCTTCCTTGCAAACTTGATTTATATTTCACTGTGTAATATGATTACTTATAGAGATTATAATCGCATGTGGTTATAATTTCAGCTAAAAGGAAGTCCAGCCTTTTCAGACAGAGTATTTAAAATGGATGCTCATTGCCAAAAAGGCAGATAGATTAGAGATAGTCTATACTTATCTGCATGATTTAGAATTCTAAGAGGAAGAAAATTGCAAGGGGTCTTGGAAATGCTAATTCAATTTTACAGTTCTGAACTCTTAGTGTGTCTCATTTTACTGCAGTAGATATTTCAGTTAGCTCTGCCTTCCAAAATATCTCATTCATGTTTCTAGAATTTATCTCAGCTTTTGCATTTCTTGTTTTTCTGTAGTAAGATTCTGGCTTCCAAATGACTGATACATATTTCTGGAAATCATCTCTGGTTTTGTCACACAAGAACATTCCTCTTTGAATATGGCAACTTTTTAGACGATTGCTTAAGATTTTTTTCTTGAAAATGTGTAACACTGTGATTGAATTCAACTGTATAAAGTAATACTATAGCACTTTGATTTTATTGTTTTGAGGTTTTGTTTTGGCTTTGGATTTTTTTTTTTTTTTTTAGGGAGGGTGAGTTGTCAGGTTTACTTTCTGCTGTTATACAATCTAAACAGAGATTCCACAGATTGAAATATCACCATGAGATGGATGATTCAGGTCATGTCTCTGTAAAACAACACTAAACATAAATACCTCTTTTGTATTTTTCCTGCCAACATAATCCTGGAAAAGGCACTAAAAGAGTGCTTATAGCTGTTTGGAAAGATGTTGCTACTTCTAAAAGCATATCCAAAAAGACTAAGAATGCAGACAATAAAGAGGAATTGAGCAGGGTCTAGATTGAGTGAGCCAGCTTATTAAAACCATTCAATATTTGGTAACACTACAGCACACTTTTAATTAGGATATCTATTTTCCCTCCACTCTCATAAATTTCTATTATTTTTGATAGATAACTCTCCAAACGTCTTTGGAATTTTGAAAATTCAACTCAGTTTTTGAAAACCTTACATGTATAATAAAAAGTTACACAATGCTCAAAGCATGTAGTGAGGGTTGGGGACCACCATGGGATTTAGTACTTCTGTGTTTTACAGTATTGAATTTTTCAGTACACAGGAGCACTGCCTCACACTGGGACAACTTAGCAGCTTCCTGTAGCTCCAGTAGCATCTTCAGTCATCAATGTGGTGAGGTATGAGTAAAAGCAGAAACTGCCTAGCAGGGCAGAGGCAGCATCCTCACAAGCCTTGAAGAGCCCAAGTAATTAAACTCAGCACCACAGCACCCCTCAAACAGTGCCCACTACAATAAGCAGAAGGAAAATATAAATATTTTCTTTTTATTTTAATACAAGTATCCTATCCATGGAATGTATTTTGATAAATGCATATTTATACTTTAAGGGAAAATACAGCCTTCTAAATAACAACTCATATTATTGCTGCATGCATTCCTGGGGATCTATAAATTAGAGGAAATTCAAGAACTCAAAGGAGAGAGAGAGAGAATTGAAACATTGGAAAGCCTTGGGCCAATCTGTCTGCTATTTTGGCATGTTTACTTAAAGAGAGAGAGGTGAGGAAATTATTCCCAGAGCATCTCTGCAGTCCTCTAAGACGGGGTATTTTCGGAGTTACAGATACATATTGTTCAGTGCACAATCTAAAGACTTATATTTTACCCATATGCAAGGAGAAAAGATAGACATGAAAATATTTGTCTCTATGATTCAGTTAAAATGTTTTATAGCTCTGAATGTCATGATGTTACATTTACATTAAAAAAGTGTCTTTTCTAACTCAGACGTCTGTCTTTTCATTTACTTTAGACCAGAATTTTTAATTTCTCGGTTGTAGCCATACTTTGGGGAAGTGGAACCAGGGACATATATCCTAAGAAGAAGATAAAGATGCTGTCCAGATATGTAGGGATGGGATTAGAAAAACTAAGGTGCAGCTGGAGCTGAATTAGGCAAGGAATATGAAGACTGGCTAGAAGGGCTTTTACAGATTTGTTGCTCAGAAAAGGAAGATGTACTTCCCACAATAAATAAGAAAAGAGAACTATTGAAAAATGCCATGGAGAAGTTTGAGCTACTAAAACATTTTGTTTTGCTTCTCAGTTTTCACTGGTAATCTCTCTTCCTACATCTGTCAAATCCCCAAATTTTCAGGCAGAGATTGGGGGAATTAAATCTCCACCATTGTAGTAGATCAGTTTTCAGATCACCTGAGGAACCTGAGCATACAGAAGTCCATGGGATCCAATAAAAACTCTTGAGGGAAATAAAAGATGCAGACACTAAGCCAATTTCCACCATATTGGAAAAACCAGAGAATCTGAGGAAGGCCCCAGTGACTGGGGGGATATCACATCTGTTTTAAGAAGGATACTTAGGGGGATCCTGGGAAGTACTGACCAGTCAGCTTCCCCTCCATGCCCAAAAGATCACAGAATAGATCCCTGTTGAAGTTATACTAAAGCATATGCAAGACAAAAACACGAATCAGACAGACAGCATCATGGCTTCACCAAAGGCAAGTCGTATCTGGCTTAGCTACAATAATGATAGGCCATATACAATAATGTGACTCCATCAGTAGCAAGCAAAGAGCAATCAATGTTATTGATTGGATGTTATCTGCCTGGATGCGTTTAAGAAATTTTTTAAAATCCCCTATAACATTCTTGACAATAAATTAAAGAAATATGAATTTTATGGACAGACTGTTGGATGGATAATGAACTGGCTGAATGGACATGTACTCAAAACTTGCAGTCAACAACTAAATATCCAAGCGCAAAGTAATCACCAGTGGTGTCCCTTAGGGCTCACACTGGGACCAATACCATTTAATACCTTCATTAAGGACATAGTGGGATTAAGTGCACCATCAGGAAGCGTTTGGACTTCACAAAGATGAGTACTGTACTTGATGTACTAGAGAGAAGGGATGCCATGCAGAAGAACTTTGAAAGGCTTGAAAACTGGACCAGTGGGAACCTCAAGATAACAAAGCCAAGTGCAAGGTCCTGTACCACCATCGGAAGAAACTCCAGTATTTTACAGACAGATGAATGAGATAGCTTCATAATGGTGGATGAAAATACTGGACAAGAGACAGCAATATGCACTTGCAGTGCAGAAAACTAACCACATCCTGGGCTACATCAAAAACAGTGTGGCCAGCAGTGATGGAGGTGATCCTGTCCCTCTACTCTCGTCTTGTATGAACCCACCTGGAGAGCTGCATCCACTTCTGGGGACCCCAGATCAAGAAAGCCACAGATCTGTTAAGGAAGGTCCAGAGGGGGGCCACAGAAATGGTCAGAAAAGCTTAACTGAGACTGTTCAATCTGGAGAAGAAAATGCTTCTAGGAGACCTTATTTGAGCCTTGAAATATATGAAGGGTGCTCACAAGAAAGATGGAGAAACATTTAACCAAGCCTACAGTGGCAGGACAGGGGGAAAAAAAATATTATGAGGGTGGGGAGACACTGGAACAGGTTGCCTAGAGAAGTTATAGGTGCTTCATTGTTGGAAGTGTTCAAGCTCAGGTTGGATTGAGCTTTGAGCTACCTGATGTAACCAGTGTCCGTTCCCATGGCTTCAGGGTTGGACTGGATTGTCTTGGAAGGTCCTTTTGAACCCAAACCTTTTCTTGGTGCTATGATCTGTCTGAGTAAGATCATCCAATGGTTATTTGTGTGGTCTTAATACTTTTTCTATCCACTGCTATTAATGACACACTATAGACTGAAAGAAAAATAATTTAATGTGCCTAAGAACAGTACTAACATTTATGGAGAGTATAAGATCCAGTATTCATGCCCATTCAAAAGAATTTTCCAGAGGAATTTAGCATCTCCAGCAATTCAGCACTGTGATCAATTAGATGTCTATTCCTGCATTACAGGGTGAGATAACAGTGATAGAATTACACATCTCTGTCATTAACAACAGGTTTGTATGTGACCTTGTGTATGCACTTACAAATCAAACACCATTGAAACACACCAGATTTACAGAAATATGACCTCCAGTAACCCAGACTAGAAGAAAGGGATACAAATATTGTTAGTATTCAAACCATATGTCATAAACTAACATTACTTTTTAAACTCTTATGAATAGTCATGTTTGTTTTACATGTGGCTGTTTTTCTGAAGAATTTTGTGTTTTCTTTTCCATATTCTTTTTTAACTCTTGAAGCAAAAATACATGGAATTCACCTAATATCTTCCAATGTCCGGGGAGAGCCTAATGAGCTCTCAATGATCACATTTACATTTTACCCAGGAGGAAAAAAAATGCAAATATGTTCATAAAACAGATCTCCTCTGATTTTTAAGTGTATACACATTTTCTGAATATCTTCTGTTTTTCTAATTCAAACATAGACTTTTGTAATAAAGAATAAATTCCATAGTGTCTTGAAAGTTACATTTCCAACTGTTGAGAAGCAATATTTAATGTCAATACACATATCTATTTTTCCTAATCCATTTAAAATCCTGACCACTGTTACTTTTCTCTTTCTCCTATAAATAAGCACCCTGTTTGGTGCTTTTTTGCCTGAATTGCACAATTTAAAAAAAAAAAAAAAAAAAAGCATTCTGACTCTTTCTTCTCTTTTCTTTGTTTTCAATTTAAATACATGAAATAGGAGTTCACCAATGAAAATATTGCACTTTTCCCTTTAGATTTATAAAATACAGAGAGGCAATGAAACATTTTAAACCACTTATAGTGGTTTACACTCATCTGTATCCTTCAACAGTGTTAGTTGTAAGAAACCAAGAGAAAACTTTTTAAAGAGATGCATTAAATAATCTTTTTTTACGGATGACAAACTACCAAGATTCTGGCTATATATGTTGTTTGACAAAAACCAAAACTGCAATTTGTTTTCTTGTGTCTTCAGTTCTTCCTTTTTTGTCCTTTTGTTTGGTTGGTTGGTTTTTTGTTTTTTTTTTTTTTGTTTGTTTGTTTGGGTGTTTCTGAGTACCAATACTGCATGCATAAATATACCAAGATATCTTTTTATATTTCTGGCTTTAAATTTAAATCTCTTTCAATCATAGAAAAAAATACTCTATTCTATTTAATGAATAATCAAAATCAGAGACAAAAAAAAAATCTCAGTACTCCGATGAACTATTAAGTTTTTGAAAAACATGAACAGCATGAACAGATAGCTCAGCAAGAGAAGACTTCTGTGTTCTAAACCAGTACCTACTATGAAAATAGATCAGCTTTGTTATTAGGAAAAACAAGATCAAAAGTCCTTGTAAAAAGACACACAAACAAAATTACTGTATTTTAGCTTGTGTATCTAAAATGCCAGAAATATGAGCATTTGAGCATTTTGTATTCAGTTCTATACAAACTATAAGCTTTTTCACTAAGATAACAAATATTTCTAATGTCTGCCATTTTCTGCCATTTTTTAGATTTTATTTTTTCTATGGAAAAGCAGAACCTCAAAAAAAAATTAAACCTTATTTTGAACAAAAGTTTGGTACATGTTATGCACCATGATTATGGAGTTTCTTATCTATTTGAGGATAATGTCACTGTTCTTCTTAAAACCCCTTGATTGCCTATTACTCACAACACAAATTCCATCAGTGTATATGACCTTTATTTTTTGTATGTATCTCTAAAAACCAATTGGCACACAAAATTAGTAAATACATTTAAATAGTAAATACAGATAAATAGTAACACTTTCCTTCTTCTTGCCATTGCCAACTGTTTTAAAACCATGAGGACTCATTCTTGATTGACTTTCTTCTTCTTTTTGTTTTAAACATGGAATAGAAATTATTTAAGAAAAAGATACCAGTTATCAAAACATTATACATTTCCAGTCCATTTCTTTTTAAGGTGAAGGCAGTTGTCAAAAATAATGTAGTTTAGCCCAATTTCCATTTAAAAATGGACAGAATTCAAAATCCATCATTGAGATTGTTCTGTTTTAAAATAAAAACTGAGCCAAATATCTATGATTGATCAGTGGAAAAATTCAGGAATCAAATATTTCTGTGAAAATATTTCTATGAAGAAAAGAGTCACTTACCTAAAACCCCCAGCCTGTAATTGATAGTGATAACAATTACATTTCCATAACTTGCGAGAATGCTGCCATCAATCATATTTCCAGTACCCTCCATGTAAGATCCACCATGGATGTAGACCATAACGGGTTTCTTGCTGTTCTGATCATGAATGTCTGAAAAAATTCAAGTAAGGAAAACACAATAAAGCAATAAAAACATAAGGAAAATGGCATTAACAATTTTTAATAGTGCTTACAATAGTCTTAATTACTTATGTTTTCAATGTCACCACCCCTATACTCACTAGCTTACACATTTCAGGACCATCCTACAAGCCTAATATTTACAATTTAAAATTTCAAATACTATTTCCTCTAAAATGGTCTCACTTCTAATGCATTCAGTATTACAGGAAATTTAGTTTTAATGGAAATGTCTTAAAGCCTAAAAATCCAAATTATGAAATAATCTTGGTTTCTTTAGAATACTCAGTTTCAAAAATATACCAATTTAGCAATATCTGTGCATCTAATAATATAATTATAGTAATGATCCATACTTTCCCATTTCTTGTGGGACATAATTATTGAAATTGTATTCCCAGTAGTTCAGTAAGATATAACAGCAAAAACTCTAACTGTTCTGGTAGAAGAAAACATAGCAGACTGTTCTTTCTTTTAAACAGCCTTGGAGTTAACAGAGAGGACCTATGTGAATTTTTGGCACACATTTTTTGTATTTAAATCAAATTATGTATTTTGTGTTGCACTTTTCCTGGTCTAGTAGCAGCTAAGCCTCAAAGAACAACCTTGAGTTAATGGATGATCTTTTGTATAGGTAGAAAATTCCTGGCTACTTTAAAAAAAAAAAAAAACCAAAAAAAAAAAACAAAAACAGCTGGGTCTTTAAAAGAAAGTTCAATAAAATTGATAAAACTTTAAAAAATTCTAAAAGAAGGTTAAATGAAATTGATATTACATATATAACAGTGAGATATAAAGATGTGCTTATCAGTGATTGGGGTATATTTGAGAGAAGGTTCATCTAAAAAGTTCAGCTCTTGATGCCAGTGATGATTCAGAATACCTAAATCTGAAATTTATGTTCTCTACAAAACAATATGAAGAGAGGTTAAGCTCCTCTATGAGGTAGAAGGCAACTCAGAAAGCTACCATTACATGTCCAAATCTTCTATAAATAATTCAGTCTATCTGCATGGAATCAGAGCACTTCTTTCAAGTATACAGCACAACATACAAGGAAAAGCAGAGCCTCTGATTATTCAACCAGGTTTTGAAAAAAATCTTTTGGCTATGCATATATTGAAGAGTGGAGAAGGATTGCAGACAAAGGAAAAGCTGAGCTAAATACCTACAGGTGAGGGATCTACATTTGAAAAGCTTCCAAACATCCTCCCTCACCTCAGGCAGATTAGGAAATACTGAGATAAAAAATGTGATTGCCAATGAGGTACCAGATAGTCAGTGTTTTATATATGTGGAATTAATTAGAGCATATTTAAAGGTAAATTTTGACTATCATATTCCTGTGTCCCCCTTTTGCTTCACTCCTGCATACACCTTAAATAGGACAAATTTCCAGCTGAGTTCAGGAATGCCCATGCTGCAATGTACACCTGTCCACTTGTCGGAGTTTAAGGCTTGTCATTGATTCTGCCTCCCTTCCAGGAAAAGATATATCCTTACATGTTGTATTTTATATGTTGTACTTGAGCAGCAGAACAAAAGTTTTTGTGATAAGATCTTTTTAATTGTTGTGACTATAAGAGTAGTTCAGCAATTAAACAGATCAGTTAAAGCAATGAGGTTGTAGATTCTAATATATTGATTTTTTTTATTTTTATTGTCAGCATTTCCAGCAAAGTATATAAAATTGCTTCTTCTCTGAAGGCACAGCGAAGATCTCAAAGAACATGAAAGCACCATTTATTTAAAATAATTATTCGTGTTGCTGAACTACCTTTCCCTTCTCTCCCCAAAATCTCAGGGCATGATTTGCTTGCATTTAATCTTTTCTTATTACTTTATTCTACCTCAGGGTTAAATCTTTCACTGATGAAGTCAATAGAAGGTTTCCCCTTTCTTTTCAATGTGAACATTAGCATTTTCAACATAAATTAGCTTGATGCTTTATGCTTAGATGCTTAGATCTAAAACGAATACCTTTGTTAATCATGAAATCCTAACATTTTATCAATTTTTAAAAAGGTTGAATAATTATGTGTTCATAATCTAGTATTTATCGTTAAAGCAACTTTGGTTTTGTCTGTTATTTATCCTTTACTTTACAATTAACTTCAGAATTTGGTATAGAAATGATAATACCGTTGTTTGAAAAAAGCCTGTGTTGCACAGAAATAGGAAACTGATAATCAGAAAGCAACAGAGTAATTCTAGAGTACTCTGCACAGTATTTCTGCGTTGTAAGAAAAAGTGTAATTCAGCAGTGAAGGTAGTGGAGTAGAGGGCAATCAGTGTGAATCAAAGACCTGAGGTTTTTATTATGGTATTTTATATACAGACAGAGTAGCTACAATAGCCTGAACTCCCAGGAAAAGAGGTGATAGTACCCTCACTGCAGTGTGTATGATTTTAAGGCAGATAGAGAGGACATATGTTTCCAAGTAATTTGAAATTATGTCAGATGGGAAAAAAATAAAGCCAGGAAAAAAGACATGGACTAACACTTTGGATTGGCCAAGCCTGAGAGGATTAGTAAAGATGTTGCTTTGAAGCCAGACCAACAAATTATCCAGGATTTTGTCTTCTCATTTAATGTGAAAATGTTTTTTCTTTATTTGGTAAATACATGTTAGCTGACAACGTAACTTTAAAAAAAGGAAGGGTGAGAATAGAGGAAGATTTCATGACTTCTTTCTATTTTGGTGCATCCTAAATAGATTTGTTGCGTCAAGGCAAGAAAAAAAAATCATTTCCAACTAAAACTTTTTTGGGGTATTTCACTGTGAACTTTTAGCACTTCCTTTCAGGAAACCCAGTCCAACTTTGAAAGAAGTCAATGAAAATGATTATTACTGATTTCAGTGGGAATGTGGTCAGAGTGCGAATTAATGCGTCTCAGAGGCTAGCTGATTACAGGAAAAACACAATAAAGCAACATCAACAGCTTCCTTTATTTTTGTGTCCTGAAATAAACCACATCCTGTGAGAAAAAAATATAAATAAGTAAATAAAAATAGCAAAGACAAAGCACAATTCAACTGTATCAATGTACAGCATGTGCACTGGGGAAACAGTGGAAGTGAAAGGAAGGATATATGTGAGTTTTTTCATGAATTTCAAACAAGTGAATATACAAAATGTGTAGGAGGGAAAAGAGCACATGCATGTTTTTAAATTCCATTTTCTCAGCCTAAAGAAAGAATAGAGGGGAAAAATATGTGGTTTCAAATAACATTTATGTTACTCACTTCACACATATTTAGGAATAAATTTTACACCTATGTCACGGAGGAACTGCAGTCATCTATATGCTAATTTAGATTTTAAAAAGAAAAACAATCAAAGCAAATTCTAAAGAAGAAAATAAAGAAGCACACTGATGTGAGCTTCTGCAAATAAGGGACTAAAAATCATGTTGAAATAACAGCAATAATAATAACAATAATCATTCTTATTATAACAAAAATTGAAAAGTTTATGTTCATGCATCAGGGTCAGGCTTTGAAAAAACAAAAAATACCTTCATCTTCACCACGATCATTACTGGTTATATCATCTGCGCTTTTCTTTGTGTTGGCTCCTGGGTTCATATTGAGGAGGAGAATAAAGGGAAAAAAGAGAATTCAAAACCAGCAGGTTCTCAAAAAGAAAAAAAACCACTAGTACAAAAAATGTAACAAAAATGTCAAAATCTGTTACATTTGAAATTGAAAAACAAAAAAAGATGCAAACTGCACATAAACATAAAATGTCAAGAAGAACAAATTGAAAATATTTGAAAAAATGTATCATATTCTGTGACAATGCAGTACTTTAGTTAAAAGTGATTTCTTCAAAAAAAATCAAATTAATGTGCTATTAAAAAAGAATAATATAAACCAAAAAAGTATGTTAAAAATTACAAAATTATGTTTTACATAAGAAATGCAATTTTATTTATTCTGTTCTGTAACCTTGAGGAAATAATGCCTTGAGTTACTTTCTTCAATAACTTAACATTTTATTCATCGTCATTACAATTTATTAAGAAATGGCCACAAGTTGAATTTTGGATGGAAATAATGCAAATAAAATGATTATTTGAGTTTTACACCACTTGATTTGACCAAGACAAAACATAAAGGCCTCCTTAGAAATTAATCTTGTTTTCCATATGAGCAAAAAAGATATTTAAAAGAAGGCTGTAAACAAAAGTGAAACAGAGTTGAATCAATGTCTATTCATGAAATCGGTCCAAAACCAGCCTTTGTTAAAAATATACCTCATCTCATGCTCTTTAGAAAAACCTAGAAATTGACTGAAAACATTTACTTACCATGATAACGAACTTGCATTTCTTTATTGGAAGATTTAGGGAAGAATATGTTTTAATTTATATTCAACATGCTTTCTTAAAATACTTTTGAGGTATACACATGCACACACACACAGGCACACACACACAAACATTTATGCTCATACGTGTCACAGCCTGTACTTATGGGAGCAAGAGGAAATGAACATAGTTTTCACCATCTCCATCCTTGGGCAATACTTCTGTTTTCTGACTAAAAAAATAAAAATACACCAAGCTATCCAAGCATTCTATTACACTGTGCTTATTCCCATAGCAAGTAGCCCTCTGTAATGTAAATGGTTACTTGATAAGGAGTGAAACATGAATAGGAAAATCAAGCTATAATTTAGCTTAGAAATTAACACAGCTACTAAAGAAATAAAATGATCTAAGCACGCTAATCTTTATTTTCTTGAATTTTCTTTATTTTGAAGTGTCTTTTCAATACATGATGAAAAAGAACAGTATACTTTAACTTGTTTATGTATGAAGTCTCAATTTGTAACAGATATATCATATTTAAATATTATTTACTCCTTTTACTTTCCTATTTAAATTTCACTGTTAACTATATTTATATCCCTCAAAATCCAAGACTTCAATTAAATCTTAGTCCATTATTGTAAGGCAGAATATTATCATTACTAAAGCATTTAAGATTTTTAAATATATATACTTTTGGGATTAGTGTACTAGTTTATTTGTCTTCCAGATACACATTTTCTACAGGCATTTTCTGGAAGCACTGCCACTATGTATGCAGGGATGATGATTAGTGAGCAAAAATGTGAAAAGCAGTGTCTGATACTCTATGTCCTCATAAAGTCTCCATCTTCAATGCTGTTGTACAAAAGATATTGTTTATCCAATACACCTGTGGATTCATTATAAATATCCAGTACATATTTAACTAAGTAAAATATCTCTGTCAATGAAATATAGATATTCTCCAATCTCTCTTTTCTTTAAGTAATAGATACAGGCTCATAATCTCAGCCATCCTTTATGTTTTGTCCTTTTATTCAATATTGTTCCAAATTACTTATAGCCCAATGACGGTGCAATACTTTCTCAGGTGATACACAAATAAAGTTAATTTTGTTTTAAGTACTCAACCTTACCCTTAAATTATTTTTGATTCATGTAAAATATTTATGAGAAATTGTTATTTATAGGCAATGAATACATACAGACACAAGTTTGAACATACATAACAAATTTCAATACTAGTTTCCCCAGGGAGGTGGTCTTTTAATTGTTTGATAAAAAATATGATCATCATACAGCAAATATAAAGTCAACTATCACATATTTTTTATTCCTATGAACTAAAAAATATCAAAATCAGTGTGATCCCATATATGCAGTACCTGTAGACAAAAACTGCGTATACAGTTATTAGGACTGTAATCCCTATTCCAAGTATTTTTGAGTGAAAGAAGTAGTTGTGTCCCAGAACATTTTAATTTGGGTACTATCTCACCCCAAAATCTTCAATACACATATCAATAACATAATGCAAAGATTTTCTCTTTAATGTGCTTCCCAGTGTGGGAAACACATTAAAGAGAATGGGTCAGTGTACTTCTGATAAAATCAACGCAAGTGTAATGAGAATTTGGAAAATGTGCTCACATCATGCTATTAGATGTATCACCTAACAAGCTATGTGACATAAGGTTATCTGTAATAATTGAAACACCTCTTATTCAATTTTTATGTTCTTCAAAGATGTAAAATATCATGTTGCAATCCGTTTCCACAAGAAATTACTATAACTTAGTATGTGTTTATTTACAATATTAGTGGGAATGCTGTTTTTCCTACATGCTGTGAAATAATTTTCCTCTTGGCAATTGGAATACACTTTTGGAAATAAGTTATTGGGTTTGAGAGGATTTTATATTCATTTTGAGATCTGGTAAGATGGGTTCCCCATCAATGAGTTCCCAAACCAAGTTTCTGTGCTCCTATCACATTGGAATTTTTTCATACTATGCATACCAGTCATAAAATCATGCAATTGTCAAGGCTGAAAAAGATCAAGTCCAACTGTGGCCCTAAGTACCATCTTTTAAATACCTCCAGGGATGGTGACTCAACATCTTCCCTGGACAGACTGTTCTAATGCCTGACCATCCTTTCCATGAAGAAGTTTTTCCCAATATCCAATTTAAACCCCTGCTGGTGAAACTTGAGGCCATTTCCTCTCACCCTATGCCTTGTTTCTTGGAAAAAGAGACTAACCCCCAGCTGGCTACAAACTCCTTTCAGGTAGTTACAGAGAATGATAAAATGTCCCCTGAGCTTCATATTCTTCAAATTAAACAAGTCCAGCTTGTCCAATAAGTCCAGTTGCTCCTCAGACTTGTGACCAGATGCTTCACCACCCCTGCTGTTCTGCAACAACAGAGCATCCCAGTGCCTCAATGTTCTCTTTGCAGTGAGGGACCCAGAAATGAGCAGAGGATTTGAGGTGCAGCCTCACCAGTGCTGAGTACAGGGGGACCTTCACTGTCCTGGTCCTGCTGGCCACACTATTTCTGATACAAGCCATGTGGGTGATACTGTTAGCATGCATTAGTATGTTGCTGGAAGCCTATATTTTTGAAAGGTTCACGTGATTTTTCTAGCAATGCTCCTAAGTATTTTAGGTGATTTTGGAGCGACTGAAATAATTCCAACAATGACATCTGTTCTCAGACTATCTCACACAGAGAGCAAAAATTTGAATTTTCCAGCCATGTTGTGTTTTGTTTTTTTTTTTTAAAAATGTCAATTCATTTGTCCTTAAACTTCTGAAAAAAGATGGTAATCCCTGTCATAAGATAAAAAAGTCACTATGCCTCTAAGGTTAGTTTAAGGTTGCATTAATCTCAGAGACTGAATGGTATTATAACTCAGAAACTCCCATTGCTCAGAAAAAAATGCCTGCCTGCAACAGCTGATTGTCCCACAGATCAACACTTCCCTCTGCTTTGGGGCGAGTGTTCCCTCTTCTTTCGCGAGTGTTCAGGGTTGGGCCAATTCTTTCCCCAAATTTCATATTCTCCATATCCCAAATCACAGGAGCAGCAATTTTAACCTTCAGTTCCTATACACCATGTAAACACAATCACTGTATTATAGGATTTGCCCCTTCTGCAGGGGCAAATCCTTCTGCAGTCTAAGAACTGTTTACTCATTCATCCCACATTAAACACAGATGGTAAATTTCAACAGCAACCCAGGATCCAGAAGCAGTAGTAATGATCTAGTGCATTAAAGACTGAATTCCCTGAATATCTCTATTGACTAACCTGGTGTTTGACCAGAGTTCTTGGTTTGTAAAATTTGTGTTTCACTTTTCATAATACTGAAAAGTAGAAGAAAAATATTTCAAAATATAATTAGGATGGATTTTTTTTTCCCAAATGGTCAAGGCTAGGAACTACATATGTTAAATATGCTGTAGATAGCATAACTCTACTGAAGAATACATTTGCATAAAAGTTCATTGTATTTTAGAAAAATATCTTATTGTTAATGACAATTACTAGAAAAAGATGTGACTTTGTAACGCATATTTTAAAGGCCAGGTGACCCCTTTCCATTTGTCCTACAATTCCATTCACTGCTGAGAGAAAAGAGCAAGCTGTAATGTATTACTGAACTTTGTCAAACCTCTTTTGCAAAGGATTTTTGTCTGTCAGAAACTTCTTCTTTTTCATATATATATATATATATGTGTGTGTGTGTGTGGTTTTGAAAAGAGCTCCAGCCAATATCGTATTAACAAAGAAGGGTTTCATGGGGGCTATGTTTTTTCCCTGTAAGAAGCACTCTAAGCAATGCAGTTGTAAACATTAAGTCAGAAAACATCTCTAAAAGGTGTTGATTTTGAAACAATGATCAATGTGTTAATAAACTATTAAAATTTTTTCATTTATCTATGCATGTACAGTCACCTTGTATTCCCAGATTTGTTCCAATCCCATGCACAAGTCTATGAGAAATTAAGTCACCCTGCTGTAAGCATGTCCTCTGGCTCACATTTCCTTTGCATAATGAACAAAAATCTCATTCAGAAGCAAATTTTCTGGTTTTGTAAGTTGTCCCAGTTGTACTGACAATTTATGCTGCATCCTCCTCTATTCAGACAATATGAATCACATATATGTAATAGAGGCAGGTCCCATGCATGCAGTTTACCACGCTTACATATTAGGTATTCACTCTGAAGCCTCTAATGGCAGCAAAAAATCATCCACAACTGCTTAAGCTGATGCCATTTCCTTGCATTTTATTTGCAATTGCTCCATCTGTCACATACCTTTTGACCCCATTTAAATTCGGAAAAGGGCTCAGTTTTCAGAAATCATTATCAGTTGTATGACCTCTCAGTTTCACATAGCACATGCTTAACCTTCTGGAAATTTCCAGCTCAAACCAGATTAATATAGTATCTAATAGACATTGTGTCAGTATATGTCTTATTTATGCGGCCATTTCAATAGAACTCTAAAGCTCTTGTTTTCCTATCCCATGAAAACTATTATAGTTTTACAGTCAGGTCAAGTCAACAGTTCATTACAGTCTCAAGAGAGCATTAGTAAAACAAAATTTCCTTTCAGCATTTATCATAAGACTGGTTGGAAAACTTTGCTTTGAGTGCGCAAGACTTGACACATTTCATGCAAAAAATAAGGATTCCAACACTGGTGCAGTTTGGCTGCCATAACACTGCACCTGGCTCATCCCTGTGGCCAAGGCTCTCCAGCTGCCTTTATAGTTGTAACAAGAACTTCTTATTTGGCAGCTGAAGAAAGCTCAAATGAGGCATTTGACACTTCAAACAGAGTGCAGGAAAATGATTGTCTAGAATTTCAGCTTGTTAAAGCGACATAGAAATGACTGTGGAAGCCCTATGTTAAGGAAAGACCATAAAGGCAGGCAATGTATCTACATACCTGCTGTTTGGAAGTCGGTTCATTTAATTAAAGAAATAAAAATATATTAATATTGCCTAGATTTAAATAAATATTATTCTTAACTACTTACTGAATAATTTCAATATGTGTGTGTAACTGTATGTGGGTGTCCACATGCAAGCAAATATGTACACATAAATGCACATGAAAAATCTCTATACAGCTAATCAGCTTCCAGAAAGAAACCACTTTTATATTCTGGCGCTCCTTTCCCATAATCATATCTAAATTAAGTTATAATACATCAACAATGTGCATAACTCCAGCAAACACCCATATTTGATGATTTCAGTGCAGTCCCTAGCCATGAATTAGATGCCATCTCTTTCCTGAATAATATGAAGACTTAGACCTATTGTTCTATGTCATTTTCAATGTAAAATTCAATGAAAGCTCAGAAATTTCCTTCAATTTGCCTGAATGAAATGTGTTTAGTTTTGTTTTAATTCCTATATTATCTGAATAGCAGAAGACACACTATTAAAGTAGCCATTATTCTAATGCCATTAATAACAACAAAACAAAACCTTTTGGGTTGCAAGTGCTAGCTCTGTAAAGCAACAACATTTAACTAAGGAACATGCAATACAATTGAATTCATGCTCTTAATCACTCCAGCTGCAACACACAAAAAATTATTGGCATTCCAGAGAAAACACATAAATGTTGTTGAATATCCAGGAAATGTTCCTTTTAAAGAAAAGGGCATTAAAGGACAATTTTGTTTGATATCCATAATTGGATGGACTGTAAGGAAGATCAGCTGAAATCCCTACAGTTTTATGTGTTCCATGCATTAAGGAGGATTAAATGAAAAAGAAAATGCAGTTTCACAAGCTTTTTCAAATAGTTTCAGAGGACAAATAAAAAAATCTGTTGAAAAAGAAAAATTCTGAGGTTGAAAAAGAGGTTGCATAAAAAATATGGGATTGTTATATTACCTCAGCTCTGTACTCTATGTTGCCTATAGGTTTCAGTTACATAAAAAGGTTTTTTCACTATACTTCAAACTTTTCCTATATACTTCATTTTTGGAAAGTAAGCAATGTATTTGAATAAGACTATTAAAAATATATCTATGATGAATATAAACACTGAAACTTATAGCATACACATTGTATAGTTCCTGGAAGAAAGACACCTAAATGTTATTTCTTTTTCCAAAAATATTTGCATTTACTTAGATTGTAATTATTCTTTCTGGAAATAAATTTATAAAATTACTAGATTTTATATTTTAACCCCTGTCAATTCATTTTGGCACACTTTGTATTTCCTAAAATTGTTCTGAATAAAAATTACCAAGAATAATAATTTTTAAATCTATTGAATTAAAATTAAGCATGTTGTTTTCATTCATATTAGTATTAGTAAAATTATTATTATTTTAGAGGAGTCATAAAATAGAAATGAGGTAGGCAGATCAATTCACTAATAGTTTTACAAGGGTTTTTGTCATGCAAGTTACACCATAACTAGAATTTACCATCTTCTAAATATACTGAATTACTTTGACAAAACAATCCATAATGGTTCAAAAGAAAGAGGGCATTGTGAAGCCTATCCTTCCAGTGACCTCCAACAGATATGAGGAGCATTTCTTGCACTTACAGTGTAACTGAATCTGCTTTATTTGATGGAAAACTGGACTAAGCCTGCAGTGCTTACTGATTCAATAATGAAAGACTAATTAAAACCATAAAAATATCATATAGTTATATTAATTCCAAAAGAAGCACATATTTTTCTGTGCAAGCATCAGCTGAAACACTGTCAGTATGAAAGCATAGCAGTGACCTCAAAGAGATGACATTTCTCTGCTGAAGTGATGCACTTGTGAAAGTGTGAATGTAGTAAAGCTGTGCCCTAGATTCAGCTGGGATGGAATTAATTTTCTTCATAGTAATTTGTACAGTGTGGTATTTTGAATTTAGTATGAGAGTTATGTTGATGACACGCCGATGTTTCAGTTGTTAGTGAGTAATGCTTGGCCTAAGTCAGGGACTGCTCAGTTCCCCGCGCTCTGCTGGTGCACAAGAAGCCAGAGGAGCAAGGCCATTTATAAATCCCACCGCAAAATTTGTTCAGAATATATTAATACTGCCAAGTCAGTGAGAGCAAGACAAGAGCTGAGTGCAATTAGCTGCCGAGTGGAAAAAGGTTGTTGGCATGATGAGTACACTGCAATTAAGTTGCCAATAATGTATACGATTCTAAATTAGAAGATAATTCAACATTTATTATTAGTCAAAATTCCCAAGCCTAGATGCTCCTACATTCCACTTAATGTAGACAAGTAGAATTTGCAAAGAATTTGCAAAGAATTCACTAATGTTGGCTTAATACTACCTATAACAAAAGGGTGATTACTTTCAAATAAACTTAAGAGAAGTACCTGTGTGCCATTTACAATGACTGTGAATTTGCCCTCTTTGCAGAAAACTGAACACTGCAAGCACGCGCTCTATTTGGTGAAGCTGTTTGTGCAAATTCTCCCTTTGGGCATTTGTAGGCACCACTGGAAGCTGTGAACTGAATAATCAACTCTTAAGAAAACATCTAATTATTTGATGCAGCTATTTAATTCTTCATTTTGAAGACTAGTTCAATTTGTGGTTTCCTTTGGAGGATTGAGAGAGTAATTGGGTTTGTTATGCCAGGGGATCCTGTGAAACTGTAATTTTATTCCATTGTGACAGATAATTGTTTGGCACCATATTTTGATGTTTACTGGATCTTTGACCTCTTAGTTTTTATTTGGAAATCTTGGGAGTGTTAGTTACAGGTAAATAGAAGGTCCATATGAGACATCCAATGGAGATAAAAGATTTTTTGGGTTTTTGGGATTTTTTTGGTTGGTTGGTTTGGTTTGGTTTTAGGATATAGCCATGTTTTCAGGTTTTTTTCCTACTACATTTTAATGACATCTTCATCTACACACAATAATGCAAAAAATCTTACTGGGATTAATAATACCAAATCAACTAAACAATTAGACTACCAAATAATTAAGTTGCTAATAAAAAGAGTGTAATTTCAAAAGATGGAATAAAATATACTACAGCTATTTCTGGGAAAATCACATCTATGTTGTATATGATGAAAAGATTTACAATGTGAAATATGAATATTTAATTAATCTAATACTTCCCAATATACTAATTAAATATGAATATTTAATTAATCTAATACTTCCCAAAATACATAAAAGATTTTCCCTAGAACTGAATAACAGATGTGTAAAAAAAGATAGAACATTGAATATTAAGTTCATATAAATATTTTATTCATTATTACTCAGTACTGAAAATGTATATGACTTTTCAAAACATAAATTAGTGTCTTTATCCCAAACAACTGGTAATACCTTTTTGGCATCAACTTGGTAAGATTTTTTTTGTTTTCACAGAAAGATTTTAGAGAAGAGTGATGAGGAGGGGGAAAGCACAGACAAAACCTGCAGCATTCTGTATTATTTACAGTTTAACTGCTTTCAAGCATTATTTTTGGGTATATTATGAAGCTGTGATATTTTATCTATAATATTAAAGAAGAACACAGACCATTTTGATTCATGCATGCTATGCAATTATTAATTGTATTAAGCTAACCTCAAAACTGGTGGTCAGAATCATGATTTAAACTCATAATTCAGCAACACAGCACTGAGCTCACTAGTATCTGATCCATCTAAAATCTGTTATTTGAAAATATCAGTTGGTTTGTAATAATTTGTGGATTATATATCTGTGCTGGTGGAAAAATCTTTTGTCTATTAAACAAACTGGATGAGAACTCCAGTATCTCATTTTTGCTTTCCATTTTACAATGTTCCAGGCATAATTCACATTTTGTACTTTCAGTGCTAGGGCTCATGCTTTATTCAAAATCTAGAAAGGAATAACAGTGGCTTGTCAATTATAATTATCTGACAGATGTAGGAAATTAAAAGCAAGTAATAAAAACCCCTTTTTGATGTAAATACTATATAGCATGTGTCATTTGATAAAATACAACATAAAGGAATTATATAATATCAATATTGAAGAATATGATTTACTATTCCTTCTGAAGAAAGGCAAGTTAAATTTTGCATTTTATAAGAATTATATATCAACTACATGGAATTAGATGTGAAATAACACAGCTTATGATTGCAACTACTTCTGAGAAATTGAATTCCAGCCATCTTTGACTGAATATAAGTATCCTTGTGAAAAGGAACAGGTCAAGTTTTTCTTCTTTTGATTTATTTAAGCAATATTATTGTAGATTTGCTTATGCTATTTGTTTTCATATGCACCTTCAAGTCCTACCGAAAAAAATAATTGTTCTGTATTTGTATTCAGCTGCAGAAGAGAGCTGAATATTTCTTTTCTCAATCAGTGCAATTTACAATTTAAAACACCTACCATCTCTTTGAGGAAATTAACTATAATTGGCACTCTGTTGAAGGTCACTGACAAAAGGATTTAGCGAGGTTTTCTGAAGGTAAAATTGGCACAACATCAGTCCAAATTATACCTGCCTGTATGCCGTTGTTAGTCTGTCAGTCATACCAGGGCTGAAATACACTTACATGAACAAACCAGAACTGGCACCACAGCCAACTTTCCTTCTACTTATGGCAACAAGAAGAAGGCATCAGGTAAAAAACACAGCAAAAACAGATTGCTGTGATCAAATCTGTCAGTTTCCACCTGGCACCAGCCAAACCTCCTGTCCAAGGTCAAAGCCTCCTGACAAAAACCACATTGGTGTGGCAAATGAACTTACCTGTGCCTTTAAACTCTCCCCTCCTCTCCCCACTAAGGAACACTCAGTCTCTGCCAACTGCTTTTCTCCTGAGGCAAAATTTGAAAGGAACAAAACCACCAGGTGAAAGGTGATATTTGTAGTAGCTGTTCCTCAGCTGGACAGCTGCCAAAAGGCAAATTCCATTAGTTCCACTGTAAGTGTATGTGGTTGTATGTGTGTGTCAGGGTGACATTTGCCAAGTTCTCACACTCTTTTTAGGCTTTCATGCCTGGATCCTTTAGCAACAGAGGAAAAATCTGAGAATGTCCTTTGCACTGTGTTTTGCTTTTCAGGCACCACTGTGGGTAATTTCCTACTTTTTACCAGTAAACCCTGATAAAATTTGCCATAGAAAGTGCAGAAAGGAAAAGAAAATCATCAGCACACAATGCCTGACTAATCTGGTCTCTTTCCGTGATTTTTATGGGATAAGGGAAAAGCTATGGATGTCATTTATCTCTGCTTCTGAAAGCTCTTTTGTATGGTTCCATACAACAATCTTGCTGATAGATTCAGGCAATAAACATTTGATGGAAGGGCTGTTGAGATGGATTAGGAATTGACTTCATGGCTGCTGAAAAAATAGTCAAGAGCTAATAGTCCAAGTGGAAACCAGTAACCAGTGATGTCCCTCACGGTTCTGTATTAGTACCAATAGTGCAGAATATCTCTATCAACGACACAGGAGGATTGAGTGCACCATCAATAAGTCTGTGGACAGCACCAAGCTGTGTGGGACAGTTGGCACATGGAAGAGAAGGGCTGCCAGTCAGAGGGACCTTGGCAGGCTTGTGCAGTCAGCCAGTGTGATCCTCATGAAATCCAAGTGCAAGGTCCTGCACCTGGGTCTGGACATTCCAGCATCAGTAGAGACTGGCAAAGAATGGATTGAGAAGCAGCCCTGAAGAGAAAGATTTTGGAATACTGGGGGTTGAAAAAATTGAACATGAGATGTCAGTGTGGGCTTGCAGCCCAGAAACCAAATCAAAACCTTGGCTGCATAAAACCAAGCACGTTCACCATTACTGAGGGCTATGGTTTTATTTTGCATGTTTTCTAAAATCTATGACACATTCGGCTTGGAACAAGCTTAATAATTCTTGCAACAAATGTATTATGGGACATTCTATAAAATTGCATATAGACTTCTGTGCAAACAACGTTCTACATTTTAGCATTTCAAAATAAACCCCTGCTGTCATCCATATTTTAACTCTGGAGATATAATTTCCCTCATGATCAAAGTGCACTGCCCTTCTCTGTCCCATATTGACTTTACCACATTTCATTTTAGTATCTCATTTCACAGGTCTCTACATAAATTTCCCTTGGAAGCTTATTACAGATTTTTGTAAAAAGCAGCAATTCCAGTAACAACCCTTAATTTGTGATTCAGACCCTTGCCTTTGAAAATAGATTTCAAATTCATTAATATCAGCAGTAGGGTACAAACAAGATCATTAAAGTAATTGATAATGTTCCCTCTCTCAAGAGTAGCTTTCAGATTTTCACACCAAGAAAGCAACATCCTCTGACAAGTTATTTTCTTCCAACTCTTCCTTCTTTCCTTTGCGTGTTTTTGCATCCTCTGACACCATTCTTTTTCTTTACAGTAGTTAAGCCTTCTAAAGTGATATTCTTATCTTTTCCTTACACGACTTTGATTCTTCTTCTCCCTCATTTTTTTGTGTCATTATGTTTTAATTTGTCCATTAACTTTACCCTAGGATACTGCTTAACTACCCACAACATGTACTTTACTACCTCTGCTTGTTTTGGTTGGGGTAGAGATAATTTTCTTTCCCGTAGCTTGCATGGGTTATGTTTTGGATTTGTTCTGGAAACAGTGCTGGTACCACAGGGATGTTTGAGCTATTGCTGAGCAGAGCTTGCAAGGTCAAGATCTTTTCTGCCTCTCACCTCACCCTACTCCATCAGCATGAGGGCCAGGGATGCACAAGGAGCTGGGAGGGGACACAGTGAGGGACAGAAGACCCCACTGACCCAAGGGACATCCCCCACCACATGGCTTCATGCTCAGCATATAAAGCAGGGCATGAAGGAGGAAGGCAGGGGGATGTTCAGTGGTGACGTCTTCCAAAGTCGCTGTTACACGTGATAGATCCTGGCTTTCCAAGGGATGGCTGAACAACTGCCTGCACATGGGAAGCAGTGAATGAATCCCTTGTTTTGCTTTGCAAGTGTTCACAGCTTTTGCTTTATCTATTAAACTCCTTATCTCAACCCATGAATTTTCTCACTTTTACCCTTTGATACAATCCTTCATCCCACTGCAGGAGGAATGAGTGATCACGTGAGTGAGCTGGCTGGGGTCTACCATGACAATGCTCTAGAATATCAAAATTAATTCAATCTCTTGTTCTCCTCAGTTATTCTCCATCTTTCAGCATTCAGTAATAATTGAATGCTATTGCAATTTCTGTGACTTAATTCTTGTTAATATCACTTCGTTCTATTCTGTATTTTTCTCTAGGTCTCTAGTTTTACAAGAAGCAACAAGGCATGATGCGTTTCTCTCAGTCAGGAATTAAAGATGTCTAAAAGAGAGTCAAACAAGCCATATTTTGATAAACTGAACTGTCGGAAGAATAATTACTACCACCTACATCCCTAGATGCATTAATTATAAACCAGTATGTTATTTCCAAAAAGGGGTTGAGAATAAAAATATTGATTTGCCAGTGAAGTACTTCAGTATCTAATAAAATAAATTACTATAAGAGATTAGTAAGAATATACAATATAGATATTTAAATCAAGAAATAAAGTTACTGCAGCCTAAGGAAAACAGTTATTAGAAGCATCATAGAGCATTTATATACATACACACACAGAAAATAATCCATAGCTCTCTTTAAAGAAAAAGCATCACACTTTTATCTGCTAGAAATCTTGATTTAAAAAAAAAGTTGATGAAATTTATATAGGTTTTCACAAAGGAACTTTCAAAAAGCATTTTCCATGAGATATTGAGAACATAATTATTTACAGAGAAAGAGGTAATGTCATGGATTAAAAACAAGATACACAGGGTATCTTATATTGTAACCAGAGGTCAATTTTCAAACTAGCAACTGATTAATGGTCTAGTGAAATATTCCATATATTAATCTGAGGTTGTTTAATATACTATTAATGATCTGGAAAAGAGGATGAATTATCATATTGTATAATTTGCTAGGCACAGAAACAACACGAGCTAAGGCTAGAAAGAATATTAATATTTTAAAAGATAATTTATAAATTTAGGGATTTATTTAAATGTATTAATTTATAAATTTAGGGAAATTAGGGAGCTCTTTTTTTAAACTTAAGGAACTATGTTTTTTAACTTAAGTCGCACAACCATCTACATGCCTGTGAAATATGAGCTATTCACTCTGCAGTCTGTGGAGATAAGCAATAGTTGCCTCAGTTTGAGACAGTTTCAAACAAGGTGTACTTATTTCTCTTTTTTTCTTTCTGAATAAAAAAATAAACAGCACAGAGCTGGACATACTTCTTAAGTAGTATGTTTAAAAACTAATAGCCGTGTACAGTAGAAGCAGTAAGTGGAAGCAGATACGCGACTTTTAGATTCCAGATTATCCATAACTTCCAGAGAAAAAAGTTTAGGCATTACTCTAGACATAGCCATGAGAACCTTAAAAAAATTGCCAAATGCAACACCCAGAATATTAAAGCAAATCAGGAAATTATTCTGAAAATACAGAAATATTGTCCATCAACATATAATAACCAGGTATAGCAGGTTTTATCAGGAATGATACATTTACATCCAGATTCTTTTTTACACAGCATCTAGCAGAAAGTTTTCCATCAGTGCTCTATATTTCTGGAAGATAAAAATTATTTTGGATGAAGACATTTGTTAGAACCCTCAATTACACCCAGAGATCAGAAAAAATAACAAGAATTATAAGAATGTTGAATTGTTCCTTTACAGAGCTCATATAAAGTAAGCCAAATTTTCTGTGAAAACAGTGTTGAATTCCTTTAAATAATTGAATATATTTACAATCTATTAATCTTTAACAACTCAAAACCAATAAATACTTTAAAAAAGTGGCAAAGACATATTGCAATAAAATACCAAATTTTATTAGCATTTGGTACTATTATTAGCATTTAAGTATGTTGCACCATATAGCTGGCACCAGCAACTCAAAAAAAGGCAAAATACACAGTTATGTGTAATTTAACTGAGATAAGTGGGACTGATTTGTGTTCACAATAAAAGTTATGGGGCAGAGATGGTGAATTGTGTGTTTCATGGCATAGATCAATCACCACAGTCTCTGGCAAGAAATCACAGTGAAGTTCAGCTCACACAGAAGTCTCTTGCACGATCAGGATTCCTTACTCTGATGTATGAGAGGAGTGACAGCTTGAAAGAAAGGAACACAATAAAAATATTTTGTGTGGTCCTAAACCACTTTCAGCCTCAGTATTTAATGGTGCTGTGGAAAAAACTGATTTTTATAACAACATAATTATTTAAGATGAGGTAGCAGTGAAATGCTAAATTGATATTAGGATAAAAGAAGGACTAGTTACTGTCCCTAGTTCTGACAAAGGGATCAGAGAATACCAGAATTAAGTTTCCAAAAAGGGTTGGTTTGTTCTTGTTGATTTCATTCAACCTTTAAAGTTTGCTATATTATTTGATCATACTCTGTTTTATCTTTATGATCATATAAGGAATATAATTTTATTAGGGGATAAAATGTGGGATTCTCTTCACACTTAAAAAATTACATCTGCTTCATATTTTTCTTAAAATAGACTTTCTCAAAGCATCAAAGCCAATCACGTAATTATTTGTACACAAGTATATAAAAGAATTGCATTTCAGTTTGTAAAGTTAATTGAAATTTGCAGTATATGTGCCTGCTAACTTAGTTTCAGAATGGACACTAATAAAAGGAACATACAAAAGTCTGTCCTGAAAGCAGCAATGGTAATAGGAGGCCGCTGTCACAAGACAAAGCACCCTAACATCCACACAGAAGACAGGCTGAACTGATTCAGAGCTGCAGTGATGTTGCAAAAAATGCACCAAGTTTTAAGAGAAATATATTTATTTTTTTTAAAGGCATGAGCCTGGCACAGTTGCCCACATAGAACTGGCATTACAAATCAAAGGTGTTTCAACCTATGGTTTGGCTACACAATTTTAAAATTGGAATAAATAATTTTACCCTTCAGACCTGTGAAACATTTTTAAACACAGCTTGACTACTTTTCTTTTAAATTTTCACCAGAAATCTATGATAACTGACAGAGAGCAACTGTACCTATATATGTATATAGAATTAAAATAACATCTCTTTTAAGGATTGAGGCTGCATGATTAGAAAGGAAATTATTATTATAACTAAGGATAAGATTTAGAAATAGAAGAATAAGAATAGAAATAGGAATAAGAATAAGAATAAGAATAAGAATAAGAATAAGAATAGAATAAGAATAAGAATAAGAATAAGAATAAGAATAAGAATAAGAATAAGAATAAGAATAAGAATAAGAATAAGAATAAGAATAAGATGCGGATTCACAGACTCACAAGAGAGTTTGGTTATTAACTACTAGGCCATGAGTGACAGTACATTCCTGGAAATGAGCAGAGGGAGAATGCTGATGTTTCTTTAAATCTCCAATGTATCACGACGCTTACATCATGCTGCGTGGGGTTACATCATGTTAGGACTCGTGATGTAACCCGTCGCAATGCAATGCACACATCGCATTCAGTCAGCACCTTTTCAGCCTGTCCACATGATCACCGTGGCCAAGAGAGGTTTGCTTGAGTTAATCAAAATTATTCTCTTTCTGTGGTATTTATGGTTGGTCATGAATAGAAACTTTCTCGGCTTAAGAAAATGCAGGAAGGGAAACAGAGCTAAAAAGCATCCTAAATATAAGAAAGGCAAATGTGTAAAACATGCAGGAAGGCTTGGTCTGATGATGATGTGAAAAGCTACCCACATGAATATATTATATAGTAAACTTAGGAGCAAGTAAATCAGGGGAGAAATACCAGATGGATCACTCTCACTATAAGCATATTTCCTCTTTAAATATAAAACACATCCATGTGTTCAGTCTGGGGGTTGTGCTTTTGAGGAGGGGAAAGGGCGCCTTATTTTGCCTTTTTTTTTTAGTGCAATGTGCTAAGTAGAACTTTAAGGCAGGACTTAAGGGTAAGCTTTTCCTACGTTGCATGAATGCTGTGCTCTTGTGCTCTCCCAAACCAGGCTTCAGCTTAGGTTTTAGCAACAATTTCTACGCAGAACCAGGCTGCTGAAGGTATCAGAACAGTGTCATTGCCAGTGTCTCCAATGCACATGCAGCAGCCAAAGTGTGGTTGATGGTGGAGCTGGTGCCCAGCAGAGTATTCAAACAACTGGAACAGCAGAAGCAAGTGTGATTAGAGACAAATATTGCATACCAACTGTAATAATGTGCCTATTTATTTAAGACTAAAGCCAAACAAGTCTAATTTTTTTGTCTCACCTTATTCCTTCCTTTCTTTTCTTAGTCTAGCCTTAATGCTAGTCCCTAAAGCTTAAGCAGAAGCATCAGAATATAGATATGGAAAATTTTACTAGTATTGTCATTTTGAAAATACGATTGATATTTAAATGCATGGTTGAATATTTTCCTTGATAGGCCACTGTAAGTTTGTTATTTCCTACTTGTTTTTTTACACTATCCCTTGGAAAGCACTCTTTTCTCTAAATACTTATACATAGGAAAGATAAACAGCAAACTCACAGCACTACTTTTTTAATTAACCCTATACTCCGTAACATTTATGTTTAGATGGAGAAATAGCCATGAGCATAGGATGCAAAAAAACTGGCAAGGAGAGTATGATGTCATTTGCTACATTGCTGCTTCTTCTCCTATAAGATTTGAGTAAAAATTATGTCAAATTACGTCTACTGGAAACTTTGCATTCTCACTGTTGTTTTTATGTTGTTTTAATGTTTCTTCCATTCTGTCTGTCTTTGGGACAGGAATATACAGAGGATGCAAAGTCCTGTTGATTTTCCACTCTGCTGTCCATCTTGCACACACAGCTTGCTCAAACACACGTTCATAAAAACAGATAATATAAATTTCTGTCGAAGAACTGTATGTAAATGGAATAATTTTTAAGGTTGATCTTCAATTTAGATGTGAAGATGTATTCTCCATTGGCAGTTTTAGTCATGAAAACATTTACCATTTCTTGACTAAATCCCACCCTTTCTGTCATCAGCTCATAACTGTCTTCTTGCTAGAAGCTAATTCAACTGCACACGTGATTTCTTCAGAGCTCAACTCAGACAAAAATGTGTAAAGTTAACAAAGAATGACTCTTTAAACTGATAAAGCTAAAACACTCTGACTGAAATAGGTTAGGAGACAATCATTTGACTAGCTTCACAAGCAGAGGCAGAAATTGCTGTACTGGAGGGGGGAAAGCAGAGACTTTCTTAGCTGGCACAGCTGCAGCATGAAGAGGATTCATCCGCTCCCCTAAAATACCTAAGCAGGTGAGAAGTGACTGGCAGAGAAGGAAGGATTAAGAATTTACTGGAGAGAGATAAACACTAATTTAATCTCCTAAAGTGAAGTTAGAAAGCAGAGTGGTATTATGCCATCAGGAAGCAGGAATGACAACTGATAAAGCAGCAGATGCCAATGAAGGCACTCAATACAACTGTTTCTCAAAAAATATGTGACTCAAAATTGCAAAAGAAGCATTTAATCTTGCTTATTTTCATATCCTACCTAGTTCTTCACCTTTAATGACAAGACAAATCAAATTCCCCTATATTAAAATAATACTAATTAAGAGCTTGGAATCAGATCACAACACAAAGTGATTAACTATAACTGACAGAATAAAGAGAAAGACATTTCTGGAATGGAATCTTGATCCCAATACTCCAGAAAAGTCTATATATGTATCAGACATATGGCCTCTCTGAAATCAGGTCAAACTAGTGGCAGTTTTACTGCAAGTGGAATAAGAATAAAGCATTAAAATCTTAAATGACCCAGTCTAAATGAGAACAAAAACAAAACCAATGTAAATACAGTGGTGTAGGCAGAGTGATTGTATTAATACAGGTAGATTTACATGGAGAATATAATCCTTAGATGCTGTGTTTAAGCAGCATTCAATTTTTAATGCTGCTGTGGTAAAATAAATGAATCCCTGAAGCAGGAAGTGAAGAAAAAGGCAACTGAGCTTGAAGGTTGTTCCTAAGGCACTGTAACTTCCAGGGCTCCTTCTGGGACAATGCTAATTATGAATCAGCTTTCACTCCAGGTTTTGCCTAAGGCACAATCTAGCTATAAATAAATATTCATATCATTGAATCCGGCAAAGGCTGTTTTTCTAAAGCAACAATGTTCCTAAGCAACTCTGAATCAGGTCAGAATCCCATAAACATTAAGTAAACTGAAACAGCTTCCTTTGCAGATTATGTAAAGCCTTTAAGGGAAAAGTTTAGGTTAATGGATGAACTTGCTCTAAGGCTTATGCTAAATAAGCCAACTACATTTCCTTATAACCAATAAGACAATTTAATCTGTAATTTTCTACCACCTTAGCAACAAGCACTATGTTCTTCCTGCAGCCAAGGAGCAAGGATTCACAACATGACAAGCTAAGTTAAAATAATCAGGCTTCTGCTATTAAGGAATAAGTGGAGTGTTTCAGCAGAATGAAAACTTCAGCAGTTTTGTCACACACAAGAGAAGTCTTTGGCAAAATGATGTACCCTGGGATGAAAAAATGATTTGCAATCAGATAAGTATGCTTTGCTTTTTTTTTTTTTTTTTACTGATACCCAGTTCTACATATATTTGTTTATAGTCACATTCATGTATTTTCAAACTAACCTCATAGACAAATTTAATTGAAACTGAGGTACCTAAATTGTTGAACAGGTCCATGTAGAATCTAATAATGCCTTTAAAAGTTCCAGTCTCATGTAGTTTTGAACCCACTACATATTTTTTGTGTAACATGATTTACAATCTTGAATGCTATACACTTTTCACCATGATTTATCTTAAATCATTACATTGTTATTATTTTCACTGCTTTTATACTGAAGTCCTAGCCCCTATTTAAAACATGACAATATTACTGTTTATTGCACTTATAGAAATTCATCTTCCTATAAGCAGCAAAAGCAGCCACAGCCTTTAACACAGGCACAGATTACATTCAATAGCTTTATGAAACAATATGTCTTGTTTCCATACAAAATACCATTATTATTTTGTGTAGATGGAGTGAGATTATGAATATTTTGTTGATCCATTTGCTGAAATAGGGCAGTATTGGGGAAAATGTAGGCCTCTGGCAGCTTAGGAAAAATTAACTAGAAAAGGAAAAAATTAAAACATTAACAACTTGCCTTTTCAACCCTCATTATATTTAGTATCTGCTCTTTTCTGAAATGGATTTGATTGTATGTGCACATAAAATGTGTGCTTCTGGATCCTAAAAGGGCCAACAGGTAGCAGAGAGGGAAACAGGCTATTTAATACTTGCTTTACTCTCAGCACAAAGAAATATAATGTGAGCTTTGCTGTAAGACCTTTTAGGGTGACTGTCATACATATTCTAAAAATATTGCTAGAATGACAGACCACATATATATGCTTGTTCCATTGCCTATACACATGCTGCAAATGTAAACCTGGAAATGATACAAAGGAAAGCATCAGTTTAATGGAGAACTATTATCTCAGGTCCACTTGCAATTCGAAAGAAAAGGATTGAATTTTTACATGAAGAAACTAACTTGTGGTAACTCATTGCTTCTGATAGTCCATTCAAATAAGTGGGACACCTATAAATATACAGAAGTTATACGCTAGGGACTGAATTCTGAAGAAGCTTCTTTAACAGCAAAACTTGGTCCAAAAATCAATGACAAGCCTTTAAATAAATAATAAGAAATAAACAAATAATATTAGCCTTTAAAAGTTCCAGCATTAAAATCCCTTTCCAATGTTGTCATCCATGACTGGAAGAGAATATGCAGAAAGCAGACAGCATGTTAGATTAGGAGGAGCTTAATTACCAGTTCAGGAAATTAAAAAAAAAAAAAAAGCAAAAAAAAAAGCTATGTTTTCATGAAACCTCCAGTAAGATCTAGGTTATTAGGGGTGTACAAAGAAGAAGATGCATGTTCTTTTTTACTACATTACTACATTCCTTTTTTCCCTAGTTGCCTTGGACCCCACTAAAATTCCCCAGTTTCTATCCTGTTGCTTTGGGAATTCATTCTAAAAGAGTGTGATGGCTATGGAACCAAAAGTTCCTGTCAAGTTTGCTTTTGAAAATCCTGGGGAACTTAATCAAATTCTATACATAGCATACATGATTGAAAACCTGGCTACATCTGATATCTTATAAAGTAGTTGTAATGCCTGGAGTGCCGGAATTGGACAGGAAACCGATAACATGTCAAAAACACTAGAGCAAAAAGAAAGGCAATCATTTGAACAAGCTTCAGATAACTGGTCATAGTGGAATATTTCCACAGTTTATAGGGAATGTTCATATTCCTATGAGCAAAGGCATCAGGAAGAGTCAGAAGAGCAACAAAAGTCAGAAAACCATGCATGAGTGCATTCAAATGAACTCAAAACCTGTAAAAAATATTTTATGAGAAGTGACTACTAGAGGTAGCTCCAACTCCAGGAATCAGGTTTCACAATCCTTAAGCATTTTATAGGGTTTCTTTGCACATGTCAATGTCTCATTGTTTGTGAAGATGGTTTAAACCCTTACTGAACTCAAAGTGAGATTTCTGCTTTTTCCCCCACATACTACATGCTAAATTACTAAGAATATCCTGAAATTAATGCAATTACTCACAAATGTAAATATTTATTGTGCAATGCTAGAAAAATAACAGAATTAGGGAGCAGAGAACTTAGCCTGAGTAATACACAAGAATCCTGACTTTCTAAACCTGGAAAAAAAAAGCCTCAATGGGCACTAGAGAGAAGCCCCTCTCAGGAAGTAATTTATGCCCTAAGTGCCATAAGTGCCAGGAAGGATGTATGAGGCCTCACTAAGTAGTTTAGTTAGTTTAGTTCTAATATGTTTATCTAAAATTCCCTTGTAAACAGTTTCTGCTGTGTCTGCTGTCCAGACACAGCAGAAAAACAACCAACTCTTAAAAGAAAACCAACCCTATAGATTACATTAAAAAGTGGTAAAGGAATGACTAGACCGAAATTGGAAAAAAACCCCATCATGCTAAAATGCAAATTAGCTTTGAGAAGAACACAGAAGTTTCAAATATGGGGAAAAAAGAAGTGGCTTCCATGAGTCCCTAAGAGGTTGTCTGCCGTGTGTGAAGCAGCAGCATACAGATATCCCTAGGCTAGAACTAAAAAGACTTTTTGATGACAAGATGTAGAAAAATTTCTATCACATTCTTCCTTCTTAATCTAATTATGTCTGATAAGTGACAACAACATGTAGTCTAGATGGAGCATCTTTAAAAAAAATGAAGGAAGTTAAATTCTCTGTTCAACACACAGATCCTTTTTTGTCTGTTTAGAGGATTTACTAGTTATTTGGTACGGTCAAATAGGTTACTCGGGGTAAAAAAAAAATCTGTGAGGTAGAAAAATTCTTTATAGTATTATGTCATTAGTAGTAGAAATAGTAGTAGTATTACATTATTACTTATAGTTGTATTACATTATTATAATTATTATTACCTTGTTATTAGAAATTTAATAATTTTTCACAATTGAATGAATCAATGCATGCTTTCTTTATCAGGTACAACTGAGGTTAAAGGTAGAATTAGTTTAAATTAATATCTGTACACCAAATGGTCTGTTTCTAATGAATCTACAGCACGGTCAGTAATTATTATGTACAAAAAAATAAGCTATTACTTTACTTATTTCATTATTGAATGAACTATTATTTTTTTTTCCTAATCATTATGGACAAGAAAAAAAGTTAAAGACTATTGTTCTCTTTGCCTTGTAAAAGCAAGCTGCACTGTTACTAAAATTGATTCTGACAGATGTGCAATTCATAAGCCTAAATTGGCACTATAACTTAGAATTCCAAATAAGAATTGATAAACTCTATTTTAGATAGCCTCTGACTTGAAAGCTCTTCAAAGATTAGTGTATATCTATATATACACATATACAAATATATATGGAATATAAAATATATGCAGAAATGTAAAATACACACAAAAATATGCCTATATAGTTTTTTTTAGAAAACTGAGCTAAAGTAGATGAAAATCACTGAAAATGCACCATCAAAGTGTAAGCCACAGTACTTGAATCCTCCTCACCTGTACCGTTCCATTTTTATTGCTCAGAGTAAACACACTCATTATTTATCTATCTGCACTATTTTCTATGTATCTGTCAGCATTGCTTTCAGACAGGTTCAGGTCAGTGACATCCTCCCAAATGCCATTTGCTGTTCCTCAGTGGCAGCCACAGTGGCCCCACAATGTCTCGCTGTAATTGCGCCCTCCCACACCACTGGCACGGAGCAGTTCTGGGGCAATGCTCCTGCAGGGAGCTCCATGGGGAAAGGCTCATCCATGGGGTGCACATCCCTGGCTCCTGCTCTGAGCTACGCCCACCTCTGCTGCCCTGAGGCTTCCCACCACAGCCAGCTCAGTATCTAGGTTGGCTATCATGTGCCAGCTTCATGTGGGCTGTTGTTTCTAATGTTGAGATATACTTTTGGATATATATTCTTGGGTAACAGCAAAAAAGCCAAACTGTACTGCTGGTTAGATGATGCTGTTGAGTCAGGGATGGAAAGAAAGACTCCAGTCTTCAGGTAGATCAGAAGGCAAAAGCGTTTTATGAAAGTAACAGGTCCTTTTATAATGTGACTTGCTAAGGTGGCACTTGATTGTCTCAAAGTAGAAACAACTCACATTATTGGTGACTATGAACAGCACACTCTGGAGAACCATATCTACAAACAATGGTTACAAAAAAGAGATAATAATTGTTTGAATTCTTTCATCTAAGATTCCCAGGCTCAGCCTGGGAGAAATTGTCTCTGTTCTTTCTTTGACTGAACTGAATTCTCAGTTAGATAAAATTAAAACAGTGGGGAAGGCTTCCACACATCCATGAAGGACACACATTCAATATAGGCTCTTATACATCCAGAGTGTCCTGCTTCATCCAGCTCTGACTAGCACTAAATTCTGTGGAAATACCTATAATATGGGAGTTGAATATTTATACAAAGTTAACATACTAAGTCTTGAAGGAAGCAGGTATCCCTATATGGTTTGTTTGTTTGTTTCCTAGTTTGTTTTCATACTGAATACCCGCTAAAAAATAATCTCTTCCCAAAAAAAATTCTGGCAGATAACTGCATAATTGGAATTATTGTTGTGTTCAGTTTGGTGAAAACCAACATAATAATAATAATGAAACACTAGTTGTACCATATCTTTTACCAAAACAGGTAGTAATAAGCAAAGTTCAATGTTTAACAAGAATTTATCTTTAGATCACAGTAAATGTTTCATACAGGAAGTCAAGAAGTATTTTCTTACTCTAATTTCATAATTAAAATTCTTTTCTATGCAAAAGCTTTTATTTTGCTGCTTTAATTAAACTCATAAATGAGAAAATAAAAGTCCTTTCAGCTCCATTCTGTATCTAATATTGTTATTCATGTGATTTTTTTGTTCTTAAAACACAGACAGAGAGTAAATTTAGTCCATGAGAGTTCTGCTGTTCTCAGTTATTAGTGGTAATCAATACTACCTTGTGTTACATGCATAATTGGCAATTTCCTGGTGCTCTTTTATACTAGATTACATATGTTATTCTTTACAAATAACACCTCTTTTATCAAGCAACTAATGTTTCCTCTGAGGAAAGCAAGTATTGACTAAGGAGCTCTACATTCTCCACTGCAACAACTGGCAGCCCTACCAGCATGACCATGTTAACCAGTCTAGCCCAGCCAGTGTTTAAGTCAGGACTACCCAAAATTAAACACCTCTTGCTGCCCTGAATTGTCATGCAGGACATGGAAAGATCTGGAAACATTGTGAAGGCAAGGAGTCAGAGAGATTGAGTAAGAGAACAAATATATAAATGTCTAAGAATCAAGGTGTTTTGGTTTTTTGGTACTCAAATGACTATTATTTATGCAAGAGCTCTCATATTATTAAATATCTGAGAGGGCCAGTGCAGGGACACAGAGAAGAGACATTTGTCTGTTCTCATTGGTTTAATCTGTTAATATATACAAATTAAGTTATGGTGATTCCACAGGACTAAGTTAAAAGCAAGTTCTAACTTGTATTATGGGAACCTTTATTTTCTTCTATTTTTATCTTTTTACACACAATGGCAATAGTGTTTTGTTCACAGAATTTAGCCTTTGTGGTCCACATAACAGCTATTGGCAGTAAAGAAATTATACTGTCCACACAGCCTGACTACCTCTTTTCTGGATGCACTGCTCTTGTTCAATAGAGAAAGAAAACAAAAAAATACTTCAAAATGCAACAGATTCCAAGTATATAAAACTGGAACATAAATGTGCCAAGTCACATGGCTACCAATATACTAATTTTTGCAGTATACTAATTATTGGCAAAGTACATTCTTAATACAAGAACTTTCTACTGAAGTTTATCCTACTAATTCTTAAAGTAAATCTAGACAATTTAGTAAAGTTAAATTTAGACACACTGTTGTCAACAAAAAAGATTACCAACATTATATGCTGTGTAGTTTAAACAGAAAATAATTGAGGGGGGGAGTGTATATATATATATATATATATATATATATATATATAAGAGTTCTTTAAAAACAGACAAGAATAAAATAGAATTATAAAAAGGCCTTCGTAAAAAATGGCTAAAATTGTCATCCAACTTAAATGCTGAGCTACAGGCTTTGAGTATGTTAGTCTGCTAATTTTAAAGTTTTAAACCTATTTATTGTTCATGAATATGCTGAGCTGACAACTCTAAAGACAAAAATAATCTATTTATCTACAGGATGGGTATTTATGTACAGCAAAAGAACATCAGTTTGATTTTACTAAGTCAGATCAAGGAGTGGAGTTTCTTTCTTATAGTGAAGAAATGTGCAGCAGTGAAAAGACAATTGCAATTTATTTCTCAGTAGTTATTTCCAGTTACGTACATGCCTGTGTTTGAAGAAATGGAGGTAGAAGAAAGAAATAAACAAATAATTACTAAGTTAACTATTTTACGAATGCATAAGTGTTCTTTAGCAGCCCAGTGGAATCTCAAGGGCACAGGCTGATACTGAAACCTCCAGTAAACGCAGTGCTGTAATTGTTCAACAGGTAAGTAGGCAATCAAAAGGGATAATGAAAAACCTCGATAAGTCTTATTTTTTTTCAAACACAAATATTCATTCTGGATTGTTAGTAAAGAAAAGGATGAATAAGTGGCTACTGATGTACAACAAATAGGCAGGCATCCACCGTGTTCAATAAAATCCGGCAGCATTATTTTCAAATGGTTCAATCAGAAATTCTGGAAAAAAAACTAAATAATTGAGGAAAATAATGTCCGATAGCAAATATGTAAGACAAACCTTCTCAAAACTCCAGCAGCTACTAATGTTTCTATAATAAAGTTCATATGAGATATCAGTGAAGGCAAACTGCTGTGGTATATCCTGTATAATACCACAACAGGAAAAGAATGAGAATGAAAAATTCATGAGAGAATATGAAAGATGCTTAAAAATTGCAGAGCACGAGAAGTTTCTAATCACCTTGGCAATAAATGGCCATTAATAACTGCAAAATTAATACATTTGAATGCAAATGGAAATAGACTCCCTTGAATCTATTCATTACTGTAAGGGTGACAGAGCACTGGAACAGGACTCTCTGGTGTCTCCTTCTCTGGAGATACTCAAAACCCACCTGGACACAATCCTGTGCAACCTGCTCTAGGTGAGCCTCCTTTAGCAGCAACATTAGACTAGAAGATTTTCAGAGGTCCTTTCCAATCTCAAACATTCCCTGATTCTGTGAACTACTTGGATTTCATGAATCAAAGGAGTTATCATCTTCTCTCAGATGGAATTTCTGCTCTAATAATGGATCAGGTTGCAACTTCCTTGAAAAAAATTTAATCTCAGATTACTAAAGAATACACTAGATAAAAAGAAAATTGACAAAGAGGCATTATTTATTTATATGTGTATATGTGCCTATCTATCTATATATTTATATATATATGTGTGTGTGTGTGTGTGTGTGTAGGCATGTGGGTGTGTTTATACACTCAGGATATAGTAGATAATGAGTATTTCCTTATGCAAAAGCCCATTTAAGCTGTTCATGAAACAAATAAATTTGACCTAAGACAAAAACATATTTTTACTGATTGCAGTCTATTTAATACTTCTTAGTATGACAAAATTCTTTACAAGGCAATATTGTCTTATCATACAGCTAGATTCAAAACCAACTACTGTGCACATAAAACCCTAAGAAAATGTCTCAATCTCATCATAGCATAGATTTGGACTTTTCTTGATAAAATGAATATACTTATAGCTAAACAAAGGACTTCTTTTGGCCTACATTAAAAGATGAAATAAAAATTGTCAAATATGCCTACTCAGACCTGTGAAAGTAAGTCCAAAAAGGGGAAAATAAAAAGCTGAGGATTCATTCAGAAAATTACCTCATTTGCAGAGAAAAAAAGTAGATAGATATAGTAAAGGGAGCATAGCTAAGAAATAGTGAAGATGCTGTGCTACTTAGGAAAAAAAAAGTGGGAAAGGTCATAATGAAATGTCTGTATCCTATCACAATTGTTTTTATCCACTTGTCCTGTAGCATCTCTACTGTTATTTCTGGGAAAATGTAGGCTTTCTTTAGCAGCTTAGATCTACTTTGCTACGGTCCAGTCTCACCAGAGAGGATTAATGATGCTCTCTGTGTACCCTTTGTTCTGGTAGGAATTCAGGCCAGGCTTCCCTGTGATGGTGAAAATTGCTTTTTTTGCTGTCACTGTTGCTTCCTCCTTCAGCAACCTTGTCTAGCAAATCAGTCCTGCTCAGTGAGGTCCAAACTAGAGAAATGTATTGTCATTACCATTTGCTAACTGTTAGCATTTCCCCACATTGCTAGAGCGTTGGATTGCTCCCCAAAGCAGCTTTCTCCATCATTGAGCCTGAGTATTGGGCACACCGCGTCACTTGGCTGCCATCAGATATTCCTTTATTGGATGTTCTGACAGCAGACGGTGCAAGACTCCACTCACTGTCTGCTGGCCTTGAGAAAACAAATACAGTGCTAATATATCTAACAGAGCTTAAAACTCCTCCCATGGGGGCTGCTGTGCTCAGCAGAAGCTTTCCTCTAGGTGGAGACTTGCGAAGTCTACCAGCTTCCTTAAAATACTTTCCTCCAAGGTGAAGCACTGACAGCCCTTGTAAGAGAATAAAGGAGCATTTTATTTTTCTCTTCTCATTTTTTCAGTCAGTGATTTTATCTAAGAAATGTAACTGTTCAGCAAAAATGTGGAGTTTGTCCTTATCTCTCTTACCTGAGAGCTTATCTATGCTACCCTATTGTGCAGTAGGGAGTACTGAGGTGTAATGCAAATTATCAGTATGCAGGCAATTTTGCCGGAAATGTCAATCAAATATGAATGTAATTTTCAAAGCAATTATCAAGTAAAGAGGTTAGTGCATTTTAACTGTTCATGAAAAATTCCCAAGGGTGTATATAATTTCTGGGCTACAGGCAAGCCAACATATTTTTGGAAAACAATATGTAAGGCTTTTAAAACTATCTGTTCATAAACCTCAGGAATTATCATAGGCTATATTTGAGCAGCATTAAGCCTGCAGGAGTATGTCATGCTTAGGGTTGCTAAATAAGTACTGTTAATAAATGCAGCTCTAAAATTTCCACGAACATAGCAAATCACAGCTAGTAACTTCCAAATTACTAGAATCATATTATTGATTAAAAATAATCCCAGAAAATATTTCAATTTTTCTATCAATATGTTGCATGGGGGTGATACTCAACATGACCAATATGTTGTTCTATGGTCATGAACATATAGGGATGCTAGCCCTCACTGTTTTATTCTGTTTCACCTGTAGTCCATATTGTCTATGGATATGGCTAAGATAAAATTACCAATTACATATTCATATGTCATCTTGATTACTAAAGCTGACACGTGCTTAAATTCTCAGGGTGTGAATCATTACCATTACAACACATTAGATAAACTGGCTGTTCATAGTGTGTGGGCCTTAAATTCACTACTAACTTGGATAAAATCCATTAGGTTAAGCATCCTCCATTAATGTTTTTTCACCTAGGTTAAAAGCCAGGGCATTTATAATAGACTAAGAAAGTGCATAGTGAATTCATGAATCTATCTCTTATACTGCAATACCCAAAATTTCTGTTTGAAATTTTTTCAGTCCTTCAAATTTGTGGAGAAGATGGAGAAATGCACTTGCCAGTAGCAAGGGGAGACATACTCCATGGAACTATTTAAACTGTGGAATCATTACAAGGTTACAGATAAGGTTACAGTTAACTGATCAGAGAAATAAAGCTAGGGAATACACAACCAAATGCTTTATTAAGGTAATGAGAAGTGGAGAAAGGTGAGATATTTTTAATAACCACCTCCTGGGTTATGTACAAACCCAAAGTATTCTAGTTCAACACAGAGTAAGTGTGCTGCATACAAAATACAATGCCTTTGAAGAATTAAACTCTGAAAACAAAGATAGTTGGCTGCTCCCTCAAGGATGATTTTGCAGCCACAAGAAAGTATAAAAAGTCAATATGGGTCAGGGTCTTAGCTGATTAAAAATTACACTAAACAAGTTCTGTACATAAAGAATGCATCTGCTGCTCCCAGTGTTCTGGACCCAGTGTAAAATACATATCCCATTAGGTATCTTCTCAGGAGGGGGCTTATAGGTCATGCAACATTTTCATTTCAGAATGGTCTATGAGGTTTATGCCAGTTAGATCATAGCCATCTGGCACATTTCTTAGAGTAAACACTTAATACTGTACTCAAGAGTAATTTATTAGTTGAGAGATGATGAAGAAAATTAAAGGACTCACAGAAACATTCCAAGCCATTTGTTGCATCTGCAAAGAGCATATTTTCTTCCTAAGTCCACTTATGACTTCTTGCTTTCAGTAAACTTTATGAGAAACCTATTAACTCTGCATCATGTGTTAGTAACAACCTTTTTTCATTCCTCAGAAATTTAGCTGATCTCTTCTGAGTTTAAACAGATTACACTGAGAGCTTATATGCCTTACCCAGGCACAAAGTTTTCCCCACCTTTCAGTATTTCAATGCCTTGGGATCTTCTTTAGGCACAAGTCTTATTTCCTTATTTCCCTTTCCTTTTAACTCTTGGAAAAATTCTATTTGCTTTCTGATTTCTGACTACTCTGTGAATATTGAGAGTAAAGAATTAAATACAAACTTTGATAGCAAGGCTTCAATCTTCTATCACTACATGACGCAAAGCAATTTCTAGATGCCTTAGCTTTAAATATCTTCACCCAATTACTTAAATACATCGTGGTACAATGGCTCCCAAATCTATTGCCCTTTAGACCTTTCAGAGTTTTGCTTGGAGGTTACAAGACAATGCAATGACATGCAAAGTTCTGCCAGTAAATGGATCACCAAGGGGAGTAAGACAGATCCTAAAAAAAGCTATGCACACACAGAAAAAAAGAAATACAGTCTTTTATGTTATAAGTATATGGGAAGTAACTTGAGCCTTTTGTCACCCAGAGGAATTTCCTTTTTGCAGTAGTTTCTAATCCTAATCAGAAAAAACCCTGTGATACTCATTTTCTAAATGGAATAATACCAAGGCACAAAGGCAACAGATGATCAATCTCATGTCTCTCTCCATTAGACCTCAGAATGCCTCAGTGCCAGTGTATATAAGCAATACAGTGGTTTTGGTAATTTATTTAAAAAAAAAACTAAACAGCAAGCAATTTTACTTCAAATTTCTTCTCTATTAAACAAAAAAAGCCTTGTAATAAATCCATACAAGAAATTGAGAAATTTCTAGGTAAAGTGGTACGTGTTTGTAGTTCCAATTTAGGCTTACAAAAGAAACACAAAACAGAAAAGTCACCAAAAAAAGTAAGTTACTTGCGCTAAAGCAACACTTTTGCTTAGTACATCATGAAGGAAAAAATGCTTAAATTAGGTCTACTTATAATGCAGAAATAACTGGTTTATACCGGTTTATACTGGTTTTAGGAACTAACAGTGTCTATCTTATTATTTGTGCTGACACAAAATAGGAAAAAAGATCACAAGAAGAAAAAGTACATGAATATAGACAGTCAAATCCAAAAGCTATATATTAGAATTTGAAATAATCAAGTTAATTATCCCAACACTAAGACATTTTGATTTACTATATTAAATATGCAAAACAAGCATGGTAAAGTAACTTGCATTTAGAAGTTTGATACAGTGTTATGAAGGAACAAATTCAAAAGGAGCACTCAAAAATGGAAGAGGCTATTAATTTAATAATATTTTTAAAATGTGATACATGCAGATACTTGTAAATTAGTTATAAATTCTTCATTTTTCTGAAGAAAAATAGAAAATTAAATTAATCATTACAATTTCAAAGGTGCTAAAACCAGAAAATTACTGCTTGAACTAAGGCAGGAAAAATGTTACATGATGGAAATCTTTCACAGCCTTCTTAGATGCTCAGGCACTTTTCTACAAAAGTGTACGTTGCACTTAAACAACAGACACTTAAAAAACCCTCAAAAGTCAGTATCTGAACATCATCCTTCCCCTTTATTCTTGCAATATCCAAAACACTTTCTGGGCATATTTATACATGGGGGGTGGGGTGAACACTTCATGATGACAACTAAAAATTCAAGGAAGAAATGTTAAGCTAAAAGTTAAAAATGAAAACAACAGCCAACAACAGTGAGGAAATTAAGCAAACCCCAACTCACTAGAGCAGGATGCATTAGGATCCCCATGTACTATCCTATAGGCCAAATGCAGCTTGGCAAGCATAGCTGAGCACTGAAGGAGTCAGGTACAGAAGAACTAATACATGAAGGAGAATCAGGCTTTCTCTCTTTGCTTTATCTTTTATATCCACTGGGTATCTCATATATACATAGCTACCCTTCCTAAAACTATTTAAGAATCATAGCTGCTGTTTTCTCACCTACTGCTGCCCCTTGTGACTTTATGATTTAAAAATAGATAGGGAAGAATATCCAAATAACACAATTTTTAGAAATGGAAACTGAGTTTACACTTACTTTATAGTATTACTTTTTACAGTAAGCAAAGGGATTCATTTATAAAATGATAGTGGTCAAAGCAGGTAAGAAGAAGTGGTTACAAGGAATAGCAAAATTGGATAGAGAAGAAATAAAGCTTGAACACCTCTCAGCAGTTTATTTTGAAAATGGACACAGGTAAGAAAAATTTACCTACTTAATCCATCTACTACGGTTTACTTCTGGGAGTAACACTAAAGTCAATATGGATAACCCTGTGAGAATGAAAATAAGAATATACTGTACAATATAACTTTTAGCAACTTATCCCACTCTTTAAGTTCCCATTAGTGCATTTATTTGTATTCAGCTATTTCTTCAATTTGCTTTCACAGAAGTATTCCTACCGAGAGATTGTTATATGGAGCTGCTCCTTTTGTGCAATGTCTGTGTCACCTTCTTTGACTTAGCTCTACTTTCAGGCAGTTGTTAGTGACAAGGCATAGCAGTTAACCCATAGGGATGGCTTTATGCATCATCACAGTAAAAATCTGATTTGATCCAACTCCCAAGGACCCACCCTAGACATCAGTTGCAACTCAGCCTATTGTATCTAGTTCCTGAAGGCAGAACAAGGTCTAGGGTTTAGGTAGATGAGAAAAGCACCAAAAATCCTTAACACCATAAAAAAAAACAAAACAGTTTGTTTGAATCAGATACATTATGAATCTGAAAGCAAAGTATTTTGGAGGGGAAGCCCTCCAGCATTAGTGTAATTTGGCACCTTGTATGACATAGTGCAGCTTAGTTATATTGTTGATTCCAACAAAGTGATAGCAAAAACTTGAAAGATGCTTTAAGTTAGAATGAAACTTCAACATGCTTAACATTTTTGTCTCAGTGAAAGAGAAGAAGGCAAAACACATTTGGTACTTCACATGATTGAGCTGTATAACTATAAAACAGAAGATAGTAAGAAAATGACATTCATTTAAAAAAATCTTCTTTCTTTATATTTTGGATTTGAAATGGAAGGACTAAATCAGTACTTTTTAAAGCAGGAATGTTTGTACTAACTCATCACAACCAAACACATCAAATTCTCTACTTTGGAATCTGCTCTGCCATTGAATGCCTTGCAAGTATTATTCAAGTTAAAAACTGGTGCATTTCCAGTATGCTTACTACCCAAACATTTATTATTTTACAATTTAAAAAAGATTAGTTTTGCAAAATTTGTCAGTGTGAGTGCATGTTTTGCTCTGAAAAGTCCTATCCCTTGTATAAATTCAACAGTCCACAACACCAGAATCAACACTGTCAACTTTATTAACTTTCAGCTTGGGAAAGGTGGAATCAGATCCCTACCTATCTGTTTAAACAGTAAAAAAACAGCACCTGTTTGCATGCTTTACTACTGCAATCACCAGCATGATTTGTGTCTCTCTTGATTCCCAGGGACAGAAAAAAATGAGTTTGCTGGAAACTTGTGCTCCCTCTGGTGTCTGAATGAAGCATGAAAAGCCAGCAAAAGCACTGCCATGGGGGCAGTATTACAAATGCAAAATGATTTTTTTTATTTCCTGGCCACCCTAAAAATACTACATAAAAGATAATTTGTTACCAATTTATTTGAAAGAGGATGAAGTGTATATATTTGGATTGGGTTTTCATTTGCCCTACTGCATATTTAATAAAACAGACAATGTATCCATGATTTCCAGCTATGATGGCTTGTAAACATTACCAGTGACTAATTGAATAGTCATTTGAATCTGCACAAAGCAATTTCCCCTCATTAGATTAAACATGTCACACCCTGTCAATGAAAAAATCTACTTAACATCAACCCCGCAATTATAAGCATTTTGGAATGAGGAACCAGAAATCTATTTGTAATTAAAATTCCCTATATATATAGTGTAGGAACTTGGCTTAGCATTGCAACTAAATTTATTCTTCACTAAAAGTTTGCCTACAGCAAGAACTGTAAAAGAAAATTTTCCCCTCTATTATAACAGATTTTTAACACATCAGTACCAGATAGCTATAAGCATTAGCTCATTTTCACGGTTTCATAATAATTATTTCTTATTGTTTGTCTCTTTGGTACCAAGAGCAAGGTCCAGACTAATAAAAGCCTTAAACCCCAAGAACATAAATTCATCCATATTTCTTCAGACAATATTACAAACACAAATGAAATTTGCTATCATTAAATTTCTCTTTTTCCCTTTTTTTTCTTTGTTCTATTTGGATTACAACTAATACATTCAACTAATACTATCCTAAAATGTAAGCATATGTAATTGATTACATGCCATTCTGAGAATTTTATCTGGACTGTTAAGCAAGAAGCACTGAATAAAGGCCAGAAATATTCTTTCCCTCTAAAAACAATGGCAAACCAAAGTACTGTGCAAAAAGCTATGTTCAGGAGAAATTTTTGCCTTTGTTTCGTTTATGCACAATTTTTTCAGGAATCCTGAGGAGGAAATTATGAGCATTTACTTTATTTCTGACTTGTGTTAATTTATTTTGCAGATGCCTAAACATTTGCAGAAGAGAATTGTAAATGTTCCTAGTTGACAAACTACCTATGATTATCACATTGATGTGGGTACAATTCCTTGAAATATTTTCACAGATATGACTGATTTATGAGCCCTGTGATTTAGCTGAGCTATTCAGCATGTGTCAGTTTTGTTTGAACCTGCAATTAATGTGCAAATTAAAGGAAACTGAACCAAATTTGAATGAAAAGATACAAATAGCTTTCAAAACTTTCAGACCAATGCAAAAAACACCTGAAGGAAGAGCAGTGAGGCCACAAAGCCTTTACAGGAAACCAAAGCTGATACAAATGATGCAGCCAAGACGCTGATCAGACCTGACTGCACATATTCTGCACTATTCACCACCCAGAACCCTGCCAAGGGCCCACTGCACTCCCCTAGGACAGGGGCACTGCCTCAGTGTTAGCAGGTATCACACTGATTTGTGTTTTGACAGCAAGCAAAGAGACACACAGAGAACAGCAGCAGCTTACAAAGACACGTTTTTCAGGAGTGAAGCATAAAGCTGCATTTAAAAACAAAACAAAACCCCCAAACAAAACAGAGAAGAAACCCCAAGCAAACGCACAGGAAAAAATCCAAACCAAACCAAAAAGCGCCCCGAATAGACAAGAGGGAGTCAGTAGACAAAATTAAGTTAATTCTGATCTGTCTCATCACTCACATGACTAAAGACTTTTTCATCTGTGACACTGAGCCAAATGGCACAGCCTCCACAATTCCAAAGGCACTGTTCTTTAACTAAATGGATAACATTAATTTGCGTTTGCACAAGAAACGTTGATTCATCGTGTTTTAAAGGACATTTCCCCCCCTCCCCATTCTAGCAGGTTTTTCAATATGAGGTAATGATGAGACTCCAGGAAATGGTGCCAAAAATCCTGTTGGGATTAACTAAAGTCATATTGAATGCTGAGTCTTCTTGCAAGGCTTCAGTGCATATCAGTTCCTGAGAAGGCCATTTGGGTGCAATCCTGTAAAGTGCCTGTGGAATGGGCAGCTCCTGGGGGAAAGGACAGCATTTTGAAATTAGCAACTAAATCTGAATTTATCTCTAAGGATTTAAGAACTTTATTTCATCTAGATTAGAGTCCTGTTCCTTGGTGTCAGAAGGTATTTGCGACTGTTAAAAGCAAGAATGTGAAATGAGGGCCTGGATTACCCACAGCTTTATCCTGGTAGGCAGAGAACAGCCAGACATATGCCTCCTCCTTTCTCACAGATGCCACAATATTTCTGGATTAGGAGGAGGGGATATATTGGACCCTAACAGTGAAAGAATTGGCTTGAGGCAGTCTGACACAACAGGGAGTTTATCTTTCACAATGGAGAGCAATTTTCTCTCTTATCCTAAAAAGTATATATTTATGTTCAACTGGTATTATATGCAATAATTACAACATTGCCATTTTATATTGTAATTATTATCTATTATCAATCTTTCTCACCCTGGAAAGAAATACAATCATTTTACAAAAGCATATGTCTTATTTTATGTAATTTTTATATGTGTTTTTATAAGCTGACATGGATTTACATAATAAAATTGTAATAATTAATTTTAGTTTTCCAGAGTAGAAAAAAAAATGACTGAATGGGCGGGGATTAAAAATAAACCAGTCACCAACAAAACCTATGGCAATACTGAAACTGAAAACAAAGTTTTTTTTCCTCCTTGGTTTTTATTCAGAAGAACATTATTTGCAATCTGAAACTGTTTAAACATTATTTTCTATAGAAGTCCTAAGTATGATTTAAAACAAATTTAAAATATTTTTAGAATTAAATAAATTTATTTAATTTGCTTTTAAAAATATGTCAGAAAACATAAGTAAAACTATATGTTCCTATGCCAATTACAGAAATTATAATTTACTTTAAAAAATATGTTGTAAAGATTTTGAGAAACAATAGAAACTATAAACTTATATACAAGAGATATTGGATTCTTAATTCCTTAAAGCTATATACATAAATCCTTGCTTCGATTTCTTAAGTAGCTACTTATATTTACAAAAGTAGTGAAGAGATAATAGGACAATCAAAATTTTAAGATTACCTGAGAAGTGTCTGATATACATATACTGAAACCTAAAACTACATAAAGTTTAGGAAAATCTATTGTCTAGAAAATTGAGTTTATTTGGAAATTACAAGTTATTATTAGCATCACCTCCTAATAATTCAACAAAAATTATGTTGAACATATTGCAACTATCTTGCTCACTGTAACACTATTTTTATGTATGACCCTATTTTTACATTTGATCCCTTATTTCTCATGGTAACAAAGAGGCCATTGATTAGCTTACTTTTTTATTCTATGCCATCAAAATGAAGAGCCTAATCTTTACACTATCTTTTTCTTTGCCTCAAAGAAAAAAACCCCAATTTTTATCAATTACATTTTATTAGGATAATTTTGATAAAAACGTTTTTTCCACATTAAAGACATTGTACTCAACAGCAATTGCAAGAAGGAAACTGTAAGCACTCAATTATATATTAAGCAGCAATTATTCATTTCATAATATGCAAAAGGGACAGTCTGAGGCTCATCTTCTCAATCAGCTTTGCTCAAATTTTTCATTTTGTTATTTCTCAGCCAAATAGACAGAGTCAAGAGCTGCAGGTATATTTAGTCAATCTCTACCAGAGAAGGAGCAGTTATCTCTCTGCTTTTACACAAGACTTTTTTCTTACTGGAATTCCACAGTTAAATCCTGGGCAAACCTCAGTTCCAATAATCTAAAGAAAAATTATCACCTACCCATTCAGCCTTAATAAGTGTCATGGCCTCCCACCTTTTGTTGTCACTTCAGCTGTATTTATTCTGAAGTAAATGAAACAAGCAAGAAACAAGAAGATGCTAAATCCTTCATTAGTTAATCTGCAACAGATACATAGTGGATAAAAAGCCCCACCCCTGTGTAAAATATTCACTCTATCCATATGCCGAAATAAGTAAAAAGTATATATGCTTCCTATTGATCAAGCAAAGACAACAAAAAGTAACCTTTATTATTTTCATTTTTGATCTGAGCGTAGCAGGTTTTAGACAGACATAAAATTATTTGTTCTTGTTGGGTTTTGTTCTTTTTTGCTTTACTGTATTGATTAGTTTTTAAATCTTGCTTTGTTATTAATAAAATTTTGAAGTTTATAATGAAATAAATACAAATTAAGGATCTTTTCTGGTTTTTTTCTTGTTATACTTTTTTACCCTGGTTATGATAGGAGTTAGCAATCTCCTTCAGAACCCACAGATTCAAATGATAAAGGCCAGGGATTAAGCACAGCCGATTAACAGTCTGTGTCCTCTTCAATCTAGCATTTCCACTGTAGATAAACCCATATTCAGACTGAAGATATAATAAACACACTGTCCTCAATATCATCTCCCTAGATGACCTCCTCAAAACTGACATTTAAGTATTCTTGTGGAAAATTACAGTTCATAGTAACTGCAAAAGCAGCCTAGACAATATACACCCACAAAAATAATATTGCAGATCAAGCCAAGTGTTTAGAAAGCAGAATGAAAAAAAATTATAGTTTCACTATAAATATTTGATTTGCTTCAGTTCTGAGTAATTTATTATTACTATAGGTTTGACATATAAAATAAAAAAATCTTCTTAGATTTTATTACGTGCATGTGTGTCTTTAAAATAACTGCAATATTATTTATACTTATGAACAAAAAATAAAAAATCTCAATGGATCACAGTGGTTGCAACTTTTTTTCCCTTCCAAAGGTGAAAGAAAACATACAGTGAAAATCTCCAGCCATCTTAGATACTCTGAAATAGAAGTATTACTGTAAGGAAAGCGACACCAAAAAACACTTGTCTAGTGAAAAACTGCAAAAGAATAAAAATCTACAAGACAGAATTGCAGTATTATTCTTTTAAGTATGTATATTGACTTGTATGATAAATAATATTTTCACCTAAAATGAAAAAAACAACCCATAAAAAGGATGATAGTTTTTGCTTTGTAAGGACATGTTAACATAGGAAATTCTGATGGGATTCTCCTGCTATCTGACATTTGAAATCCAGCATCTTCTCAGTCTAAAGAAAGGCTAGGATTAATACAGACACAGCAGAATATGTAACACATTATTTTAGTTTCTTAACCTAGAATCTCAAACTATTTTAAGGAACTATAGATTTATGTTATTTAATTTCCTGGTACTTCTTCAGACACAGCAGTAACATTTCAAAATCTTTTAATACAGCTAACTAAACTTATCTGTCTAGTTAAAGTGACTGTATTCTGCTATTATTCCCATTAGTTTATCATGGAAGGATTCTAGTGAAGCAATTCTGAAATCAGATGGAAGGATATATTTATTAGTCATTTATTTGTGCATTTATTAGTCACACCTTTATTGAAAGTACATGGTCAAAATTTGGTTTTCTTTCACCAAACCACAAAAATAATAAGAAACAGGTAATGCTATTTACTGAAAAAGAGCTGCAATAAAACAAAACAATGAAAAAAATCTCCAAACCTGAGCTTTTGTTTAGTTATTCACCAGAATTGCTTTGAAGTAAGCACTGCAAATGACTGCAGTTAATTCATTAGCTGTTGCTCTATTCTTTTCTCCAAAGTTTAAAAAAAAAGTGAAAAAAAATTATTCAGAGTAAGTTTCATAATCAGAGCATTTATTAGGTTTGGATGATTCCAGCCACCTTTTCTTCTAGAAAACAATTTCAAAGCTCTTTTAAATCAATCTATACTGAAGAAAGAATTGAAAATGTGAATCTAATTCAAAGTCACTCACTTTGAAATCTTGCTTCAAAAACTAATTTCATGGTCTGTTTCCATAACAACATAGATTATTTTTGCCAACTAGGACTCATATAATGAAGCATAACATCTTTAATCAGATTGTATGCACTACTATTTATGACTGTTTAGAGTGATTTGGAGACACACTAACTCAGAGCATCTGATTTGTAGGTTAGTTCCCGTGAAGAATCTTTATGGTCAGAAGATCACATATATTCCTCACTAAAAAGCCTCTGAGATTTATTAATTAGTGATAAGATAAACAGCATACAATTAAAACATTGTGTACTTAATAAATTAATTTTTAATGTTCTTGTTTCCCAATGGAATATTTTAAAAATGTTACTTATATTGTAGAGGAGCAAACTTACCTTCAGCTCATCACTAACACAAACCTTGTCATCTCATTATTCAGCTACATTTTTATGCATGTGTTTGTATTTTCAACTGGAGATATAAAAGCAACTTTATACCATTTACAGGCTATTTAAAGAAAATATAAAATCAGGAAGAGCAAACCAGGCTTTTTGTAAAAGTAAGTGGACAAAAATGTCTACAGAATGTGAAATTAAGTTTCTCAGTCCTTTCTACTTTACATCTAACAGCCAATGTCATTAGCTATTACAGCAAGATGACTGTTATAGGTTGCTAGTCCTTCAGCTCACAATATTTTACTACTTTTCATTTGATATTAAATATTCTTTTCCTAGATGTTCACATATATTCTCCCATGTCTAATCTCCTGTATCCTCTAATTAATAAATGAAACACCCCATTATTAGATTGGAGGAATGTATTATTTATTAAAACTGGATTCTAAAATAAGACCGAGCAAGTAGAACTGATGTTCCTTCAGTGAGAACAAATAAAATCTTAAACCCAGAATGCTTTCTCAGGGCAAGCTTACCCCAGTGACTAACTAAAAGATGAAGGCTAAAATCCAGAACATAAACAAATTTGGGAAAAAAAATATCTATTTCATGATCCAAGGAGTAAGAAGGAGTCCAATGAGACTGGGAGAGGGAAAGAATTGAGTTGTAAAGACCTGCTCCTTTGTCTACTCACAGGGGCACACACACATACACACACACATGGACACACACTCGTGCACACAGAGCCCCATAAACACAGCTTTCCTTTCACAGCACTTTTCCTCTAAGCACCTTGGTAGTATTTACGTTTGCAAAGCTCTCAGTATTCCCAAACCGTACTCCTTTGTTTTCAGCTTTCAAGTTTTTGCTTCAGCTGATGGGAACAGGAAAAGAAGGTGGTATGTTTATTGCTGGCAGACAGCTTGGAAATTCTGAGTAAAGAAGCCAATCAAGGCAGAAGGATTATAACAATCAAAGTAGAAAATTTGCATATTTAGAGTATGGTTACTGAGAAATAACAATGCCTTGGTTGTGTAAATCAAACCCTCAGCAAAAGTGAAGGGGATTTGCATATCTGGGAGAAATCTTTCATGTTATACATCCGTAACTGCATTCTAATTAGCAGAAAGCACTAGCTTTTAGTGGAATATTAAATATAAGTGCTAGTACTATTTTTATTTCCTTATGAAATAATAGACTTAGCTTGTTTGGGGCCTGATGAAAACAGGTTTTCTTGCCTGTAGGTAGTAATACTATTCAAAACAACCAAAGATACATTCATCATGCCACACAGCTACAATTTTTAAGATTGAGATCATGCAAATGTTCAAAGAGTTCTGTATTACCAATTGTGTTCTTCCTTTTTGTCTATAGAAAGTGGCTAAAAGTAGCTCTCTTGAGAAAGTATTGCACAAAACAGATGAAAGTTTAAAGCCATCTCTTCAAATCTGCATAATAAATCACCTTGACTTCATTTTAAATTTAGCAAATGAAGAAAAATAAGCTGGACTGAAAAGTTTCACAGACAAAAATCGTAAAAAAGCTCCTGCTGATGGAATTCCTGTAACAATTTTCTATGATCTATTAAAATCAAGCAGAGTTAACAGTAGGCCCAGAAATTTTGTAATAAAATAAAGAAAAAAAATAGGTAAATTCTTCTTTGAAACTTAGCATGTAACAGGATGTTTGTACCATTCATACATGGAAAAATTACTATATTACTTCAGGTTAAAGAGTATTTTCCCTTTCCTCTCTTGTGAATGATTCTCAGCTGTCTTTTAGATGTAAGTTTAAGGCTGGCTGACGTACCCTGGCCACTACTCACAATCAAACTGCAGGTTGGTGTTGCACTGAAAAGTAAGAGAGAATCTATGCAAGCATACTCAATCTACAAAGTATTATTAATAATTCATATTCAGAGGCATTATCCATTTCCATAGATAAAGCATGGATGAAACCCAGTAAGATGCTCTGAAGACCCAGACACTCCTCATAAGGTGAACCGGTGAGCACGCCGCAGTGTGGGTCTCAGGGTACTTACCATCCTCTGTGGGCACATAGATATTCAAATACAGACAGTCTTCATTTTGATCTTGAACATATGTCACCACAGTATCCAGATTGGCTGTAAACCACACTGGCAGCATGTCGTTGAGCAGTGACCTCTCATCCAGGTACTGCGGGCACACAGCGGCAAACTGCGTGGCGTTGCGGACACCCGTCCAGGACGACGGTGGCTCCGGGGGCTGGAACCGCCTTTCTCCCGTCGGAGGAGAAGCATAAGGAACACCCAAGTACTGCTCCACTGGGCCAAGGATCTCATTAGGCAAAGGTGTTCTTAACCCACGGATTTTGCCATAATTCGTTGTAACAACTGGGTATTGTGCTTGGCCATCAATGAGAGTAAATCTTATAGCTAGTGCAGTTATCCACAGGAGGAAGTTAGAATTCAACATGACACACACTGGTGTGAAGATCAAAGGCAGCCATAGGAGTCCCATTGGTTTCGACATTATTTAAATCAACATCAGCAGGGCTCTTTTTTCCACGGCCAGGAGAAATTATTCAGTCAAGGAAAATGAAAACTAATAAAAAAGTAGTCAAAAGGAGATGAAGCGAGGGAAAATGTATCTTTGTTCAGGCAACAAAAAAACAAAAGCTGATGTGTGGTAGGTGCCTCAGCTGACTGGCTGTAGACAAATCCCAATGTCAGAAGAACCAAGGGAGTGTTTGCCCCTAAGGCCCATCCCAGACTTCAGTGTTGAATTAATCCTGGCAACACACAGCACTTCCCGACAAGTAGAGCGGTGAGAGATCCACAGTTATTCCACTGCCCCAGTGAAATGGCTCCTCTCAGTGAAGTCCAGCCCACTCAGTCAGCCTGCGGCCAAGAAAAAACAAACAATTCAAATCAACAGACACATTTATGCTGGCACAAACCTTAAACAAAAAAATAAATAAATATAAGAAAAAAAAGGCTATAAAAGTTATATTCACACACTACTTCCATGACAAGGCCCACAAATGTTTTATGAACTTTAGATATCATAGTCAGCTATGTGTTTCCAAAGATATGTAAGTTCAGAGAGCTAAACTTGAAGCCATAAGATTATTCCACAAAACAAATTTTTCTGCTTCTCTATATGCTTCAAACCAAACTACAGACCAAACACTTCTGACTTCAGAAAGAGTATCACATTCAAGTGCTAGCTTGAGGATATTTTCTGCCCTAAATAAACAGAATCTTCTTTTTAAGCCTCTTTGCACTCCCACAGGAACCATTCATTACTTTTGTTTCCTGTATTGGATAATCTCTTTTTGCTATGAGTTGACAACTAGAGAATATTTTTCACAGACATGACTTCTTTTCTGTATGACAATCTAATTTACCTCCATCTAATTCAGAAATTCCAATGAATGCAATAAATGATTAGTTCAAATCAACTGTGAGAACAGTCAAAATGAGATACAAATTTATTATTTTCATTTTTTTTCCTATATCTGACAGAACAATGGAAAGCTAAAAGAAAAAAGAAAGTATGCTACAATCTCTTAAGTCAGCTTTTGGCCTACATAGTGTTACAATTATGTAACATTACCTGCTTGCACTCTCTTCTTTTATTTTTAAATAGAAGGCAATTAATACAATAATTCTGAAAATGTTTAATGAAATGCAAGTCACCTGCATGTATATGCTAACCATTACAAGTGTACAAATAAACACACATCAACATTCTACCTGCCCAAATAAATTAGGAACTTCCTTTTTACCCATTACTCAACTCAGAAGCACAGACAATAATTTCACAGGTAAGAAAATTCCACAAGCAAAAATTCCTTGTTATAAGAAACTGACACTGATACCTTATATTTGGTAGGATGAACACACATGTATATATCAAAATTATATTTAAGGGGACAAGCAGGTCCTGTTTTCAGTAAGGTCTCAGACATGGAAAATAATCTGAATGACAATTTATTCTCTCAAAACTCCTGAAATTTCATTTTGCCACTCTTACCACAAAACTGTTGAAACACCAGAAGACCAGAGGCCAGAAAAATACCAGATACATATTACGTATGATGGACCAAAATTTCTACTGACATTTTCTCTAGGACTTGCAATTTCAGCACCATTTTTGAAGGACAAATCATTAACAGCTCTAATTTTCATGTCTCCAGGGGCACCACCAGGTCTATCAGTCCCTGAGTTACGATGGAAGGAAGTTACGAAGGAAGTTATGAAGGCAGGAAGCCCTACACCCAACCCCACACCCAGCCTGGATCTTGGCCTCACTGGGTCCCCAGGCAGACCTTGGACCTGACTCCCCACCCTGCCTGGCCTTACAATTCTTGGGTGGTGGCAGAGTCCTGTCCCTGTCCTCAGCCCACCCTCAACGGGGAACCTTAGCAGTTCAGAGTCTTGCCCTGCCGGCTGTGCAGTGCCCACAGCTCCTGGGTCATCCTCTCCCATGGACAGCCCCACTTCAGCTGCTCCCTGGCACTCAGAGTGGTCAGCCAGCAATGGGTCTCTCAAAATTCCTCCTCAAGCATCACTTTCCCTTTTGATTTTTGCTACCATCTTTAACAATGGAAATCAGCAGCAGGTGGTTGATTTTGAGTAGCATTCCTCTTGCTCTGTCCCATCCTAATTTTAGCACACTTTACTGATCATGCAGCACAAATCAGATTTTCCAGTTATATCTGTGCTTAGGGAAGAGCAACAGATCTTATTCCCTTGACACCCACACTGCAGAAGTTTATAATGACATTCTAAGAAATGTGGAATTCAGCACTAAGAAAATTGACAAGGTGGAAGGAAACACAGTGATCCAGATGATGAAAGATGGATAGAGAAAAAAAATTTCTGGGCAAACAGCAAGCAAAAAAGAGAAAACAAAACAAGAAAAGAAAAAGGAATGACAAATAAACCATAGTGAACATATTACCAGCAGGGAGAGAACCAAAACTGACAAGATGAAGGAAATCCTCAGCTGATACAGCAGAGAGAATATGCAATTGTAAAAAATGTGATGTACTAAATAGTATGGCTTTCTTGGCCACCTGGATACATGCTGGCTCATACCAGCCAGCTCTCAAACAGCACCCCCAAGTCCCCTTCAGCTGAGCAGCTCTCAGGACACTGTTCCCCAAGCCTGGAGCATTGTAACCCAACTGCAGGACCTTACACTTGGCCTTATCAATCCTCAGAGAACTGATCTCAGTCAATCCAGCCTGTCGAGTTCCTTTTGCAGAGCCTTCCTACGCTCCAGCAGATCAATACTCCCATCCAACTTAGTATGATCTGTGAACTTACTGAGGATGCATGTGATCCCTTCCTCCAAATCATCAACAGAGACATTAAACTGGCCCCAATACTGAGCTCTAGGTAACACCACTGCTGACCAGCTGCCAACTGGATTTAACTCCATTCAGCACCACTCTCTGGGCCTGACTATCCTGCCAGCTTTTCACCCAGCGAAGACTGCACCCATCCAAGCCATGAACAGCCAGTTTCCCCAGGAGAATGCTGTGGGAGACAGTATCTAGTGCTTTACTGAAGTCTGGATAAACAAAATTCACAGCCTTTCCCTTATCCACCAGCCAAGTTACTTTATGACAGAAAGAGATCAAGTTAGTCAAACAGGATCTGCCTTTCGTAAACCCATTTGTGAGTATCATCTGGGCCTGATTCTCTGGCTGTCCTGCACACAGCATGTGATGATCTCTCAGGATGATCTGTTCCATGACCTTCCCCAGCATCGAGGACAGGCTGACAGGCCTGTGTTTCCCTGGGTCATCCTTGTGAACCTTCTTGTGCATGGACATTACATTTGCTAATTTTCCACAAACGTGACCTTCTCCAGTTAAGCAGGACTGCTGGTAAGTGGTTTAAAGCAGTTTAAAGCTCTTTCACCAGCTTCCTCAGGTGTATCCCATCTGAGCTCATAGACTTATGTGTGTCTAATTTGCTATAAGTAGCAGATCACTAACCATTTCCTCCTGGATTAACAGGGCTTCAGTCAGCTCTCCATACTTCCCCAGCTTCCAGCTCTGGGAGCTGTGCATCCTGGGGACAACTGGTTTTGCTATTATACTGAAGCAAAGAACCCAGACTGAGGCAAGGAAAGCAAAAATATCTTGTTTAGGCAAGAAAATTAGGTAGAATATATCACAGGCAGAAAATACTACACATTTCAGTTTATCAACACTACTAGCGGAATGACCATTTTCCTAAGGTTAGTTTCACATGTGAAATGTACACACACTCATACACAATGACACAGAAAATAATTTTCAATAATAATATTGAGAGGTAAGGAAGAAGGCATGCTGCCTATTAATTTGTGAACTGTGACGACTATGATATGATGTTAGATACATGATTGAAAATGTTGGAAGATGTAAATAGAGAGTCACAGATCTCAATTACAGATTAATCTTAAATAGAAAACTAAGCATTGTAGAAAGGTTTTTAGATATATCAAAACTAGTTTGATGTTCAATTATGTGTATACAGTCAGTTATTTAATATGCCTTTACAGACTGAGTCTACAGAAAGACTTGTACTTGTCATGTCTTTATTTATTATCACTTATAGTGTTGTACTTTTTCCATATTTTTATTTACTGCTTTAAATATTAGAAAAATGCATACGAACTGCTTGCAAAAAATTCTTAGCTGGAAGTATCACTCATTCAAATAATCGAAAATAATCAATCCAAATCAGAATTTGCAGTTCAAAATGACAACTTCTGGCAGCACACCACACAGAGAAGTCAAGGAAGATCTGAAATCAGATACGATCACATACAATGATTTTGTTATTGGCAGAGGAGTGTAATTTGAGGCTAATGAGACATTTATGGCCTTTGAAGAAAATGCAGATTGAAGTTAACATGGATGTGTGTCTGGAAATACCACTTGTTCTTGTTTATAAATCTGTGCCCCAAGACACTCTCAGAGATGCTTAAATAGTCTATGAATCAGGCCTTCAGGGCTAAACTGAAGGTTTCCAGGAATTGCAGCTACCACTTTTTCAACCTGAGAAGATTGTCCGTAGCTCTGCACTTATTCTGTAGCTGCTAGGGAAATAGAAGACATGGCTTAGAAGTCATCTTTGCTCCAGTGTAGAATAAAAAACTAAAGTGACTTTAAGTTTTTTTTTATCCTCTTGTTCAGTTACAAGAAAACTAAGCAGAAATATAAATTATATCACTACAGGAAACTGAAGACTCTGCAGATATCCCAGGGTTCCCCAGGATTTATCTAATACAAGTAATGTAGAACAGTACACCTCAGCTTTCAGTCACTGACCACATCTATTCTCTGGCCCTCCCTTCTGCTCATATTCCCAAGGGAGTTTTTGGGCATGTACATAGATGTGACCTCAACAGAGAGTCAGGGTTAAAGACTCACATCCCTTTCATTAGACAGACATTCTGAAAGCATACAGTGATCTTGATTAACTGAAATATAAGAGTAACCTACTAGTCAGTAGAAAAAAACTGACAAATCATGTAATCCAAAAAATTTCAGATTCTCCTCATATTGACATTTTGCTAAGTATTTAATGTATTTTACAGAATATGAAGATTCAAAAAATATTTCATTTACCAAGAACATGAACTGTTTTTTCTTCTTTCCATTCCCTTTGTCCCCTTGAAATAAGTAATTTTGAAAGTTATTAAGTGGATATGTATGGCCTGCTTTTTGGGTTTCTTTTGTTGCTTTGTCATATGTCTGTGTGTGTGTTTGGTTGACTGTTTTTAAACAAAAGCAATTAGAATATTATCATATTCTAACATATAGAAATCTCTATAATAAAGTAATGTTGTTGTATGATACTGTAAATAAGAACTATCCAAGGCATAGAAATTTTTTAACAAGCCTACAGTATTAATTTTTAGCAATATGTCCATACAATTTGAAATATTTACAGAAAACTAATAATGCAATTTTCTTCTGTAAAGCTCTTCCCAAAGCAGGTTTAAATACACCTCTCCCTCATAATCAGCACTACAACCTCTGAACGGTCACTGTATTTAAATGTTCATTCAATAACAAAGAGCAGTTTTTTCCAAATCTCAATAAATGCATACTGGGTTTATCTACTATCTTTCAAATTAAACTAACAACACCAAAACAGTTATAATTTCCTTAGGGATTTTTTTTGAGCTTCTAGAACTTTCTTGATACATTGAAATGAGCTAAGCTTCATTTTTCCTTATCCTACATAAAGTCATTCAGAAATACCAGACAAAATAATAGTGAACAACACAAAGGAACACCAATCATTAAATAATGTCCACCTTCTAGACTGGATTACCTAGAAAATTGGTAGAAAGTTTATTTACGAAAATTGGCCAATCCTAAGATATTTTTGAATCTCAGAAGTGTAATTACAGTGATGTCTGGCTTCAAATTAACACGCAGCTAAGTTTTATGAGAAATTCTTTTTGCTATAACATATATATATTTATTTTGTTGTATTTTTGTAAGCATTTTCCTAACTCAAATAAGATATTTATCATTACATGATTCTTAAGAATACACACAAACACACAAACCACCCTCAAAACAAAGTAAAACTCCCAAAATCTAGACTTCTAATAATCCTAACTGTAGAGCACCTGATCTAAGCGTGTTTTATCTCAAACATGCCGAGCATTGCTACAGGAAAGGTGACCAGAGGAGGGGTGGGCAGCGCTGTCTGAGCCAACTCCCTGCTCTGCCTTGAGACTTGTGCTCAGTCCCTGTCACCCCAACTCACTTCCTGGGGAAGGGCTGGCTGTGCAGGGGTGAAAAACATGCAAAAAGCCTAATTTACATTGGAGCCATACAGACTGCACCCCCTCTCACTTTCTTTCTTCCTCTTTCCTTTAATTGGCCCTAAGGGTCATGAGACTAACTTACCATTATAATCTAGGGATGAGTGTCTGAATAATGTCTCACAGAATTATTTAGTTGGGAATTATAACTTATGAATTCACAGTCAAAAATTTATTTAAGATTTAAAGTTTAAACTGAAAAGATTGTGATACAAATTTAAGAATTATGATGTACTCTTGAGTAAATTGAAAATAAATGCCAGCTATACAAACATCACGACTGACCTTGAAGTTGGTCTTAGTTGTATGAGTAGAAGTCATGGAAGACAAAGGTAGATTTCAAAAAAAAAATTTAATATGGAAATAAAGCCTGAAGAGTGATACAAATGACATACAAACATTGAATTAAAAAGGTTTGGGTTTTTTTAAAAAAACATGTTGCATTTACCCTTCCATGAATTTCTCCAAGTGAGAGAAATAGGCTCAGATAGGCTTGGACAACAGTGTCAGTAGATCCCTCAGGTTAGAAACTACAAGCACCATTTACTTTTCAGAAAATGGGCACACATTTCTTTCATATTAATTTTTCTCACTCTTATTTGGAATATCTAAATCTCATGCACTATCAAAAAGAACAATGGGATTATAGGAAAAAACTGCATGGTCCCTACACTGTTTTCGAAAACAGCAATTCTCCCAGTAATAAAAACAATTTGAAAAGCAAGCAAAGGAAAAAAAAAAACACGTGATCATCAGTCCTTTCCAAGCAAAAACAAAATAAGAAATTAACATCAGCATTCTCAAAAAATCAGCTGTTTCGATCTAATTTTAAGAGGTGATTGTTAAAAAATCACAGATATGGTTTCCCCTATTTTTTTCTGTATTTAAAATTATTAAAAAACTGTATGGCCAGAAGGACCCAAGACTAACAAGGAATTCTCAATAGGAGTTCTCAGTTAAGACAGCTGCACTTATCTCACTGACCTTTTGAATGGTAATTTCAACTACTATCACATGTAAGTACAGAAGAATTTCAGTGGTTAGACAATTTTCATGATACTTGCTGCTTCTTAGAATAAATTGATGATGATTGCAAATAAACATAAGGTTTCAATATTAGAAGGGAAAAACATAAACTCCTTACAAACATAAGCCTGAAATAAGTAATAATCCCAAAATTACAGGTGTATTCCATTCAGCTCAAATTGTGATCTGAATTTAAGTTTCCCATGACAGTAGCTATTCAATTGTGGTCTAATTGCAGCTGTGAAGTCTAAAAAAATTTCTACATTTCTAGTGCATATTCTAGGGAAATGTACAAAAATAGCATCAGTACTGTCTAGCACAAGTGATGGCATAATTTACAGCTTTTACTTCTGATATAACCTTGTACAAGAAATGTAACACATTCTCTCTTTGTCTCTTTGTCTCTTTTATGCACCTTTCTTTTCCTAAATTCAGATGTCTTACTACAAAAATAAAAATATTACAATCTGAAACAGAATGTTCAGTCCTGAGTTTCTTTAAGGCAAAATTTCCTGTAAAATCTCTAATGCCTGGAGCAAACCACTGATTTATGGATATGAAAAAAAATAATACATGCAAACAAAAATCAGTATTTGATACATGAAGCTTACAGAGTAGGCCTTAATAAATTAAATAAACCCTCGAAAACATCAAAGTTCATTACTCACTACCACTTCAAGATCTCAGAAAAAAGCATTTGTAACACGGAATGAGTCTTAACTCCTCTTCTGTAAGAAAGATCAAATGACTGAAAAGAAAAATTCTTAATGAAATCTAACAGGTTTTGTCTACGTATTACACAAAGAAACTCACAGGTCTCAGTCCTTTCTTGCCTTCTCCATTGAACTGAAGTGCATGCCTTTGTCAAGGATGAAAGAAACTACAACTCTTGTTTGAGCCAACAGAGAAATTGTCTAAGGGACTGATTGATATGCAATTTGATCTCTTGAGGCTATTTAATGATTAGAATTTGATATCTCCCTCTAGGCATTCTAGTCTCAGAAGAGGATACATTAAAAATGTTACAATAACCAGAAAGAGGATGGGAAAAGCAATTTAAACTAGCTGGGCATATGAACACATGTAAATACACACAAACACACAGACACACCATTAATATATTATATGGCCAAAACAGTTGCTGCTTTATTATACAAATTCTTAGGACTTAATTACACAGGAGCCACAGGCAGGACATTTTCATTGCATTACCTGGTTCAGTTACCAGGTGGTGATACAACCTTCATTCATATGATAATGTCACAATTATACATTCATTCTGGAAATGGGGAAGTTGAGTGGCCACCCTCATTAACCTGAAGAAATCTAAACCCTTTGTTCCCTCTTCCAAGTTACAAACATTAGCTTTCAAATAAGGCTGGGATAGCTATGAGGACTCTGAAGCATTCTCCCTGGACCAAAAAACTTCACTCTGAGTTTCTTACCCTTTGACTATGAGAAGTCTCTAACATTGGATTCCCATAAAATAAAAATTTTCTTGGACAGGTATTCTCAATTTCAAGCAAGCCTTATGTAGTTTGTAGGAGAATTATTTAATAAAATAAAAATGGTGAGTGGAAATTAACTTTAATAGGCTTTTACATCATCAAATTCATTTATCGAGTAAATACTCCCCTTTGGTTTTCTTTACTTGTTTGAAAGTGGACAACTTCACCATCTTAAGGAGGAATGTCCTCCAGCTTCTCTTCCTGTATGGCTCTCTTCCTAACTTAGTGGGCTTTCATCTGCTAAATGTTGTCTTGAACCGCTTATAATTAAGAGGTGAGAGAACATGTGTCAGCAAAATAAGTCTCCATAAAATATTGTGAAAAATGGGATCACCAGAATCCCTCACTAGATCCATGTTGCTAGATCAATGAAGCTGGTGAAGGGGCTGGAGCACAAGTCATAGGAAGAGTGGCTGAGGGACCTGGGGTCATTTTGCCTGGAGAAGTTAGGTGTGGTCCTTATTGCTCTCTACAAATACCTGAAAGGACGCTCTAGCAAGGTAGAGGGCAGTCTCTTCTTCCAAATAACAAGGAATAATACAAGTGGAAATAGCCTCAAGTTGGAGTGGGGAAAATTTAGATTAAATATTAGGAATTTTTTTTTCACCAAGAGAATTGCTAAGCACTGGAACAGGTTGCCCACAGAAGTGATGAAATCACCATCCCTGGAGACATTTGAAAGGCATGGGGATGTGGCACTTAGGGACATGGTTTAGTGTGGCAATGCTGAATCTTAGAAGACTTTCCCAATGAAAAATACTGTATTATTCTATGATTTTAAACAACTTTAATGAAACCATTCCTGTGCTGCCTGCTGCCTTTCCCTCTTCCCTGCAAACACAGTTTAAAAGCTTGCCTAGAGGAGATTGTGGCATATACTCTGCTTACTGTCCTGTCTATGCTGAATTCAATAATGAAGGATGAAATTCTTAACTTTTTAGCCGACATAAGTACTGGGAGCTGTAAATTATATCACATACTATGGAATTCTAAAAGCTAAGCATAATATTATCATACAAAAGTCATATCTTGAGCTGTTTTCAGGCCAATGCAGTAAGCACTGGAATTCAGGGTCTAAGCAGGAAAGTAGATAGGGCTAGAGCACGGACTCCAACACTGCCCTTCCCCAGTATTCATACCTACCAGCCAGTGCACAGGCACAAACAGGGAGTAGGCCAGAGTTATTCTTCAACAGACAGCTATTTTTATTTTTTTTATTTTTAGTAAGAAAGATTTTCACTATGTTATGTGGCCTCAGGGGCAGAGAACAGCACCCGGACCATTTTATTGACTAAGATGTAATTCCATGGACAGAACCAGAGTTATCTTTTCTCACCACTGATCAACATGCCAAAAAAGCAAGAAAGGTAAGCTTGGAAAAGATATCAAATCTTTTTCTGGTAGTTTTCTGTTCAGTGAAAAAGGTCCTCCATTTCAAATCCCACACTCCCAAATGATAAAAAAATCAAACCATCTTTCATAGTCTTTTAACAATTCCAAGAGAAATCTCAGAACAATATGTGATGTTTCCTCTTAGGAAAAAAAAAACAACTCTCAAAATTATCTGCATGACAATCCTTATCACTCCATGGGAAATTTCAAAGCCATCTCACATGTAGTTAATTATATTTTCTTGCATCAAAGGGTTTTCAGAAATCTAAGGTAATATATCATATTTGCTTTGTAATATGTTGAGTTGTACCTGAGTAGGAAATGGAAGCCAGCAAAAAACACAGAAGTTACCATTTCTCCTCCTGTTCATCCCTTCACTCCAATTATTGGAATGTTTCCAACTTTGCTTAGCACAATAGGTACCTTCTCTATCTTGGAAACAAATAGTAAAGCTCATGTTCATTTCCCAAACTGTATATGAAAAAGTCAGATTGTCTATCCCAGAAGCACACACTTCAGGCAGCAGTTCTCCCTACTGTAGCACAGGTATTTGACATTAAATATTACTTGAAGTCAACCACTATGAAAGCATCCTGAAGAATATGCTGAAAAAGCCCAAGTGATTAGTCTAGATTAGACAGCTCACTGTCCTAACTGAGCCATAGCATGATGATTCTTTCTTTCACTTCTTACCAATATACACAGAATTATCTTTATAACCACAGACTTAAGAGCCTCGTAACTTTCCTGCTTGTTTCATACATGAACAAAGTCCTCATGACTAAAATCAGGAAAAGCTTATTCTACTGTGAGTTTCTTAACAGTTTTTTTCTTGTTCTATCATTAATTGCCCTGATAGTTTATCAAGGATAATGTAGCATCCATTGATAGGAAATTCCGTATAAAAAGTTAAGACTAAAATGCAGATATTTTCTCACCTACCATTCAATTAATTTTATTTTCTGGGGTTGTTTTTACTATTTTTGCCATTAGTATTGTTATTCCTACCTATTGTTATAGCCACCTATAAGTTATTTTAAAAACTGTTGCAATGAATCTTCCCTGGTGTAAAATCATATCTCTGAGAATGAGTTTATCCAGTTTTGCCATCTTCACCTAATACTAGCCTTTACCAACAAAGAAGTGATAGGCTTGTGGAAAATTAGTATTATGTTAGAAATATTTGGATTATTTATTTTTAAAAAACATGTTTCTCCTGACTTTTTTGGTTGCAATGAGTAACATTTATGAATGACTTTCTAACAAGACCCATACAATATTATTATTTTTATTATTACTATTGTGTTGTTTAGCACACTCTACCTGTTTTCACAAGAATGCAAAACTACATGGGCATTTTAAAATATGAGGAGAAATATTTTTTAACAATATGATTCCATGACAAAACATTATGCCATGGTACTTTTTGAAGACCCATCTTACTCTTGTTCTTCCCTGATTGAAAATGTCCTCTTAAAAAAGGTACCTTCTATACTTTTCCTCTTTTGCACATAGCCCTCTCAGTTCTCTTCTAATTCTCAAATTTTTCTCTTTTCTCCAAATGATAGTTCTTTCCTATGACTCCTTTCTTCTTCCTGGTCATTTGTTTTTAGCTTCCTTTTGTATAAAGGAAAAGTAATATGCCCATCAAATCAATCAATAAAAATTTATTTTTATGTGTAGAAGAAATTTATTTCATTTATTTTGTAAAGGATTTCTGTTTTGGTTTTTTTTTAATTATTTGGTTTTGGGTGGGTTTTTCTTTCTCTTTTCTTTCTTGTATTATATCCATATGGGATGACATTGAAAAAAAAAAAACCAAACAAAAATGAAACAAAAAAAAATAGAACAAACCAAAACAAAAACCATAAAACAAAAAACAAACCAAAACAAAACAAACAGAAGACAATTTGCAGCTGCCAGGTTGACTAGGAAGGACTGATCTATTTTTTCCTGCCCTCAGTCAACTGATTTAGGTCAGGATTGAGAAAAAATATACCTTGTCACATGGCAGGAGTTACAGCTTCCTGTGTGCTTCTATTATATCATCTCAAGAAATCTCACTAAAAAAACATAATACCAACCAAAAATATCTACCAAAAACTAATGCAGTCAATTAATAGAACAGATGGAGGTCAGAGCAGACAATTAAATCCCTTTGAGAGCGGAGAAGATTATTCTACCTCATATTGGAGATATGTCAGTAATTCCTGTGTGATCTGATTTATACTTTATTCTTCAAAATAATTCCTTCCATAATGCCTTCTTTGGCATGAGAGAAAAAGATCCATCTTCTATAGGTGTTGCTTGCAGCTGTATAAAATTATTTTTAAATGGTGGGAAAGTGCACCTATGTTTTTCCAGCAGTATTTTTACTGATTCTCAAAACAAGAAATTCAAATCTCCTTTTTGCCTTTATTTAGACAGCTGCTGCTCCTCAAAAGGTTGATACAGCTATCACCTTGGCAAGGTGCTAAGCAGTGTTTTTGGAATTTAATACTGTCTTCTATAGGTATTGAAGATAACCATTCAGGAGGTGTGATTTATTATTTCTCCGGCCATGAATTCCAGCATATATGCAACAATTATCTTTCCTAAAGTCTTGCACAAAGATGGTTGTATTTCTGGACATGGGAGCTACACTGACAATAATACAGTAAGTGTTGTTGCCATATTCTGGCAATATTGATGACATATTTCATGTTTCAAACAAAAAAGAAACTGAGTTATTTAATTTTTTTCCGATTTTGATGATTTTCAGCATATAGATTTCAAACAATAAACCATAAATAGCTACAGGGAAAAATTCTTCAGCAAGGAATTAGGTTCCCCATGATATATTTTTTCACAGAAAAGGAACTCTGTGCCAAATGAGTTCGAATTTGTTTTTAAATAAAAGTCAACACAAGTTTTGATAACTCTTTAACTCCTTTTTTTTAAAGTTATCCTCAGAGCATACTGTGGTAATATTTAAATTTTAAAAAGCTCAGAGAAAGTTGCAGTAATATTAAACTAATATAAGCATTGAAAATCCATATTCCAAAAGACTATTTAGCTGCCAAGAGAATGACCTGTTGGTGTAATTGCTGTGACTGCTGTGTTGCAGCCTCGATTTTCATTGGTGAAATTCTAATACATCCATTTTCTTTGTCAAGCTCCTCTATCGAAACTCCTGCTTTGTTAATTAATAAACTCAGATTGCTTAATGACTGCACCATCCTAAAAGCTTTCGTTTTCAGATAAATATGCTTTAATGAATTCTGATCTCAAATTAATATGCATTTGATGCTGGATATATCAGATGTGAATTTCTTGTACCCTTATGTAGCTTATTACCTCACTGTTTATACATTTTAGTTTTGATGGCTTCTAATGAAAACAGATTCTAGTTCTGCCATTGTTTGAACTTTGTATTGTAGCCTCACACCATGCCACTCAATGAGTTGTATTTCACTAATACTTTGTAATAAATTATTAAATAAAAACTACTTCAGTAGTCTTTAAAGTATTTACTTCTTTTTCATTTGGTGAAATATAGTATATTTCTTTTAACTTTCTTCTTTTAAATAGAACTGTATTCACAATAGAACTGCTAAGTCTCTAATTATTTATCACCTAACTTCTCAAGTGACTCAGCACCATTATTTATACTTGTAGCATAACTATTTGTGTTTTTTTCCATCATTTTTGATACTTTAATATAATGAAAGAGAAAGGGTCATACTGTTATTTTAAATCTATGGAAAGGAAAACTTAATTGCTCTTAAATGAAGATCACAGGTTCATAGATTGGTTGAAGTTGGAAGGGACTTCTGGAGTTCATCTGGTCCAACCCTTCTGCTCGAGGAGGGATATCTGCAGCTTGTTTTGGTGATGTTGTTTAAGTAAGAATAGACTGTACCTCATTATTCACAGTTTTCAAGCATTTGCATCTCATCTTTGTGAATCAAATTCATGACACGTGTCTACCAGTAACAGTAGTCACAATGGTACGATACAGCATATGAAATATCACCTACGTACCTTTAAAGCCAAGCAAAAAGCCTCAAATGATAGAAGCAACACAGTTTCTCAGTATAATTAACTCCACTGACTACAAACTACATTAGAATTAAAGGTGTAATTTAGTTCCAGATAAAAGAGCTTTGTTTACACCCCAAAGAGACAAATCACAATTTTAATAGATATTTGGTTGCAGGTTATTGATTTCTTACACAAAGAAAAAATACAGCTTTTTAAGATTGTAATTAGGCACCAATTTTTTTCAGTGATTTCCCTAAGTCCTATTGAAACATAAAAATTCAGGCTGTTTTTTTCTAATATTCTGTAAATACTTGTGTGAGCTTTAAATTCATGTTCATGCTGTGAGAGCAGAAAGGCCATTAATACAACTGCAACCAGGTGAAAAAGAGAAGAGTACTACTTCATACATCTTCATAAGAAATAGAACCTATAATGAAAGGTGACAGAATCTGATTTTGTTTAACCTGAGTAGTTTTACCTACACTCAGATATTCTGAAGTTTTTCTAAGTTGTGGATAACAACATTACCATATTTGTGTTGTGTTCCCTTTCTCTGGCTTTTTTCTTGGAAAAGAAAACTTGAATGCAAAGCAGTATATATGAAAGGAAATGTGTGGAGGGTGTTGATAACAAACCTGGTTTAGAAAGAGTGGTTTAGATAATTTCAGCTTCCATACTTAAGATACAATAGAAAACACTATGTGTATGTGTATATATATACACAAATATATTTTCCACATCAATAGAAAATAAAAGCAAAATAACACTCAAAAAATTCTACACAATACCAGCTATCTGGGTCTAAATTGGCATGCAATTAAAGCTAAATGTATTTTATATTCATATATACAAACAAACATATTTACCTTCAGAATCAAATAGTGATTTTCAATTCTAAGTAATTTCTACAAGCAGTTTGGCTTCCTGCTGGTAAAAACATTTTATTTTTTTCTTTCAAACAAGAAAGAAATATGCCATCATCTTCCCTAGTCACTCAACAGCTGTATCAATTTGTTTTCAGGGCAGTGATTAGCATAATTGTGGTGGATTACTCGCATTTAGCACAGAATGGAAATAATTCAGTATTTTAGCAGATATGACATAGAATGCATGGGATATCCAGGCCCTCTGGAGTGGTGGAAGTTTGGGGTTTTTTTTCTAAAACTGTACTAAAAGCCTATTTTTAAAAACCCAAATCTGTCTGGAAGTACCAAAAACCTTAATTCTTCTCATGTGCTGTTTGATAAACAATCTCAAACTATGGCAATGGCACACAATCATGGAATCAGCTGCAAATAGCTATGCTAAGGGCACTACCCAGAGGGTTTCACTGTGATATAATTTCTCTAAAAATCAGAAAAAAACCAAACCAAACCAAACCAACAAAAAACAACAGCAACAACAACAACAACAAAAAAAAAAAAAAAAAAAAAAAAAAGGAGGAAAAATAAAAAAAAAAAAAAAAAACCCACAAAAAGCCACCCAGAATGTGATTCTGATTCCATCATTACTGGTTTTCTACTTTCTCTCCAAATTCTAGATCTGATGCTGAGGTGCATACACAGCGCTACCTTTAGTGTTGTATGAGAGTTAAAATCAATCAGTTCTATATATAATCAGCCATTTGCCTTAATACACTTGCATGTTTTATAAACATGCATAGACAAGCACTGTATGATATTATACAGAAATAGAATAAAATTATAAAATGGTTTTGGTTGCAAGGGACCTTTAAGACCATCTGGTTCCAACCTCCCTGCTGTGAGCAGGAATGCCACATACTAGATCAAGTTGCTCAAAACCACCCAACCTGGCCTTGAGCACCTGGCTTTGAGTTGAGGATGGGGCATCCACAACTTTTCTGGGCAACTTGTTCCTGCACCTCCCCACCCTTCACAATAAAAAACTTCTTCCTTACAGCCCCTCTACATCTACGCTCTTTTAGTTTAAAGCCATTTCCCTTTGCTCCCAGTCACTACAGGCCCTGATAAAAGCTTCCACATTTCTTATCTCTCCTTTTCTATATACTGAAAGGCTGCAGTAAGGTCTCATAAGAGCCTTCTCCAGGGCTGAACAACTCCAATGGTCCCAGTCTGTCTTCACAGGTAAGGTGCTGCAGTCCCCTGATCACCTTTGTGGCCTTCCTTTGGACCCACTCTAACATGTTTGTGTCTTTCTTGTGTTGAGGACTTCAAAGCTGGATGTAGCATTTCAAGGTGGAGCTTCACCAGAACAGAATAAAGGGGCAGAATCACTTCCATCAAACATGTTGGCCACCTATTTTGATTCAGCCCAGGATACAGTTGGATTTCTGGGCTGCAAGCACACATTGCTCACTTATTAACAACTTCTCATCCACCAGTACCTCCAAATCCTTTTTTGCAAGGCTACTTTTGATCCATTCACCATCCGGCCCCTAATGGTAATGGATATTGCCATGACACAGGTGCAGGACCTTATACTGGTCTTGCTGAACTTGATTAAGTTTTCATGGACCCACTCCTCCAGCCAGTTGAGGCACCCCTGGATGGCATTTCTTCCCTCAACTGAATCAGTAGCATCACTCATCCACAGACTTGCCAAGGGTGCATTTAATCCTACTGTCTATGTTACTGATGAAGAAAAGCATTGTATGATATCGTTGTCCCATGTTATGATCCCAGAAACCATCTTCTGTCAGTTGTTTCTAAAAGAAACTGGAGGATGCAGAGCTCAAATTAAGTCATAGAGATACCAGGAAGACACAAGATGTTGCTGTTACACAGAGCCATTCCTTTTATATGAAAACTGAGCGAGATTAACTGCTGAAGAACAGGTAAAGGGATATTTATTAACAGATACAGATGGTCCTTCTTTCCCATAAACTACTGAGTTGTCCAAACAAAACAAGCTGTGGTTAAAAATGAAGATACAGTGTGTTTTGAACCTTGACAGCAAGAGGACAACTGCTTGCGTGTAATTCATTTGCACTGGAATCATTCTCTCAAAAGGTTTACTATTCTTAGGGGGCAAAAAACCCCAAAAACCCAACAACACTGAGTTATCATGAACTTCTTTTAAGAGTTTACAGTTCCCTGTAGAAAAAGATATAATAGATAAAACGTCATTACCTGTTATTCAGTACAGTAGATTTAAATTATATTAGTCACAGTGATAAAGCATTTTCACGTTTAAACACAGATAGTAAAATTTGCACTCTGGTTCTTTGAATTGAACATGACTAAACTTTAAATGAGCTGTCTGTGAAAAACAGTGTGATTATTTTTTATTTCACGTTTACTTATTGCTCATGATGTTATGATTCAGTGAACTCTCATCATCCATGAAGTCTGTATAATGTTGAAATTACACTACTTTAACCATTCTCTGTTACTATTGTACAATACTTTGTATAATGTTATGTTCAAATTAATTTTCTACAAAAATAATTATATTTCTGGAAGCATTACTTAGATAAGAACAGTGCCTTGGTCCTAAAGATTTAAGACAATCATGACTTGTATTTTTAGAAAATTGTTTAACTATCCTCCTAAGGCTTTTAAATAAAGCTAATGAACTTAGGTAGAAGCTTGAAAATTATTCAAATACATTGCCACTTGAAAATAAATGTAATGACCTGGAAAGTTTTGGTGTTTGCTATTTATTATTTTATTTATATTTGAAAAATGCTTCCTATTTCCATTTCTCACTTGGTTTCTTAAGAAATTCTCATATTGGTGGAGACCATTAGAGTTTACCTACTTTTAGATACTTTTGGTCAGTCATACTGAAATGCATAACTAAATATTGGAATAAGAAATAATGGATACATCATTTTGAATTCAAATTGAAGCAAGGATTATTTATATTCCTTAGAGAACCCACTATTTTTGATTTGATTTTGATTCCACTATTCACAGTAGGCCTCTACCTTTAATGGAAAACACACACCCTAATACCAGTGATGTAATGGATTTGTTAAGATTAGATTTACCAGTAACATCTCACAGCAAAGCAGATGATGCAACTTAATTTATTTTTCCTACATCAACTGAGAAACAGTTAACTACACTGGATTTAGGATTTCAGAATACTCTCCCTGGAAACAGATTTTTAGGTGCATAGAGAGCTGTGGAACATCCTACAACAAAATCTAGACAAACTCTCATTAAAGTCTGGTTAAATTTCCAGACACTAGGTGTTAAATTCAATTTACACTACCGGAATTTTTTTAAGAAGATACAGTTTCCAATTTGGAAACTTACTGAAATGGTGAGCATCAGCCTCAATTAACTGACATAACTAGACCATCAATCTGGGTTCAACTGGTAACTTCATTAGTTGCTCTTGCTTATCACTTGTGTTTCAGTATGGAAAACACACCTTCTATCTTTGTAAAAGGGAAGAATTTTAAACTGAGTACTTTTTTTTCTTTCCTTCCTTGTGTTTCAAAATTAAGAGAGACTTGGTAGGAAGAACGTGCACTATAACATTAGCAGAGCCTAAGTATCGTAACACGGTCTTAGGAACTGACATAACTGAAGGATTTCCATGCTAAAACTGTGCAGATATTTCACCAAGACAGAGGAAACCTAGGGGACAGTTTTTCTTCCACCTAAGAGTATAAAATCAGTGAGAGCCTAAAAAGAAAACTGGAGGAGTTGAAGACGCTGCTTAACCAGAGGCTGGACTGCTAAGTTAAGAGTACTTTCATGTACAGCCATAAACCCTGACAAGTGGAAGGCAAAAATTCTTATCTGAATCCCAAGAGCTGAAAAGTAAGCTGAGGAGCTCTGACAGCTCTAAGAATGAGAATTGTATTGTGCCCTGATTTTCCTCAGAGAATAAAGAGTTGATCTGTTTCCTAAAACTCCCAAGACTTAAACTGGAACGTTTTTTTCCTGCCTTCTAATAAAAAGGCTTTATTTTTCCTTCACATTTGTTACCATAAATGATACAAGACAGAAGGTTTGATCAGAGTCTGAGAACATGATCAAGAATCTGACAGTATATGGCTACATCAAAGGAATGACACAGCGCTTCACAGACTACCACAGGGCTCCATCTGCACATTCAGCTGTCAGGTTGGGATTCTAGAAAGAAATCCCACCATTTAAACTCACTTATATTTCTGACGCACAATCAAATTCTGAGGACAAAGCATGGGCCAATAATTTGCTTCAGTTTTTAATACTATATTGTATATGCATTTCCAGGAAACACACATTGCATACTCCAAACATAAATTGATGGTTTCTGTTCTTGAGAAAGATAATGGGTCTATTATGTTGAAGAATTTTATCTGGAATTAGGGATGAGAAAGATAGCAAGTAAGCAGTTAAAGAGTTCAAGATGTAGGGATTTCTTTCTGTATTTCTCTCAAATATAAGAGTCCAATATAGCCAAAGTTATTGTTAGAATCCATCCAAGCTATCATCCCTAGTTATCTTTTGGAATTTTTTGTTTATCCAAATGGATCCCTATTTTTTCCCGAAAATACAACTTCGAGGTTAGTTTGGTTTGGATTATGAATTATCCTGAAGGCCTTCAGATCCATTTCCATTTTTCTCCTGAAAAAAAATCTCAATACAAACCTTTTCTAGACAAATAAGAAATTAACAAATATTTCTGTATTTCTGTTGTGTATTTTGGAGTACCTCAGGGCTAGTAGTTGAATACAAATATTTGTGGCTACTTCAGAAAATTAGCAAGCAGAGAGGCAGAAATAAATTTTATGCTGATTTATAACTTCATTTTCTAATCTTGTTTTTCTTTGTTTTTTTTTTTTTTTTAATGTATAGTCCAATTATCACCTTAGATGAGCAAGAAAATTTTCAAAAGGCACAGCTGGCTTCTGATGTTCACTAACTTGCAGTGTGACTTAAAAGCCAGACATCAATAGGCTCCATCTCTTTTTTCTGCTTTAATGTTGTTTGCTTCCTTTTCTTCTCCTCCTCTCTGACTTTCCTGCTGTGCATTATGAAGAGCAAACAAAATGCTGAGAAAACAGAAAAAACTAAAATCCCTCCATCCCTCAGTTTCCCCTTCAAAATCCTCTCCCCAGCTTCTGTGGTCTATCTCAGTGTATTGTGATAGATCTAGAGATGAGAATTTCCTTTCTTGGTACATGACTGTGGCTTATTCTAATGCCAGACAAGGCAAATGCGCCACAATTTGTTAGTTCCAAAGAAATTAAGTTATTATTTCAACTTTGACTTCGGTTTTATATAAGTCTTGTATTCTTTATATCAGTTGCTTGCCTCGTTCCTGAAAAATATGTCATAAGTTCTCTGAAGTAGAGTCAGTAATTGAATTCTATGTATGACACTCATGCATCTTGTACTAGTCACTATATAACTCCAAAGAGTTCAGCTATTACCACAATCAGTGTGGATGATAAACTATTAAACAGGTTCCTGTTCATAAAGTATTTTTTATTCAATTACATGTAAATTGATACAAATTGGAATAAACATGGTTCAGTGATGCAAAAATCACAGAAATTTTCAAAGTTGTTATTTTCTTTGTCTGAATTTTACACTTCACGTAATGGTACCTTCGATTTTCATAATTAACCTGTCACACTTTGAATTATTGCTTATTCACAACTTTATTATCACATCAGATATTTTATTATTCCTTCTCCTTGAATTATTCCTTCTGTCCCAGTGTCAACACGAAATGGAAACGTCATTGTACTACAGCTGGTGCAATGATTACAGAAAAAGTTACATCTGCCTCAAAGTTCATGGATAATATAAAGTGAAAAGGAAGAATTTGCAACAGAGAAACTTTTCTGGTCACTTGTACATCTCATTCCCCTCTCATTAGTCAATGTATCAGGCACAGTACGAAAGAATGGTAATTAGATTAAGGTGTTTTACAAATAGAACATATTCTATGCATAGATTTCTAAATTAAACCCTTATCACATATTTTATATTGATATAATAAGAATGTTTATATATCTGTGTGCATAGATATACACATACATATATGTGCTGTGTACATGCTATATATTAAAATATGTTCTCTCATATTTTGCTAACAACTGAGAGGAAAAAATAGATCTTTATGGTAACAGTATGAAACAGCAACCAAGCCTCTTTTCAGTACAGCCCCATAAGAACTCTGGAACCCAACCTTGTCTTGCAAACTGAAGACAGACAGCTCTGTCTGGTACAGTGTGGCCTGGAACCCCCAAACCTTACTAAGTAGCAGTGTCACAATAGCCAGGTCGAATCTCATGTCTTTTAATTACAAACTGATTGGTATCATTCAGTACTTATAGAGCTGAAAAATAATAACAATTCATGCCTAACATAAGTAAGCATACAAACAGTGCTAATGCTTAGGATGTACTGTATTCCATGTCTCATTGGATGAACACAGGGTAAACAAACATTTTAAATGTATATATGGCAAAGATATTTCAAACACATTTAAGAACAACAGCAACAGAGACTTGCTATCTTTCTTTTACATATTCTTATGAAAAAAAGAATTGTTATGAACATACTTTTAGTACTTACCACTGTGTTGTCTTTTTGAGAAGACTTCAGCATTCCCCCACTGGAGGCAGCATGATGTCATTTTAGTTACAGCAGAAATTTTTCCTGTTAGGAAAAAATACATAGTGCTCTTCAGTAAATGAAGAAAAGAAATGCAAATGTATGAGTCAAAAATGGTAAAAAAGTGGTTGCTTAGTAAATCACCTGTAATGCTAGTTTTCAAGATTACAAAAAGAGAAATTACAATATTAATAACCACACAATAAATACATTAAGCACACTGTATGGATTTCTGTCATAAAAATTATTAGCAATATCTTTTTCTTTGCAGACTGAACACTGCTACAAAGACAGAATTGTCCTTAAACCTGTATACCACAAAAGCATACATTTTGAGAACCTGCTAAGGCAAGTAAATACTCTGAAATCCAAGATACAGAAGAAATCATAACAAAACACTTTGGTTTTAAATATTTCTCAAAACATATATTATGCATAGCCAAATATAAAATTTCAATAGCCAAATATATAAAAATATATTCAATTTAATTTAAATAAAAATAAACACATTTTAAATGCCATTTTACTATTTTTTATTCTTTCCTATGTGTAATTGAAAACTTTAGTTTATACTTCAAATGACATTTCAATGGATAGACTATGTCTGAATAATCTATCCATGTTAGGTTTACTTTTTAGATTAAATTCCAGTATTTACCAACAGTCTGTTCTGTCAAGAGTATCTTGAGACACTGTGATTTAAAATCCTTCTTAATAGTGTTAAGAAATGTATTTCAGGTAATTTTAACATTTTCAAGACTTTAATACCTTAAATACTTGTCTTCCCTCCAAAGCCAGCAGACTTTATGGTTTTTACTTATCCCCTGCACACATTTTGCAGGGGAAACATGCACTCTGTGTTTCTCTGTATCGCTCTTAAAGGCATTGGCACTTCTTACCATTTATTCTTTTTTTCATTAAGTTGATCAGCACACAGATTGTAAATTCTGCAATTTTAATCACAATGAATACTTCCTCATGAATGGTTTGACTCTCTACAACCAAACCACTCCCTTTAAGTGCAATTTATTACAACAGCTGCAAACAGAGGCCTCAATTCTGCGTAAACACAGTGATTATCTTTGTAAGTACCAGTGGACGGCTATGGGAACACACGTCTGAAAAGAAGAAATTCTGAAATATGAATAAGGAATGTGTGAAACACGCTGGCTAAACTGTCAAAGTGTCCATCTGGACACTTGCTTCAGGGGAAGGCTGGCAACACTGCGGCTTTTCATACACACCCATTGAGGAATCAGATGTTGAAGTTTAGGACAAGCTTTCTTCCAAGCTATGGTAATGTCTTAAACCTCTCCATATGACAGTGGCACTTTTACTGGAGATTTCACTGCTCACATAGACTGACAGCCATTCCAATTCTCTAACAGTAGTATGTGATTAAACTTAGGATGGAAGAAATAAGGAAGGATTTAAGGAATGGCTGTTAATGGCAGTGAAAATCCACTAAGGCTAACACAGCTTCCCTTCTCAGTTATTTAAAACCTGCATTTCTTTATTTCAGCATCCTTTATAGCTTAATTACTGCTACAGGCAGAGAGGAGAAAAGAGAGGAGAAGAGAGAAGAGAACTCAGCTTTACTGGTAACAACAGAGAGTGCATTAACTGTCTCTCCATGGTACCAAAATAGTCTCCAGCTTTAAAGCATGAATTAAGAAGGTACTATTTGTGAACTAGGTTTTCCAAGTTTAACTCCTTACCTATGTGTCTATTCTTTTCACCTTTACATTATCTTACACTGTCTTCTTCAACTAGAATTTGATTGTAGGTTACTAGTGTTATAATTTAAATTTTATGTATTTTAGTAAATCACAATGTCCCTTTAAAGCTCATGTTTAGACTCTATCTAATAGTCAACTGCTTTCAACAACAGCAACAGCAAATGCTGCACTTCCTTTTTATCAGGAAGCATAGGCAGACATTAAAAGACTTGCACTAAGACTAGCACTTAGACAAGGTACAGGCATTGTCTACAGACTTTTTTCTTTTTTAAAGAGTTATGTTGTCTTCATATCTGTGAAAACTGATTTCCTCATAATTACAAAATTTTAATAGAAATATTATGGGATCCTGGCAGTCCCTCTAAGCATATGTTTTCTGAAATCTATACCAGATTTGCTTACCCTTCCACAGACACATTTCTAACTTAAACCTAATGGTGCTATAATGGCCCTAGTTTTAATGCTACCCAGTTTAAGCTTACTTTTTTGAGTAATTTCTCAGAACTACCACAACTGTCTATGATTTTATAGGTGATACAACAAGAACCCAGTAACACTGACATTCTGTCACTATGTACAGTCATCTTAGTCTACCTGAGAAAGAAAAATCTCTGTCTTACAAAAAAAAAAAAATCTGTTTTGTTTTGAACATGATGACCCACTATCTCCAGCTATTCCTAAAACCTCTGCCAGATCTTGGCAATACCTAAATATAAGCTAAAAACATTTTTTTTAGTATTTGATGACCAAATTTGATCAACACAACTATTGGACTATTTTAATTTTCTGTTTGAGCAGATAGTTTCATGAAGTCCCTTTAAGAAAATGTACCCTTTTGAATCCAATTTTAGCATCTTTAAATACATCTTTAAACCTGTAACCTTTACAGTGTTTATACCCTTTTCACTTTCAATTGGGTTTCATAACAAGTTCTTTCTTCTGAAAATTTTCACAATAAGGTCTCCTCACTTTTAAATTGAAAAAAATTGTATCTAGTGACATATTTCACAGCAAATATTTTTTTGAGTATTTTTATCTATTAAAAAGAAAATCAGTGATTAAACAATGGGTGATAGAATATGCTGAGTTGGAAGGGACCCATCAGGATCATCAAATCCAATTCCTGGTCCCAAGCAGGATCCCCTAAGAATCACACCATGTGCCTGAGAGCATGGGTAAATGCATGCAGGCAGTTCTGTGATATCCCCTCAGAATCAATAGTGCAGAAGTCAGAATATCAAGTAAGCAGATGTTGCTATTTCAACTCTTCATTGCCTGGACAGTTTGGGAGGGTGGTGCTGTTCACAAGAGGAAAGCCAGCTAGAGGTAGATCTCACAGCAGGAAACTGACACAGACCAGCTCGAGGTATATCAGAGTTATGCAGATGAAATAATTTTTGCCCTGATTAAAGTAAATGAAAGCAAAATAACTAAATCTGACCATAGGCTTCCTTTGTATTTTAGTGGGGAGAAAAAAGGCATCCTGAATTGTAGACTTATAATCTTCATGAGTCAAAGAGTGTGGGCTTCAAGTTAGAAAACGAACAACCCACTCTTCAGCTATACCAGCTGAGATAATGCTGATTTTGATTTATCCAAGAAATGAATGGTGATATCTTAATTTCTTTACTCGAACTAAATATAATTAAGTACCAAACAATGCAAAGGCAGTGAAATGTAATTTTCCTTTGCTGAATAGGCAGTAACTCTCTCTTTGCCTAAAGGGAGGAAATTCATCCAGAAAAATCCTCTCATTTTGCAAACCCATTTTGCAACTTTAATCAAAAGCATCACACCAGAAGATAGGAAGCCTCTCATCCACACACTCTTTCTCAATGTGCCTATTCTGAGTTACAGTCCTTGTCTTCAAGCAGATCAGAAAGAGATTTGAAATTTGTTTCTTCTTCCTACCTCTGACATACATACCTCATGATTCTCTGCTCACCTATTTCTGATCTAAATAATTGAACCTCTGAACCTTTCTGTATCTGTGGTCTTGATTTCTGCCTGTCCCCTGAGGATACCCTTGTGGTAGCAATATCCAGAGAAAAGCAGGGAGAAAAGATTGACACTCCTCTGAAGCCAGAGGTGAGGGACTGTATCTTCAGCCACAAATAACTAAAATATCCCACAAAACAGGTGGGTGGCTTCAGAAAGAAACTACAAGAAAAAGAAAAAAAAAAGATTAGGGTTGTATGGATCTTGGCAAGGTCTAAGGGCAGGAAAGAGTCCAGCAGAGACCAAAGATGAGCAGAGGAAGTAGGCAGAACAGCCTAACACAAACAATAAACAGAGACTGCTCTTCAGAGAAAATGGGCTGCTACCAAAGATACCATGGCAGCAGCAAAGGAGCAGTAACAGAGAAATGGAAAGCTGAGGCCACCTACACAGGATGCAGATGGAGAGGAGAAATGAAGCTGTGTGTAAGGCATGATGGCAGCTCAGAACAAGTGATGTGAATTTGCAGTGATGCTTATTTTTTCCCATAAAGTACTAACATTTCTTGAGAAATCATCTTGCCTTCAGAATTATTTGGATATGAAATTTTGTTAATACAACTGGCAAAACAAATTAATTTCTCATGTTAGCTACATCAGAAACATCCTGAACCACCTATGAAAAAACAAGATATCATATGTGATATAGAAGATTAAAAAGATTAAAAATTCCTCCTTCATGAGGAGAATAAATTAAGATAAATATTTGAATAGAATATAATACATATTTCATTACAAAAGAAAGGACGAAAGGATGTCAATATTGGTCCAATGAGGTTCCAAACAAAGCTAATAATTAATACTACAGGTCAAAACCTGAAAAGTTGCAAGAAAAAAATAAACCACGCTGAAGAGAAAAAAGAAAACAAACCAAGGCTAAAAAAAAAGCCAAAAAAACCCTAAAACCAAAACAAACCCAAAATACAACAAGCAGACTGCAAACAAAGACTTTAGACTCACTTTGAATCAAAACAAAACAAATCTTCTGAAGAATTTGCAAACTGCTATGAGAAGTCAGGAAGAATTAGACTCATGAAGCCTAGGCCCAAAACAGCAACACAGACCAGAGAAATGCTGAAGATGCAGAAGAGAGTAATTTGCCATGTTAAGAAATTCTGAATGGCAAATGGAACGATAAATCCCCTTAGGGGAACTCTAAGAAGTAGCAATGCCTAAAAAAGCATGTAGAACAAGGCACAGAAAAACCAGGGGACATAAGAAATGTTAAGTCTAAGGTCAAAGAGAAGGGGAGTGTGCCAGCCCTGTGTCAAAAGAAAAGGTTGAATCTCAAGCCACGGACAAGAGAAAGGCCAAGCTTTAGATTAAGGAGGAGGAGGAAAAGGAGGATGAGATACAGCTAAAGGAGAAAGACAGCAGAAAGCAGAGGGGAAAATCAATCTGAACTAAAAAAGAAGAAAAAAAAAAGACTAACGACAAAACTCAAGTCAAAGAAACAAAATCCAAAGAGAGCTTCAAGACCATGCTGAGACATATTGAAACTAAAGTTCAGAAGGAACAGCAAGAGCTCCACATAATAGCCCTCAAACTTGTCAAGGTACAGCATTCAGAGATTGTGGATAGGGAATACGATGAATAGGAGACAGAAAAATCCACCCAGTGGCATGGAGTTCAGATCATCTTTTGGTTCTCACTTCAAGTAAATAGTTAAGTCTCCTTAGGCCTTTTAATAGTATTTCTGCTTCTGACTAACAGCAAGAAATGTATGACAAGGCACTGAAACAGGTATTACAGCAAGGCTCTTGCTCTGCTGGAGGTAATGTTAATTATCTCTGTCACTTCAAAGTTATAACTAGTAAAGCAATTACCTTTGATGACATTATATATGCCTCTCTTATGTACAAGCAAACTGGTCAATATACCTTTCACCCTTATGATTTTTTTAAGACCCTAGTGATTCAGGAAAAAATTCTCCTAAAATTTTCACAGCCAGAAAGACTGGAATAACTAAAAATTCATTAAATAAAAAACTCGTACGTGAAAACTCTCTCAGAAGTGGAAACATTTTAATCTTTCCATAAATGATGTGTCAGATACTATCATTGCTGGTTAAGTCACTGAGCTGGTTTTCATACACTCCATAAAAATTCAGTGTAAGGTAACAGAAATTGCAGTCCCAGATATCAAGGTGAAATCAGTGCATCACAATCTGTCTGCCCTTAGGGAATTGCCTATCTAGCTGCATAAATTTCCATTCCTAGCCTATTGAAACTTCTTTCAGGGGGACAAAACATGCATGGGGAGGCTATTCCAGCTCAGTGTTGATGTAAGTGGACGATGCCAAGGATACAAAGCACAAGGGCCCAACTGACAGCAACAGAGGTTCTGAGACTTTCTCCTCTTGAAAACTGAGCTCTTACTCATTTTCACCTCTATGGTGTTTACCAGTTCTCCTGAATGAACCTAAAATGTCAGTAAGACATTTCACAGAATGTGACCCATCTATACTGCCTCTCCAGAATAAACATTTTCAGAAAGCCTTTCAACACAGAATGTCCCTGAGGACATCACCGGTCCTGACCTGCCCAGGACCCTGGACCCCCATCAGCTCCAGCCTGGAGATGCCGCAGCAGGACCAGTCCCCAGCTCCCCACAGCCCTGCCTGGCCCTGCCATGGCCTCAGTGAGCCAGGCACAGCTCCTCACAGCCCTGCCTGGAGACAGCCACACTGAGCCGGGCACAGCTCCCCACAGCCTGGCCCTGCCACGGCCTCACTGAGCTGGGCACAGCTCCCCACAGCCCTGCCCTGCCACGGCCTCACTGAGCTGGGCACAGCTCAACAGAGCCCGGCCCTGCCATGGCCCCACTGAGCTGGGCACAGCTCCCCGCAGCTCCCCACAGCCCTGGCTGGACACAGCCACACTGAGCCGGGCACAGCTCCACAGAGCCCAGCCCTGCCCAGCCATGGCCTCACTGAGCTGGGCACAGCTCCCCACAGCCCAGCCTGGCCCTGCCATGGTCCCACAGATCCAGGCACAGCTCCCCAGAGCCCTGCCCAGACACGGCCTCACTAAGCCAGGCTCACTAAGTTGGCCGATGGCCCAGCCTGGCCTCGACCCGCCAGAGAGGGTCCTGATGCCCGGGACTGAAGCTGCCCCAGTGCCCTTGGCTGTCCTGCTCCTGACCAGGGGGGAACAGGTCCTGGCTGACAGACCCTGCCCTGCTGCTCCCCATGCAGAGCCTCTGACATTTCTGCACCCTGTGATGCCATGACACAATGTTAGCAATGTGAATGAAATGCTCACACGGCAAAAAACCCAACAGTGATGAGACCCATGATGACACACAAATGAGGAGCATATCCTTCTTCCAGCAGTCATCATTCCATCTATAACATAATCACCAAAATCTGCATCTTCTCAGCCCATAATATCTTTCCCCAGTCGCCATCATGACAACTATGTGAATTGAAAAAACACATAAAGATAAACCCACACCAAATACTGCAACAGAATAAACTCATACAATCTCTTAAGAAAGGAAACTAGTTATCATCAATTTTTAAAACATTCCTCTATTTCCTGTTTCTCTGCCTAGACTACCACCATTGAAATACATCTAAGCATTAAATTCCTTAAGTCCAAGTACTCAAAATTACAGACTCCACAAAGACCTGAGTCTTACTCTTGTCTCTATTCCTCTTCCCTAGAGAAGCTTTCATTTTTTATTATAACCTATTTTCACTTTTTTTTTTACATGATTGAGCCACCTTCTCAACACTTATGCCTGCCACAGAGGTACTGCCTCTCAGATTGTCTAACTGGTAGATAAATCTGTTGTTAGAGATAGAAAGAGGGTCTATATATATTTCCTTAGGAGGTAATGCTCACAACATTTGTTGCTAGCTGTCAGTGTAAAGTTCACTACTTTGGTTTCAACTCCCTTAGGTAATGGTCTTCTGCATCCAGAAGTTCAACATCTTATCTAAGTATATTTTTTTTTTTTAATAGTAATGGTAACTCTCATTACAAACCTTGCTAAACTTTGAGATTACCTAACTGAATTTTTAACATAAGAATATGTCTTAAAAGTTAGCAATCACAAATGTAATAAAGTAAGAATGGATATCTTCCTAGTAGAAAGCATTATATAAAGAATGAACAATGAGGTTCAATCATTCTGCAATTTGCATTAAATTATCAGGCAAAAAAAAATGTCCAAACCACAATGATTGCATAGAAGTGTCATAGCTGGACTACAGTTTTAGATCATTTAGACCTTTACCTTTTGTTTACTTTGATATTATGTCTCCTTCCCTGTTACTGTCCCTTCTCCTTCCAGAAGGCACTTAATTTGTTGATTCTAAGTAGTATTTACCTTTATAGAGATTATGATCAGAAGCTGGGGCAGACACAACCCTATTCTACACTGACCTATGGACTAAAACCCACACAATTTAAGCTGCAATAAATGTGTTTTTACAACCTCCTTACTAGTCTCAAAATGACTGGTGATGAATGATTGATGTATTATATTTAGAAAAAGAATGAACAGTATTTTCACAAGAAGCAACTTGTGTTGAAGATGGGGAGTAGAGAGAAACAAACCCAAAGTACAACAGCAGTCTGGTAAAAGGATTTTTTTAAAACAATGAGTGTGATTAGAAGCATTCAAATATTGATTAAACAGATTTCTCTATAAACATCATCTTTTCTCAGTTCAAAATTTCAGGTGTTGAATGGTACTCAGTAACAGGACCAGAAGCAATGGGCACAAACAAACACAGGAATTTTCCTCTGAATAGCAGACAATGCTTTTCAGTTATGAGGGTGATCAAACACTGGCACAGGTAATTCTGAGAGCTTGTAGGACCCCCCTCCTTGGAGATATTCAAACATTGTCTGGACACAGTCCTGGACAATCAGCTGTAGGTGTCTCTGCTTGAGCACAGGATTTAAAAAAATGATCTCCAAAGGTCCCTTCAAACCTCAGTCAGTTATTCTGTTCTTCCATAAATACATATACATTTTTCAAGATGGAACAGGCCACCAATATGACTGACTCAAGCTAGGCTCCAGTTGCAAAGGTTATAGCAGATGTTCAGTGTTTGGTTATGACTAATTCATGCCAGTGATTCATTTCATCAATTACTCAGATCATTATTGCTCCTTACAGAGCAGCGTCATTTAATATTAGCAACTAAAGAACAGCTTGAATTATAATCTCTGACATCTCAAGTGAATATCTTTTGTGAAAACTAAGCAAAAACCTGATTCAAGTCAGGTAGAACAAGGATTGCTGCAATCCTATATCCCCAGGTGCTGTCCTATCCTCAAGAGACAGAGGAAGAAATTTTAAGTCTTTCCTGATCATACAGAATCACCTGCCTACCAATGGAAAGCTGCAGAGTCAGAACAACAGAAAAGAAACAACTCCATCTTCTTCCACAAAAACCAAAATTATATTAAATGGGATGTAGGCACCCTTACACCTCTTCTAGCCTCCCTGACAAGAAGAGAAAAAATACTTAAGTTTCTATTTGGCAACCACAACCTTGTGAGCAAATATAAACACATATGAGACCCACAAAAATTGCACATGGTGTTTACGAGAGCCCCTCTGGGCATGCAACATAATTGTTCTATCGCCTTCATTCCCACAGTTGTCAACATCACAAGGCCTCCTAATAAAAATACAATTATCTCCCTTTTTGTGTATGTAAGATTCCTTTTCAACAGATAAAATAACTCTAAATAGGGGGAAACAGAAAGAGAGGTGTGAAAGTAACAACTGAGCTGTTCCAGATCATGGCTCAACCTGGGTCTTCAGCTGAGTCTGCCCCAATTGTTTCATATCCTGCCCCAGGTTCACAGTCTAAATACAGACAGAGTTTACTTTGGTAACAAAGAGCAACAAGAAAAAATTGCAGAGAACTTACATCTAAGGTTCCAATTCCTCTTCCCTCAAATCCAATGAGGAGGAAAGTCTTTCACTGGAAATCTTTCTTCCGCTAATTAAATTCAATTCTGGTTATCCAGACTGCACTTGAAACTATCAGTTTTTCCTTCTCAGGGAAGTTTTGGCAGTTTGCCAAAAGCAATGTATATATAAAAAGCAACTATTTTAAAATGTGTTTTCTTTTTTAGGGATAAAATGTGACAGAACAGCAATGGTGGCAGCCACTACCAGCATTACTATTATGTTGGGAGTGCATGAGAAGCCTACAAGAGAAGGATCCTGTCTTGAGAGGAACCTCATGATAAACCCGATTCCTGATCTCCAGAAGAATGAGGCAGTGACACAGGTTGAAATGGATTTTTCTGGACAGAAAACTAAACTAAGCTCCCTCTACAACTGGGGCATGTTGCCTGCAGTACAACCTCCCTCTTCACTACCAGATTATTTTACTGTCAGCTGAATAGGGTGAAGTCCTGTAGCTCAAGCAGCAATGTGCCATATTGAGTCTTGAAACTTTGACTTAACGTGTTTTACAGGAGTGGTAAATGTATCTGGTATTGTAAGAGTTTTGGGTTTTTTCCTTTTCCTGTAATTTCAAATAGTCTGTGAAGACCACAGGAAAAAAAATCAACAGAAAACCAAAGTCTAAACATATATAAAAGGTGAGACTGTGGCCCTAAATACTTTTGATTAAGGCATTCAAAAGACATTTGTGAAACAAATGCAGCTTGTTTAATGCCTCTACTAAGAATTCAGTCAAATGCAAGAAGTTAAATACATTAATTACAACTTAATCATTCATTATAATTTTATTGTGCTGAATGAACCATGTACCAAATGTTAGATAAAGGTTAAGAGTTATGAGAGGTCACTGGAATACCCACAAGGGAAGCATTAACGCATGACAATGGATTATCTCAATCCTCAGCTAATCAACCACTCCACGTTCTAACTGAATCTATTGTATTTAGAATCATCTAAAATTAGCAGTGGACACTGTAGAATAATTACTTGAACAAGCAAATAACAAACAATAATACTAAGAACCCTCACATTTCCCCAAAGCAGGAAATCAGCATGTTGGTAAATTTATTTAAACTCCATTACATGAACTGAGTAAGTTGCCCAAAATATTTCCAGTGTCTCAGAATAAGCTGAAGATTCTAAAGCTTCCCAAAAGTCAAATAAATCCTCTCTTGTCTCCCATCAGAAGGAGAAATGAAAAGATTTCTCTCACTGTAGGGCTATATATAGAGTCATTGTTCTGTATTTAGAACATTCTGTTTTCAGCTAGATCTTCCTTGCTCTAGGCTGTCAGTCATCTTTAGATCTCCTGCCTGCAATAGCAGTAGGTTACATCATATGCTGTTGATTACAGGTCATAACAACCCCAAATTTATGACTGTCATGAGTACAATATCTCTACTCTTTCCATTTGTCTGGTTGAGAAGTCAATTGCTTTTCTCTACCCTGCTGTTACTTGGAAGAATAAAGATATTCATGAGTGAATGAGTTATGAATATGTTGGCCTTTTACTATTTCACTGCTAAAAATTGAAGAAAGACTACAGTTGCTTTGAGCAAAAACTAAGAGATTGATCCAGAGCCCTTTGAAGTCAATAAAAGTTCTCATGAGATCAGTAAACTGAAGAAGTCAGTCCACGTATCCAAGTCTCATACTTGCTGTCTCATACTTGACTGCAGTCTATAGGACACATAATTTTGGGAGGAAATTCTGACAATAGCTGGTAGCTGCTACTGGGAAATTATAAATCACACATAAGATCATGGTTTTGACAGCAATAACTATAACGAAGTCTCAAGCAGAGCATTAAAGAGAAACATATTTTAAAAGTCTCTTCCACAAACACAAAACTGCTGTCACTTTGCAAACCAAGAGACAAATTTTACCTCAAAAAGCTCTAGGAAGTGCTGATATACCCTGAGTCTCACAGTGAAACAAAGCTAACTCTGACCAAACTGAACTCTGACCAAACTGGTATGTTGTTGTAGTGCTCTGCAAAGACCACGGTTCAGGTCCCAGAGGACTTTCTGCCTGAGCAAGCACCAGCCTCTGGAGGGCTGAACAGCACTGCCATGCCACTGTGAGGATGTGTACTGATCCAGCAACTTGGAGATGTTGCACAGTGCTTTAAAATATTTGTAGAAATACCCATTTGAGTACACAGAGACTCCTGAAACACACATGTGTGGAAATTAGAAGTTGGAAGGATAATGACAAAGAGCAAGCTCACATCAGGCACCTAAGTGTCCTGATCACCAAAAGTTTTGAAAAATAGTTCAAAAGACCCCTTTGGTAACAAACCCATGCAGCAATAAAATCCTGTTTTTTTTGCTAATACTGCAAACTCTGAATGTTGTGTATGTTATTTTTCAACAAGTAATTCCCTAATCTATAAGAAATTTTCTAACCATAGATTGGAAATATGCTAACAAAGATATTCTGAATGTAAGTAACAATTTGAAGTTTCTACAAATAAAATAAATCTTTCAGTAATATATAATTTGAATTGCACGCACTTAAAAGCATTGCAGTTTGCAGTTCTTTCTCATTCTTTTTCCTATTCACATGTCTAAAATGCAATTGACTCATGGATAGCTAAGTGATAAATACCTGTTGTGTTGTAGTCATCATCTGATTTTAATTTATAATTCAATTTTTATATTTCAATTTTTATATTTCCTTAGAAAACAAGAGGATATCAGAGCAAATGCTTGCTGTTTTTAAATACAGCTCTTAACACAGGAGTTTTTAACCTTGCATTATTTTTTTTAAATGAAAAATTGAAAATGAACTAAATTGAAATTGAAAGGAATTGAAAATGAACTAAAGATATCAAGAAAAAAATATCTTTGTAGAAAACACAGCTCATAAGCTTTTGAAATCAGATTCTTGCCATGTAAGCATTTCCAACTGTGAACAGAGATTATTACTATCTGATTACTGGTGCATGAAAAAACACTAGTATTTCACTCAAGAATCCACCTGCAATGTATGCCCTCAAAAAAACCCTCCCCTGGAGAGTATTCAAGGGAGAGTTGTTCACAGTAAAAGAACCATTACAGATTATCTGTTTTTAATTTTTAAAAGAATTTGAGTATGCATTTGATTCATTTTTTTTAAATCACTCCTTTTAAAAAAAGGTCTACATTAAGGCTATCAAGATTATCAAGTGAACACATGCAGTCTTTAGTTAGGCATTAAAAAGCACCAAACATTGAATTGATTGAAATGAGTTGAAGAATACATTAACATATACATGCACAAATTCTATTTTCACTAGAACCTGAAAATTTTTCATTTGAAAAATGTTTTTTTAACATGAGTTTTAATTTTAAAAAAATCCATATATGTCTGATTCTTTAGCTTTTTTCCTGTGAGAAATATTAAAAGCTGCTGCTGAATGGAGAGACCTGTGCTGCAGCAACCACTATATTAGCTATTCCCATCACTGGCATCCTTCAGTAATATATTAAAACAGAATTATTTGCCATTAGAATTACATCATGTGCTCACCTATTATTGCAAATAATGAAGCTAGACTTCTGCTTCCAGATTTTCATACTGGAATTCGTAATTCCAAAAAGAGTGAGGGGCTTCAAATATTCAGTGTTAGCTAGAAATGAAAGCTGCTGGTTTTGTTGCTGCTTTTGGAAGTTTAAATTTTATGTCTTGTGTTAAATACATTAAAGCAGGCAACACGTGGAAATTTTCCTTCTGAAATAATATGAAGCTTCCAGTGATTATATTGTGAGCTTTGTCCTCTAAATTGTAAATATTCTACATTGCATTTCACCACTCTCAAAAAAATCAGCCACATCTCCACTGTTTTCTGCTTATCAAAACATCCGAAGGAATAAGAGATGACAGTCTGAGTCCTTAAACTCAACCACAGTAAAACAGATCTGTTATAATTATTTCAAATAGATGCTATACCCCTTGTATTTTTTTCACCCTTTTTACATTCAGAATAATTGAAAATCCTGTAAAACTCCTCCACACATTTCTTCAAAAGGATGTCTCACACAGAATGTACTTGGAGGTAATCAGCATATAAAATACTATATTTCTTTCATACATAACAATTTGCATACATCAAAACTGAGTAGTTGATATTTTTTATGTATAACTAAAACCACTGAATGACAGTGTTAGATAGAAGAATGAAATTTCTTGATACCAATAACCCATGAAAACCTTACAAATGCGCTAGCATGCGAAAGTTCAGAAAGGAATACAGTCTAATGATTCAGGCCTCTGATAGGTGCAGTAATAACCTAAAATTAAGGCTATATTCTAGACTATCAATGGCACTCAAGCATAACAGACATCCAACAATCCCACAGCTTCGTAAGGAAAATGTGTTTGAGAATGACACAGGTATTCAAATGCCAAGAACTGTAAGCCAGGAAAAGAGAAGTCCTCTATCTTAAAACATGACCTGTAACTTTACATAAACAGAAATAACAATAAAGGAATATAAACTGTAAGGGACCTTTGCTTCACCAATAAAATGGGTGTCTGAGATAGGCCTCAGAACAGGAAAGGCAACAGCTTATAGTCTTTGAAACAATGTAAACTGACCAAGATCCAGTTTCACCCAATCAAATTCTTTTATTCATTAATCACAAGTGCTTAATCTCATTCTGAAGAAAACCTTAAAAAAGGTCAATTGCATCCCAAAATTCTTAATTAATCCCATAAATTGCATTGAGAAGCTAAAATAACTAATTTGCACACGACTGTCTTCATTTGAAAACAAATTTCTGGTATGCAGGATGAACCAACCCACAGAGACCCAAGAAAGGTCTTTCCTCAAAAACTTCAGAAAAATCTTCTGCATATACTTTTGTAATCCTACTAGACAGTTAATCTGGTCAGCATCTGAAAGTATCTAGATTGAAGGATGAGTAACAAATAACTTTAGCTATATTTTTTCATAGTGAAAACCAAGACCCACACCATTTCCAAGAGATTTAAAAGCTATGGTTATCAGTGGCATCTGAGCTAAACTAGTAGTACATGCTAGCAAGAAGCAGAGAGTTCTGCAGATAGATAGAGTCCTCACTGATCTGATAAAGACATCTTGGAGAGAAAAATGCTCATCTACTAGTAGGAAAATCACTGAAATCCAGAGGTTGTTGGTGCTGCACCAAAGTTGTCTTCATTGAATCAGCTGTAGAAAAAAAGCATGAAATTTTTGTCATAAAGCTCAGCACATATGAGCATGAATTGATTATCTCAAACATGTGGACTAAAACTGAAATGCATTCCCCTCCAGCTGTAGTTTGTGCAATATATTCAGTAGACACTTGACAAAAAACTTTAAACATGGCCTTACTGAACATATACAGTTCACACTGGGAAACTGAGTAGCAATCCTGTAAGGATTTTTCATCAACCCCTAATGAGTTAGGCATATGGTAAAAGAAGGGGTTTTCTTGGTTCTTTCTTTGGGGTGGAGGGGAGGAGGGAGGTGGTGGTTGTGGGTTTTTCCCTATTTCTTACAGTAGAACAGTCCAGAATTAGCAGTCACAATTTCTCAGCTGCTTCAGTTTGTATCAGCCAAATCCTAAAAATAATAAGCCTGACATCCAGCCACTGAACAACTGCTCTCATTGTCCAGAGTAGTTACCTGGACTATTGAGGAACTTGTACATTTTTTCAATGCTTTCTCGAGAAAGAAAAATGAAGCTAAGCTAAAAGACATGATTAAAAAAAAAATTAAAAATTGTCAGTGTTGGGAATAGCTTGAAAGACTGAATCAGTTGGTAACCAGATCAAGAAATTCTTTGGATATTGCTGTTTGCCACCACAATAGCCAAAATCATCAAAGATAACATTGTACTCCCTGTTGTGGTACCTCAGCTTCTAATGAATTTAGCCATCTGATTATGCTGCATCATTCCTCAAAGTACAACCTTCTGAATGTGGCATTTCTGGGAACAGCACCAAAATATGACAGCAATCACTGTGTGTGTTGTTAATGCCTGTGGCTAGATTTTGTATTTTGGAATACCTTGAGGCATTGGGTAATGTGGATATCAGGCAACTCTTGTGATGATTTACAAAGTCATAGTACATCTAAATGTACCATGGCAATTACTGTTTGATAAATGATGTAGTCTTAGGAAGAGAGGACATCCTTCCTTCCAAAGGATCCATTATGAAATAATAGAAGTTATAAAGGGATACAAAGTCACCTAGTACTTACAAACAGCATACAAAAAAAGCACTTGCTCCATTTTGATGAATACAGTAGAACATAAAGTAAATTAAGGGATTTTGTTATAAAAGATCACTATATAGTTCAAAAATGTATTTACTGATACACTATTTCCTTACCTAAAGCAAGGTAAAGACAAACAAAAATACCCTTAGAATTCTCTATAGTCTTCCTTTTTGAGAAAAAGAAAGTATCCAGGCAAAAGCCCAAGTTATGCCTACATGATCCTAATTTTTATATCTCTGATGTTAAGTTTAAGTGATCCAATACAAATTTTTCATTCATGAATGCTGTAAAATCATGTTTTGCCTTGAGTAAATTAGTATCTCAACCTCAGTAATGTCAAGGGTCTGCAATTCACAGCCCTGCAAGCTATCATCTAAGCCACTGAAGCAGTGTTTTCCCGAGCCCTCCATAACATCATTTTTCTTTTTCCCTTGATGTTCTCACACTTTAGGTCTTGTGTTGTTATTATGACAGCCCTGCAACTGCAAATCCCAATAGTGTTGTATGGTAGGTACTTGTGGGAAAAACCATCACTACAGTCAGAGTGGTCCCTCTTTTGTCCACCCTCCAGCTTCAGCTTTCCTTACCTTTTGTTTTGTAGACTTTTACTTTACAGTACAGAAGCCCCATGTGCAGTGCATAGACACGCAACATTTGAACCTAAAATTACCATACTTCAATCAAAATGAACACCCTTTGTGTAACAATACATATGAAAATCTAGAATGAAAATTCTTTACTGCGTTTCTGGGCTGAAACCCTACATGGGGTTGTTGTGACTAAAGTGCAGGATGCAGAACTTCATCTTACTGCACCTCACGCAGTTGGCCTTGCCCCATAGATGGTCCTGCTGTCCAGATCCTTCTGTGGAGCCTTCCTACGTAGCCTCCAGCAGAACAAATCTCCCACACAACCTGCTGTCCTCTGCAAACTTCTGAGAATGCACTTGGCCATCGATAAAGATATGAAATGGGACTGGTCCCAGCACTGAGCCCTCGGGAACACCACGTGTGGCCAGCTGACAGCTCAGTGTAACTCCATCCACAACCACTCTCTGGAACCAGCCATCCAGACATCTTAAAATCCAGCCAAAAGTGCACCTGGCCAAGACATAGGTTGCCAGTTTCTCTGGGAGAATGCTGGGGGAGACGGTGTCAAAGGCTTTACTGAAATCCAGGCAGACAACAGCATTTCCTTCATCCACTAGGCAGGTAACTTGGTCATCAAAGAAGACCACATTTGTCAGGACTTACATTTCCTAAACCCATGCTGGCTGTGCCTGATACCCTGATTGTTCTGTACATGCCCTGTCATGGCATTCCATGAACTTACTCCTTTCAAAATCATGATGCATAAGCAAGAGTGATTCCTAGCACGACTTCAGTTAGATGCAGGTCAGAGAACCCAGAAGTATTTCCCAGTCTGAGTGCTGGAGCTATATTCTGATTCTGTATTTGGGCTACATGCAAATCTTCATCTTCTCCTCTCCTTCCCTAAAGTGGCCAGTTTATGTATTTCTGAAGTAAGACTGAGCGGTGTTGCAGGTTATCAGTCTAGATATTTGAAATCCATTTTGCCTTATGCAGTATATTACCCAAATAAAATCTAAACAAAGAAAGAAAAAAGAAACAAAAATACATCATAACTTCATTCCTTTGTTTCTTTTCTCCCTTCCCCAAACTATTCTCAAGATATATGAAAGACTAGACAACATGTAACAATCTAGCAAAATCTATATTCGTCATCCATTTTTTTTTTTGGTGGAATATTTTCTTTGGTTTTGCAAATAAAGGCAATATATTGTTATAGAAAGTCGAATTCCTCAGGCATATTTTTATTAATCTTCTCTAGAAAACTATTTCTAGTCTGAGATATCTTCTTATAGAAAATTCAGTGCTTATTTATTCATAGAAAGTTTGTACTATAAATAATCAGTCCTAGTACATGTCAGAGTGAAAAAAGAAATTGGTGTAAAGTAATAAAAAAATGTTGTGATTAAGTTTTTTCCATCCATTTTCTCCCATCTGTACCTGCAACTTCTGCCTGTCTAAACATGAAATCTGCGTACATACTAGAAATTAGCGTGGATTAAGAACTAAAACTCTGATAAAACATACTCTTCCTGTTTAACAAGAATCATCTAAATGGGACAAATAAATTTAAAAGATAAATTTATCTCTAAAAATCACTTAACTTCTAAGCCTATTCAGTAAAATGTGCATCATGTTCATTTCCACCACTTCCTGTCATTCACCTCTATCCTCATCTTAACTTTTCCGAGTCACAATGTCAAGGAGGTTAATGCAGTTACAGGAATTTGTGATGGACCATTTCACTCAGATTCGCTAAGGCAAACACATATAGCTGGCTGGTAAACAATTTACTCCACAAAGAACAAGTCCTTCTTAGCTGAACAGAGACCTCTGCCAAATCAATACATTAAATGATGGGATATTAGCTGCAAAAGGAGGGGGAAATCCTGGAACCTCACTATCCTTTTTTAAGCACTAAATACTTCTAGACACTCAGATATTAGGTACAGTGTCATTGAAGGCAACGGTATAAACCAATGCAAAAACAGTGTTAATGAGATCTTAGTCATGCTTGCAATCTTTTAAATATACAGTTCACAGCAAGCAAAGAAAAATTGCTCTCAAAATTGCTGTTGTGTGCAATATGTCCATTTATATAAATAGGGGAAGGCTGCTTGTTAAGAACATGAAAGGCTAGCACTCTTCAACCTCTGAAGAAAAATTGCTTTCTTCTGTCTGCTTTATTTCTTAGCAAATTTTGAGCTAAGAAAAGTATATAAATTCTATTTTAAAATGTGAACAGAAAAAAAGTTTTGTAACTATGGAATATAACTTAGATGTAAAATAATGGTTAAGCAGCACCTGCATGGTCCTTATGAACTATTACATTAATATCTTTAAGTGATGTACATGAGTAGGATGAAGGCACATTTTACTCTCATTTTCTTTCCTTCACCCCCATGTACCAGTGACAGAACCATTAAAACCCACAGTTTGTTAAGCCTGCCTTTATATAATCCCAGGTAAATTTCTTCACATTCTTCATGCACTTTGCTGCAAAACAAAATGACGACAAAAAAAAACCCCAAAAACCAAAAAACAAAAACCCAAAACCAAACCAACAATAACAAAAAAAAACCCTACAAACAAACAAACCCACCCCAACCTCCTGCAAAAAACCTCAAAAAACAATCCAATACTCCAAAAATCCAAGTATTTGAAATGAAGCAAAAAAGAGGACTTTTCATGATTCTTGGGACAAACAGTTTCAACAAAAAAACCACACAAGCACACATTCCTAACTAAAAATATATTCAGTGATTATACCAATACCTACTTTATATAAATACTTTATTAGGACAAAAAAAAATTAAAATATTATTCAGAAAAAAACAGACTCAATTTCAAAGTGTACAATTTGGTTTTCTACAGAGGGATTATGATATTAAAACTTGTACTTTTACCTTTACCAGTAAGGTCAAGGTACATTGTACCCCCTCAAACTAAATCAAACCCTCATGTTCAGAAGCATCAGCTCCTGTTGTAAATCCAGCTTGATTTATATCTTGCTGGTTTAATTTCTCCAGAACACAGTATGTGAACTGCCACTCCTCCTACTACTACACTCTCTATACTCTTGTGTGTCTACTACCCCTGTGTGCCATCATGTTCTCATGTTCTTTTTCTGTGGAAGCTGATCATGTTAACCTTCCTTTGAAACTGGTCATCTGTCTGCAACTCTGCTTGTTTACAGACTGACTAGGATGAGCCTCTTGAGACAGTAATAGGCAAGAGAAGGAAAAAACCCCAACATGCTGGGGGTGATGAGTAAGAGAGGGAGGGGTTAGGTCATTTAGGAAGCATCCTCATCTTTCACAGAGAAAGTAAGAACTGGAATATGCAATCTCCTCATCTTAGACATGAATATGCTTAATGCTTAGCTTTCAGGCCTTAAGAGCTAGAAGTGGTGTTACAAGTGCTATCACTGCTGTTAAGAAACCCATTAATTGTCTCCCAAAATGGAACTCCCATTTCTCCATCATCTTTATTGATGTCTCAGGCTCCAAACAGTATCTTCTCCTATATACACATTTTGTTTCCTCTTGAATAAACTAGCTCTAACTGGTTTCAGGAAGCAATGAAGTATTAAGCCTCACCAAATGACCATTCTCCAGGGGCAAACAGAAAATGAAATCTACCACAGAAGGATGCTTCTGTGAAGTGTTATTATCCAGTGATCATTTCCTTATATACAAAATGCAAGGCTAATTTAGCTTTCCAATCTTATGTATTTAATAGCTAAGAGAATTCAACACACTGGCACTATAACAACTGCTCCCATTTCCTGTCCTTTCTACAGCATTGCTAGTGTGGCTTCTACATAGCTAATGTAATTTTCATTGCCAGAACAAGAAATCTTTCACAAAAAGACACTCAAACTCAGCATAAGAGAACTGCTAATGCAAAACACCCAAGATTTAATGGAGTTTCCACTGTATTGGTCATCATATTGACCAGTATTACACCTTTATTATGTCATGAGTGGAAAACATTTCACAGGCTCTGGGAAAGCAAATTAAAAAGTTACAGAAAAAGAAAAACAAACAACAACAACTAAAACTTGCAGAAAAAGAAGAAAGAGAAAATAAAATATTCTAACTACATGCTCTAATTTCAGTTTTCTCAAGCTACAACTTTTATAGACAAGACAGATTTGGACAAGAGGAAAATTCACTAGCACATCTTATTTCCAAAGCTAACAGGAAAAAGAAAATACAGATTGAACGTTACAAGGATAAATATACATTTGCTACTCTACAGCATAAGAGACGGTCAGCTAACTCTTCTAGAGAGGAACCTTTGCTCTGCTTCAATGCCTCTCTATGACCATAACAACTTGGTGTAAGAGTAATGGCACATGCTAACTACACCATTAATCCCCTGCATTTCAGTAACATCACACCCCTGTACCAGATCAGGGCAGATAAATCAATGTAACATGCCTTTCACAGTAGAACAGTATAAAAAGCTTACTGGCTCTTCTAATTTACTTTTTTTTTTTTTTAATAAGTGCCAGGTGGCCTGCATTCTATATTCCTAATGCGCTGTATTCGAAACACCTCTATGTAAGGATGACATCAAACCACTAGAAACAAGAAGCATTTGTCTTCAAAAACTGTAACTCACACTTAACTACAAGATCTTGACAAAAAGAAAGTGTAAGATTAAACAAAGCAATGTATTTTCTTAATAAGTGTTAGACTCTTTAGATTTAAGCAGTAAGTCCACCTGCATTGTAACTTTTGTACCTGAACTAAATCAAATATTATCACAATGAGCATGAAATTAACATGCTAGCTCTTATCCAGCTCCATGACTAATTTCCAGTTATGCCAACTGCTATTATTTAATCTGTAAAAACCACTGGATCTACATCATCTGTCCCCAAATTCACCACCTGCACATTTGAAAACTACACACACTGAACATTTCTAATTCAGGAAGCTGACCTACTGCTGGCTGTGTTAATACAAATTCACAGCCTCAGGCACCACAGCTCATCGTTCCAGCTGTGTATAATTTGCAGAAGTTCTACTTCCCCTCATGCCATTGTGTACCGAGAACTTATATTTGCTTTCATGTAGATCATATAAAATGCAGGAGGCAGACATAATACAAATTACATTATTGGTAGAGATATATTTGGATTGGGAAACTATAGCAAACCAATCAGTGACCTGGTGTCTGACTGAGAAGAAACGCTGATTGATGGATTCTTCCCTGAAGTGCTGCATTGGACCTTCTGCACTAAAGCTTGGGTGAAGGGCACATTTCATACAGCAACAACTCGCTAGCTACCTCCTCTAGTCATTGCTATAATTTTCCATTATTTGCCTAAGACATCCCATGAAATCCAGATACATTCCTACCAATTAAAAAATGTCAGAGATTTTTTGCAATGGCAGATGTACCAAAGATTTACATGGGCTTCACCTCTTCTTACATATCCAGGAGAGGATTTTTGCCCCCTTTTTTGTCACATATCACCTATAAAATAATACTGAAATCTATGATCCAAAAACATTGCAACAATAATCCAGGAGAATTATTTACCAGTGTTAAAATGCTAGTTTGGAGAGTTGGCAAGAACTTGAGCACCACCACAACTAATGAGATAACTGAATGAAAAGGTGAACAGGCTGGATGTGAATACTCCATATAACACACGCCCAGTTCCTTTAACAAACAAATCCAAGAAACTTCAGAAAGAAATCACAGATGGAACAAAGTCTGTATAACCATTTGTCTTTATAAACACAGTCACCAATAAAACATGAGTTGAGAAAACATGGTCCTGTATCATCTAGCGTACTCTTTCAGTGCGCATAATCATCCATGCTTATAACAAGCTCTTTGAGGAAGGGATGGAGATGAACTATTTTTCATAGCCTATGCTTTCTTTTTTATTTTTCAAACTAAAGTTTGAAGGCAACTTCATTAGCAGAAGTTAATGGGAAGTTGGGAGAAAAAATTTAAGCATTATATATGATATTGCCAGCTCTATGGAAATACTCCATACCGTTTTGTTCAATTACTACTTTCTCTCAAATCTGACCAAAAGCCTCTTGAACTTAACAGGCAATTTTACACTGAATCCAACAGACCTCATTGCATGACACTAATCTGTCAATGGTCCATTTATTTTGGTCCTGTTGCACAGGTCTTTTAATCTTAATGGTTTATGCTATGTCCAGTAAGAAAATGAGTAAAAATGTACTGTACATTAGAGAGCATATGTCTTATATGGTGTTCTGCATAAAGAATATATTAATTTTGTTTATTTGAAAAGATATGTCTGGAAGACACAATAGATCAGAAAAGGTAGAATCATGTCTCAAAGAATAAACATATTTGTTATACAATTTCAAGGTAATTTGTTCTGTATATGACCAAGTACTCAGAAGAGGTATTTCATGGATAAGTAGTATATAAGTGATAAATTATGTATATGTTGGAGTAAAGTAAGTAAAGAAATAAAGAGAAAGGCTGGAGGGAAGAAAAGATTGTTTATTTTCAGAGAAAGAATTCTTAGTTGTATAATTAAACTACTGATAATTGTTGAGTAAACCCCTGTTCTTTTTAATTGCAGAGTTTTTTGTAGTGTCTGCAAAAAACTTTATTTAAGAGGAGAAAAACTGGCATGGCTGCTTCCAAGCATAAGATTTATGCAAAACATAAGTCTAAAATCAGTACCACAAAAATCAGTACAAAACAAAGATATATGAATAAACAATAGAAATCTGTTTTGCTTCAAAATACATTTATTTCAAAAGAGGCTATCAGCTTTTTTCTGGTTTTATAACATTTGGATGGATACGAAGTAAGACTTTTCTATATCAGAAGTCAAAATGTGATGCATAATGTAGTAATTCTTTATTGGAATAGAACAGATAGATATTTGGAGGTAATTTTGGCAAAATTTGTTTTGGAGCAAAAATACGTACCAAGCAGGAGATTTACTGAATTCTGTTCATTTACTTCCTACCAGAGTTTAAAATTGTAAAAGAAACCCAGTTACAGAAAACATAACTAATTTATTTGAGCCCTCTCCATGCTATTTCTCTAAACGGATTTTTGAAAGACTTGTTGGCATTGAACTGCATATCTTCTCCCTAAGGCTCCAAAGTGATGTTAACACTTCAAGAAGCTTGATCACTAACCCAGCTATGTCTGACAACAATATCACAAGATCACCACTTGATGGCACTGACTAAGATCACCGGTCAGTCCTGGAAAGACCATTAACCTGACAGCAACCCTACTAGAGAGCTTGAAAATCTCATCCTTCTGGGTCTGTACTGGGACTGCAGCCCACACAGACACTACAATAACAGCAATTTTCAAAATAATCAAGCCATTAGACCACTTCAATTAACACTTTGGGTCAGAAATCCTATTCATGATTGTCCTCTTCCATTCCTGGCTGTCCTAGACCTCTCCTAATTGGCAATGACTACCTCCAGCTGGAGGACAAAGGAAAAGTCTTCCCTCTGAACTGTCTGAACAGAGAAGCAGTGGTCTATCTCGTTTTGAACGCTGCATTCAACAGATGAAAATCTGAAAAATACTGCTAGATGGAAGTTTGCTACCATCAAATCATGACAGTATTATTTCATGTTTCATCTTTTATGGTGAAACATTGAAGGGGCTTAGTCTTAATGATCTGTGTAACTAAATCTCAAAAGTACTTCTAATTCCTTTCAAAATAAATTCATACACAAGTAAATACAAATTTCTACTTATATTCATACTATATATGAAATTGTAACAGTAACTGCAGAGTCAGTAAGAGTACCTCAGCCTCCCCATGAATTTGCAAATCTCAGTTAGCACATAAATAACAGAAGATAGACAAGCATGGAAAATCTTAACCCTCCACTGAAGCTCGCCAGTGGTACACACTTACTGGAATACATCCTATGACAATGAGTGGTGTGTGGGCTCAGCGCAGAAGACAGCTGAAAGAATCATACATTGTGACACCAGTGACTACAATTTATTTTTAGATTATTACAGTACAAATCTGAGCATTCCTAGCTAGGGATTGTTCCAGCATGTGGTAATGCATTCGGTTTGAATTAGCTGTGACACTGGTAAAGCCCCACTGCAGATCTCAGAGGATAAGCCAGTGTTCTGCAGGGGCTGCCTCCATTCAGACTCTCGTATCAGCTACGCATGCAAGCCATAAAGTAGCCCTGTTTCATATACAGCTTATTTTTAATGTCAAAATTCATCCCCAATTGTTTACATGGGGGGATAAGCTTAAGAGGGATGAGCTCCTGGAAATGTTTCCAGAATAATTTCCTACTTTTTAAATTCAACCACTGCCGATGCTCTATAAATTCTATCTTTCAGTTTTCTATTCTCTACCCTTATATCCAAGTTGAGAAAAGTTTATTACCATCAGGTCTTATCTCATTGCTAATTTTTTTCCAAGAGTATTGCCAATAAAACTTGTTACTTGCTCTTCCTTCACTAGACAGCAAAGTGTTTTTTCTCATTGGTGTTTGGGGGTTTTTTATTGGTGCTTTTTTATTTTTCCTTCAAATCCAATCTGGGGACTACTAAAACAAATACAATGAGAAGTGGAGAACTATTAAAAGGTGACATAGTTGAGTACATAACCCTGTCAGATGTGACGATCAAAATGGCTCACAGCATAAATGCTTTACAAACATTTCTTGAGAGTACCTGAGTTGAACTGTGACAGAGGATAGCTGCAGCTGGACATGAGATATTTACATTGATTTGTGCAGCTTCTGTTTGTGTTTTATTAGATTTTTATTACTGTAAAGACTCCCAGCCTTGTAATTCTGTGCACAAAACTAACCAATTTACTCATGCAGAAGAGATCTTGAATCCTGATGACAAGTCTTCAAGCGACAGAATGACTAAATTATATGCTGGTTATAGCACGGTGCTTATTCCTGTCCTACCCAGGTGGAGCTGTTCTTTACACTATGTGATTCAGCCATCAAATAGCAGTGTGCGTGCTTGAAGGCCAAGAGGAGGCTGTATTGAGAACCTGTCAAAAACAAACGTGCAAACCTCTATGTAGCAATCAGTAAGTGCTGCTTGAATCAATCTTTTCTTAAAAAATAAAAAAAAGGCCAAACAGATCCTTGTTTCTATATAGTATTTTTAATACAAAGCTTCAGTTAAATAGGTTTTCTTTCTGCCTCTTGCCTTCATCTCTGCATGACAGGTCTTCAGCTGAAGGATGCTATTAGGATTGACATTTTTATCAAATGTAAACATTTTCAGGTGGATGATCCGCCCAAGAACATGGGATTAGCTAAAGATAAAGTATTTGGAAGACTACAAAATATATAGGCTAGCACAGCATCTCCAGTAAACCTCCCAGTTTTATCACTTGTCCTAATTTAATCCAGTTGGCCTGTTCCGTTCCTGCTATGAGGCTTGCTTTTGTTCGCTCGCATTGTGATGACTTTAAAAGAAATGACACTGATCACTCTGCTTTGCTGATCAAGAAAGAAAACACTGGGAATTTTTGAATTTACAGTCTACATTTTCACGATACAGCGCTGCATTTTAAAACAATAGTGAGTGAGTAACCACTCCCTCCAGAAACGCAGAAGGAGAATGTATTTTCTTATCTATATGAATGTATTCCAGTAGAGATCAAAACTGAGGGCTATTACATTCAATGAAAAATTAAAAAAAAAAAAATCAAATTAGCTCTGAATTAGCTTGTTCCTCTTGAGATACAAGCTAATTCAGAGCTAATTTGAATTTTTTTTTTTTTAATTTTTCATTGAATATAAGACCAAGATGTTTTGGATGTCAAACTGAATTTCAGTTTTAGTATTTGGTACAGCTTAATAGGTTGCACTTGCACACCACCCACCAAAAAAAATTGGATCTATACAATACACTGGCATATGAATAGAAAAGAGAGAAGGGGTAATAATAGCTGTATTTATATACAAAAGACTAATAATTTCATGATTATAAATATCATGTCAAAATTAAATTTCTTTTTCTATTATTCTGAGAAGATTACATGCCACCATAGACATTGCTGTTTTGAGTAACCAGAAACTGCGTGACATGTTTTAATGGTTCTCAAACCTTAATGATTCATTGGAATATGATTCATAAGACAATGCATGCAACCCTCTATTCAGCAATATAAGCAAAAAATACTTGGAATTTCCTGCCTTAATGCATATCCATATAAAGGCTACCTATACAAAAGCCTACACAGGTATTAATAGATAGGACATAAAGTAAGTAAAATGAAAATAAAATGCAGAGTTCATTTGATGTATTAAACCAGTTCACTTTTACAATGCAAAGCAGTGTTCTTAGCTAGGAATTGAAACTAGTGGAAATAATTGCTCCTTAAGGTGACAAACAGTTTATTTCTTTAGTGCTGAGGATTTATATATCTAATACAAATTTTTTTCCACATGATATGGGGAAAAAATATTACCCTTTAATACACGAGATCTGCATTAGCAGATGTATTTATGTTTTAGGAGTAGAAGAACAGCAGGGATTTCCATTTTGGTGTAACCGTAAATTCCTCCAATTAAACTCTGAATTCTAATCTCCTAAACACATGCATGTATGTATGTCCTTAACGTTATTGATTTAAAAGCAAACTGGAATTTTATCAGTGCTTGCTTTCAAAACTGATCAAACATCAGGATAAAAGGATGTTTTCAAGGGTGGTTTTGGGGGGTATATTTTGGGTTTTGGCGGCGGCGTTGCTTTCTCCCCCAATACCAAACATCCGAACTCGGCGGTGCGTTTCGGCCATCCCCGCGGCGGGCAGCAGCCCCCGGCGGCTGCAGACGGACAGCGGGGCACGGGCACCCCGACGCGCGGCTCAGGTGCCGCCGGTCGCTGCGGGCTCCGGGCCGGGCCCGGGCGGTGCCGGCGCCTCCCTCAGGGGGTTCCGGGCCCGCCCCGGCCCCAGGAGCGCCCCCAGGCCCGGGCCCGGCGCGCGCGGGACGGCCCCGCGGCGGGGCGCGCGGCGCCGCGGCGCGGGGGGCGGCGGGCGCGCGGCTGGAAGGGCCCGCACCGCCACCTGGCGGCCGCGCCCCGCCTCTGCCGCCGCGGCCCCCGCAAACTTCTCTCCCCCCCGCCCACGCCGCGCGCCCGAACCGGCCAAGTTTCCCGGCCGCGACGCCATCTATTCTTAGCCCCGCTCCGGGCGCGACGGCGGGACACCCGCCCCGACCCGCGGCCGCTGCCCGCGCCCCGCACCCTTCCGCAGCGGCTGCGCGGGACGCGCCCTGCCCGCCCCGACCCTGCGCGCCCGCGAAATGCGTGCGGGGGCGGGCGGGCGGAGCGACGGCCGCTCGGGCCCCGTCCGTCAGGGCGGCTGCGGCGGGGCCGCCCCCGCTCCCCCGGGCTGTGCGGGGCTGCCGGCGGCCTCTCGCGCGGGGAAGGGGCAAAGCGCGGCGGCCGCGGAGGCGCCTCGCGGCGCCAGCCCCCGCCTCGCCCGCCCCCGCCCCAGCTTTGCGGAGAAGCCGATTTACTGCCGGGCTGGGGAGGAGTGTGTGTTTGTGTGGGGGGGGTGAGTGGTGGCGGTGCTTGTCTCTTTTTTTCTCCTTTTCTTTCCCCCCCGCCCCCCCACCACCGGTCCGCGCACGCTGGCTCTCCCCAGTGCCAGTCCCCGCTCCATCACGTGCGGAAGCCCATGCCCATCACAAAAGCGGGCATTTTACCCGTGCCCGGAAAGGAAATAAAGAAGAAAAAGAAGAGAGGAGAAGGAGAAAAGAAAGGGGGAAAAAATGGGGGGAAGGGGGAAGAAAGGCAACCCACCACGGAATAGCTTAAGCGAAAGCGGGTGAACCGCTTAATCCCAGAAGATCCAAGATTTCCTCTGAGCAGCCGCCTCCCTTGTCCCCCCCGCGCGTCTCCCCGTCCCTGTCCCTTTTTGCTTTTTCGTGGCTGTGGTGGTGGCAAGGAAAGTGGTTAGCCAAAACCCTACGTGTTGGTTTTGTGTTTCCCTGAAAACCACAGGCTCACACAGAGCATGAGGTACCGCTCCTGCCCCTCTTCGCGCTTGCAAGAAACTGTGGCTTCGCTCTTTCTTTCTCTGCCTGTACTGCAGATATTTTTCCCTCCTCTCCTCCACACTCTTCTGTTTATTTCCCTGTAAAGCAAAGCTACTTTGTAAACATCTCACACAGAACCTCAGAGCCTTTCCAAATAGCTGATTGCAGCAAAATGCCTCCAAACAAATTATGGTGCAAGGGAGATATAAGGGACGAGACCGAAGTGGGTAAAAAAGAAATAAATTTGCATAAATATGCATATGTGACAAGAAGATCGCGTATGATGGTGGAAATGTCAAAAAGAAAGTATCGCTTTATCATGATGGGAAAAGTAAAAGCACAGACGACTGCAGCAAACTGCTCGCCCTTTGCCAGAGTACCAACTGCAACACCTCTCCCTCTCTTCCCCCACCCTCGCCGAGAAAAAAAAAAAAAGGAGGGGGGGAACAGAAAAACACACAGGAAAAAAAAAATGAACACTCAAAACTGCAAATCCGGTACTCCTACCTTAACACTGGGATAGCTGAAGAAGCATAGGGGTCTTTTTTACACAGCCAGAATCTTTCAGGAAATCCTCTCGGGCTATCATGCAGCCAGGATTATTCACATACGGTTCCTGCTCCCCTTTTTGGAATCCAAAGCGATTGGCTTCTCCAAAGGAATGCAACGACCACGAAAGGGGGGAAAAATTAAAAATAACAAGAAGAAAGACAACAACACTGGATTTGAAGGAAACTCGTGTTCTCGGTTGTAAGCGACCTACATTCAGGCAGAAAATTCATTGCAATCAGTGCGAGAGGGAGAGTTGAGTCTGCAAGTAGGAGCTGTGATTGCCTATGCAGAAAGACCGAGCCGCGGAGAGACTGATCTGCAAGGCAAGGCGAGCTGGGAGAGAGAGGGAGATGGGGGGGGAGAGAGGAGGGGGGGAGAGGTCCAGGCTGTACCAGGCGCTCTCCTCCCGCTATTGGACCAAACTGAATGAAATTCACAAAGCCGCCAGCCAATGGCTCCCCGCAGCCAGCCCAGCGCTACAGAAACCGCATCTCCATCCACAGCCCCCCGCGGAGGAGCCGCGCCGGGCACCGCGGGCTGCACAGGTGGGCACCGCGCACACGGAGCGGGGAAGGTGTCCCCATCCCTGTGTGAGTGTGTGTGTGTGTGTGTGTGTGTGTGTGTGTGTTCGGGGGTTCACACAATTCACACTGCCGATCTCTCTGCTCCGTGGTCATGTACAGCAAGTGCAGTCTTTGTTAACCCTTTACAGTGGCAGTTTCTACAGTGCCAGCCTGTTGTTACCATACTCACCCATCTGCGTTTTCGTGGAGCTGACAGTATAATTGCACACCAAGCAATGAAGCATTTTGTTCCTGTTCCCCATCCCCCCAGAAAAAAAAAATAAACAAAAAAAAACAGCAAAGCAGTCATTTGCCCTGTGCCCAATCACTTTAAACAGATTTCCCTTTTTTTTTTTTTTCATAAGACCAGTTATTTGATGTTCATATTTTAGTTAGCCACTAAGCTAAGTGATGATCAGGTGGGGGCCCTGTGGTTGTTGCCACATGCTACAACACAGGGTCTCTGGTTCATTTCTGTCATATTTTCCCAGGATGGTGCAGGGTGGTGTAGCAAACATGTTCTTAGGCCTCCACAGGTACACCTGTTTCACTCTGCAGCGTGTTCACTTAACCAGTTTAATAACAGCACTTGCACCACCCAGAGTGCAAGACCTCACATTAAGAACAGGTGAGCATTGCCTGACTTCACTGAGGACAGAGCAGAGAACAAAATAAGGGGGTCTTGAATATCTTGCCATCATTTGAAACAAAATCATATTCATACCTTTATGAGATTTTCTTCCACAAGAATTGTATTAGATTTCATAAGTGGAGTTTTTGAGATTTTTCCATTCTGAAGAAAAAAAAAATCTGCAGGTCTTCTTTTCTAGAATCTTTCTTTCTGCCCCCATGTCAGATCCTCAGTAGAGAACAGACAGTGCATTGAATTCTCAAATCTAAATTGTCTGTGATATTTGGCTTATCAATCACTTCTATACTCTGCTGTTTCAAGTGGTAAAGGAATATATACCATCTGATCTAGCAGACAACTAGTAAGCCTGTTGTGTGTCTGTTCTTATATTTCACAATATGGAATGAAGGATACTTCCTTAAGTGTCACTTAGGAATGTATGTTTTGGTTTTAAATGTTGTAAATCTGAATACAGGTGTAATTCCCTGACTTAAAACGTTTTAAGAATTGCAATAGCCACTGTTCACTTATTTGTCAGTGAAGTAATTATATTTATATTACTTAATTATATGTTTTGACTTACTTATATCAAGTCACTTTAGCAGCAGGTGTTCATGCAAGTGAATTTTACTGCTTTTGTTATTTTAATAATGCACCCACAATGTGCAACCAATCATATTGCTTGAATGAGTGAATATTTTGACACATTTAGAAAAGATGTCATCTTGCACTGCCATCTGTCCCAAATTTTGCAGGACAGTCTTTATTTTGATGAATATGTCATGCATTTTAAAGATTAATTTGGAGAATATTAAAGTATGTGCTAGTTAATCTGAATAATGATCTTCCACCTGTGTTGTACTATGAGGAGGCAATTTGTTACAGGTTACCAAAGGATCATCTGTAATGTTTGCAATTAATATTTGCTACTATGACTTAAATATTCTAAAGCACAGCAATAAAACTAAAATTTCCATAGACTGTACACAAATTTGTGATCAAAGTATGTAAATAAAAGGCATTTGGTCAGAACAGCAGAATGTACTTTTCTCCTCTTACAACTTTCAAAAAGCTAAATGTACAATTGGACTCTGTGGTTTATCTGCAGCAATCCACTGCATATTTTTAACTCCAAGCAGGAGTCCAGGAGCACTCATTCAGAGAGAAGAATTCCACTTGCTATACAACACCATCACTTCTTACAAGGTCGCATTGTATTCCAGTATTAACCCAGCTTTACTCGTTTTGCTGGTTTTGTCAGGGAAAGAGTTAATTTGTTCACAGTACAGGGGTATGATTTAGTTTTGTGCTGGAAAAAGTGTTGATAGCACAGGGATGTTATAGTTATTGCTGAGCAGCACTTGCACAGCATCAAGGTCTTCTCTGCTCCTTATCCCACACCGCCAGGGAGCAGGCTGGGGGTACACAAGGAGTTGAGAGAGGACAGAGCAATGTGTTGATCCCAACTCACCAGAGGGATTTCCCACACTGTATGGCATCATACTCAGCAAATAAATTGGGGGGGGAAGAAAAAAGGAAGGGGAGGACATTAAGAGTGTTTGTCTTCCAAAGTCACCACTATGCGTGATGAAGCCTGGCTTTTCTGACTGAACACCTGCCTGCCCATGGGAAATGGTGAGTGAGTTCCTTGTTTTGCTTTGCTTGCATCTGCAGCTTTTCCTTTACCTATTAAACTGTCTTTACCTCAAGCCATGAGTTTCTCCCTTTCATCTTTATGGTTCTCTCTCCTCATCCTGAGTGGGGAATGAGGGAATGGCTGTGTGGGGCTTAGCTGCCAAATAGAGAGGGGAGAGGAGAGGAGAGAAAGGGAGGTCTAGGGGGGCATCTCAATTTTGTTTATTTGGTTTTTTTTACTCATTCCAAACAATTCATATTAAAAATTAACCAAATGGAACTAAATATGGCTGGCAGCTCGTCACTAGTGATGTTCCCCAGGGCTCATAATTTTGGCGGGACATGGTTAATATCTTTATCAATGGTTTGTATAATGGGATCGTATGCATCCTCAGTAAGTTTGTAGGTGGCACCAAGTTAGGCGGGAGTGTTGATCTGCTTAAGGGCAAGAAGGCTCTGCAGAGGCATCTGGACAAGATGGATGGATGGGCCAAGATCAGCTGTATGAGGTTCAATAAGGCAAAGTGCTGGGTCCTACCCTTTGGTTATGACAGCTCCATGCACAGCTACTGCCTTGAGGAAAAGTGTATTGAGAATTGCTCAGAATATAGCCAGGAGTACTAGGGAATTGATTATCCCCCATACTGAGAACTGATCAGTTCACACCTTGAATCCTGTGTTCAGTTTTGGGTTGCTCACTTCAAAGAGGTCATTGAGGTGGTGGAGTGTGTCCACAGAAGGACAATGAAGCTGGTTAAGGGTCTAGAAAACATGTTCTATGAGGAGTGACTGAGGGAGTAGGGGTATTTAGTCTGGAGAAGAGGAAGGTCAGGGGAGACCTTCATTGCTCTCTACCTGAAATAAGATTTTAGTGGAGTGAGAGTTGGTCTCTTCTTCCATATCTCAAGTGAAAGGACAAGAAGAATGGTCTTAAGTTGTACCAGGGGAGGTTCAGATTAGATATTAGGGAAAAAAAAAAATCACTGAAAGAGTAGTTGGTCATTGGGAAAGTTGCCCAGGGAGGTGGTGGAGTCACTGTCTCTAGAGGTATTTAAGAGGTGTTGGGATGTGGCACTTGGGGATATGGTTTAGGCAGTGTAGTGGTGGTGCTGGTTGATGGTGGGCCTGGATAGCCCTGCAATTGGCTCGGTTGGTTAGAGATGGGTGATAATAATGCCAGGTTTGAGGTCTCAATCCCTGCACAGGCCATTCACCTGACAATAGGAGTTGATGATCCTTATGGGTCCCTTGCAGCTCAGAATGTTCTGTGATTCTGTGAAGGTGATCCTGAAGGTCTCTTTCAAAGCTGCTGGTTCTGTGTGTGAAAATACTAACCTAATGCTGGGCAAGAAGTTTCTACAATTGCATGAACAGAAATTGACTCCTTACCCCCTCTATTTCCTGCTTGATCTTCTTACTCCAATTTGCAAAGTGTCAATTTCTTTTTGTGCAAGGATGAGCCAGAATGGTCCCAATACACTTTATGCAGTTGGAATGTTATGTTTCACTAGCCTCATGGTGCAAAAGGCTTATCTTCAGTGGACCAGAATGAGCCCCATACTCAGGCCACTGGGTGAGTTCACTTCCTGGGTACGAGGGTGATAGCATGAAGCAGACGTAGTCCTTTGTGAGAACCCAAGCAAATAAGAACTGCAAAAGAAATGAATGCCAAACTGCAGGACATAAAACAAATTGAAAGCAAATTGAATGAGTTCACCGTGTCCGCCAAGTAAACAAGAAAAATCCAGAGATTAGTTTGAAACGAACACGAAGAAAATTAAGATTTGGGAAAAATAATAAATGTCTCCTAGTTGAGTAGCCCCAAAATGGTGCTTAATAAATTTCAAGAAAGAAATTTGTTTCCTATGTGGTTTATCCTCTTATGGTTTGCTCATGAAAGAGAAACTTGATTGATAACTGTTTTCACAGAAAATTACACAGAGTAACAAAATTGCAACACGGAAAAGTCTCATCTATATTTTTAAATTCAAAATCTTTCATTTATATAAAATTAAATGTTTACTGCACTACTGGCTCTGCTCCATACCAGGTAAATCAAAAATACACTGTAGAGTCCCACCTGCATGGCCAATTTCAGAGATAATTTCAGAGTAGTGTACTGAGAGAGCTAATACTCACTAGGATTTCCCAAAGGTATGGTATTTGTCATTATACATGCCTTTTTAGGTACGTTCTAATTGCATTCTCCTTGCAGTTTTTCACTAAAACTTTTAGTGTCACTTTCTCCTTCTGACAAAAGTCCAAACCCAAAATATCACAGACATAGAAAATAGCACATTAAGATCATATATTTCATGTTTTTTAGAGAACAAAATACGGGAATTTGTTCTAAAAAGTTTCTGCTATGCAACCTCAAACTACATGGGGCAGATATAGACATTGATTTTAACAGACACAATATGTCAATTCTAGAGGGGAAGCAGTTGATGGACTCTGGTCCACCTTGTGTAAAGACAAAGCTTAAAAATGCCATTAAAATTATCTACCGGAATATTTTCTGTCATTTGGCCCAAGTGCTTTATCAGTTTGGTTTTTGGTTTAGTTTGATTTCTTTTTGGTTTTGGGGGGATTTTATGGGGGTTTTTTTGCTGTTGCTTTGTTTTTTATAAAGCCTTTTACTCGCTGTTGAATTAAAGTGAACAAGGTGGTTTGGGGTCTTTTTAAGGGTAAATATTTCTCATTGTGCAGATTCTGCATATCTGAGTAAATTTAATCAGTACTTAATTACTCTTACTCTCAAAGTCACATTCCTGGCTTGTAGTCGTAAAAAACTGAATTTCATTTTGGCTCCATACCTTCTTCTTCTTTCACCTTACATACTTTACAGATCATCATTAGCCAGCCTTCTAACCTCCTTATTGTTGAGATAATTAGGTTCTGTTTTGTTAGTCTCTTACTACAAAGCAGGCTTTCTAGACTATGAGTCATCCTTGTATTTTGCTCCAAACACTCACTTTTGTTTTTAAAAGGAGTACATTTGAACTTGGCCTTTATGTCACCTGAGAACTCATGCTCCTGGTTACCATGATTTAATTTTTTTTTTTCTTGAGTTACAAAAAAGCAACTCTCGTCTTAAAGTGTGATCTATGTTCTCAGTTTTAACACAGTTATTCTGTAAAGAGATTGATTCACAAGAATGTTCCCTAACATCTGTAGAAAATTGGTTGTCACTGATATTTTTCACTGGAGATAACATTTTCAAACTTTTCCTGCAATTATTTAACTTTTTCATTGAGATCCTTAATAAGCTCTTACATGCTTAACCATTGCTGGTTTTTTCCCAGAAGAAAAAGGGAATAATATTTTTTTAATTATTATTTTTTATTATGAATAATTTATTATAATAAAGCTAATACTTGTTTTGTGGAGGTTGTCCCTAAGTTAACAATGTGCTTTTCTGAACTGGAAACTGAGTCCTGTTGTTGCAAACCCGCTCTTTCCATTGATGATCACTCAAAATAAGGTTCGGCTTTCATCTGAAGCCAGACCTAATTGAGGAGTCAAACTTCTGATCAATATCTAACAGCACCACAATACCAGTATTTCTATAGTGTAGTATCTTTATTCTTCAAAATACCATTCAGAAAAAGATAATTTAATTTTGGGATGAATCTAATGGTTATTTTCATTTTGCTTTGGATATATGCAAACAGGATACACAGTGAATTTCTTTGCAGTGTATTCTGAACAGTTGAAACCTTGCTGTACCCATGCAATTTTTGCAGAAACCAGAGCATCTAACACAGCACAAGGCCTGAGGTGATATTTTTAGCTGTAGTGAGTCAAGAAAATCCCTCTGCACACCCACACTCTAGATCCCTATTGCCATTTAGGTCTGTACCTGTGCAGGATGAACCCATGTATCTTCTGAATTAGGCATAGTACAGGTATCGTGTAATCACGCTCCTTGAGTGCTATGGTAGTCAATATGATTAATAGCATTTAAAAAGCTAATACCCCAGACAAACAGACAAAAACATTCAATAGTAGGTCCAATTATTCCTTGTGCTGTATAATCATCCCATTTTTAGGGGTTTGTATTGCCAGATTTTGATTCAGATTAATACTTTTGGGACAATTTCATGTACCATTTACGTAAACGCAAAAATGAAGTTTGCTCTACATACCCATGGAAATCTTGATTTGATCTTGACAAATGTGGTCGCTAACATTTATTGATATAAAAAATTATGCTAACCAGAGGCTAGTAATCCATCCCTGCTTCTGTTGTCTTTTAGATAAGAAATGGGCACAAAATACCTTGGAGTAAGTTCTTACAAGCCGAGTGCAACCTTTTAAGTTTTAAAGTGCAATGCAGACTGACTAATATTAGAAAGAATTATTTATAGCATAATTTAAGGATTACAGAAAACCATATGCCTAATGCCATACAAGATACCAGTTTACCAGTATATATGTGGATCTTTAACTGCACTTGAATAGCACAGGAAGGAGAGCAGAAATATTAAATTAAAGCAGAGAGAAATAAAATGCAGTGTCTAAATACCTAAGGCATATGTCACAGCTCACATTCATTCACAAGTCAGCTCTCTTCGACAACTTTTAATCTACAGCCACAATATTAAGGATCTGGATGTTCAAAACCAAACATAATAGCTCTGCAGGTAATTCCTTTGACAACTTGTGGTCTGTAAGACATTGCTCATAGACCTGTGGACTTCAAAAGAACACTAGAGCTGCAAGCTTCAAACAGCAAGTAAGTTTTCTGAAAAAAACATTCTTAGAAGCTGTTAGAAAATCTCGACTTTTGGACTACAACAAGAGACAATTAGAAGATCAGTTGTGTTGGAATGATTTTTCTATTTGCAAGATAATTACATAAAACACAATCCCAATAGTAGGTAGTGATATCTATTTCCAAATGCTTTTCCCACTGCGTTGTATTATTCATGCTTTTGCTAGGCAAAATTATACTGGGGTTTTTTTTTTGTTACCTAGGGTAGATTTTCTGCTGGAATGTGGAGAGTGCTTTCTACCCAAACTAACATCTATTTTACTGCAGTCTATTAAGAATATATGTTTGAAAATCCACAGACTGATTAAAGGCATTGAATCCAAGTCTCAAAACTTCTCTCACTGAATACTTCAGCAAAAAGAGCTACTACATAGTAACCAGGCAATTCTGGAAGCATTAATGTCTCTGACAGTGTTTTTATAAGAAGAAATGGCTACACATAAATATTCTTTTAAATGCTTCAAGTAGCAAGCCACCTACCAGATCTGAGTGTGAGGACCCCAAGCTGTGAGAACGCTGTCAATTTCTGCCTGTCAGCTGAGCCACCTATTCATCAGAACATTGCTAGCCCATCCCAAATGTGGGGCAATTTCCTTCACACAGATTTTCAGCGTCTTACTTTGTAATTGAAAGAGCTAAAGGCATTTATAGACAAGCACTAGTGAAGCTAACTCCAGCTTTAGTGCCATACCTCTGACAGAGGCCACAATTCCCTGAAATTAAATTAGCAGAAGAAAAGTTTGCATATGCGTTAACCACTTGTGATAAGGCAACAGAGTGGACTAAATGAGCAGCAGAGGGGTTAAACTGATCTGTAGGAGAAAATGAATATTTATTCTGCCACACTGACTGCAAAGGATGGTCTTTTGCAGCAGAAAGAGAGCGAAAAAGAGTTGGAGTGGGGGAATAATGTCTCAGACTGTGTCTGTTGGTACTGTGTGCTAAGAAAAATAAAATCAGAGTACTAACAGAACACACAAGCTTAGCCACTGGGATGTGGGTCATTAAGCCACAGAAATTTGGTAACATTTCTTTGTGTGCCCACAGCTAATTCTCTGGGGTTCGGGCTGAGTTTAGGAAGAGTCAGGTAAAAGCTGTTCATGCAGAATCAGTCTGAAAGGACCAGAGAGAAACTCCTACCTCTAAATGGGAAGTACCGGATGAATTTAGGTACTTACAGTACAGGCTAACTCTTCTGAATAACAATATTATAGAAGTGCAACTTCCTCAGAAGCTCTGCTTCAGTTTGTGAGCAATTAAAAAAAATTATCTTAATTTCAGACATGAAAAGACATAAGATTAGTTGACTGAGTAAGAAGAATTTGGACAAATAACTGACATAAATCAACAAACATATAGAAGTTACTAAAAAGGTTAAATTTGTTTTATCCAAGACACTGCCAAATCTTGAGCAAAGAACAGGAAGTTTATTGGCAATTTTCTGAAAGAGGAGGAATCCAATGATAAAATGTGAGCCATTTGTCTTCCCAGCCATTAAAGGAAATTCACTTTAAGGATTTTTCTGGAGTGGTTGCTGCCGCTGGTGTGCCCATTTTAATTTATCAGTGTGTCTGCTGGTAATATTATCATCAGTTGGAGCTCAGGTGGACTTCCATTACTGCTATCACAGTACTCAATGGCAAAATATTCCACTGACCTGAACAAGATCTATCAAAAAATTTAAAAGCAGCATCTGCTGTGGATTTTTTTCCTGCTAATTATTTCCAGCAATTATGTAAGATAATTCCTCAGGATGAGTTATCTAGAGAAAAGCAGCTACAACAAACATAATTAAGAAATAAAACTGTGTCAGTCATCTTCATGTTCATTTAATTATAGGCCATATCCTTCTCAACCTTCATCTTCTTGTGTGATATATAGAACATAAACTCTCTGGTAGACATAATTTCTTTCTGATCTCCACTCCAGTCTTAGCTTTTACTGGCATCTTTGGAAACCATCACAATATATATATATATGTGTGTATATATATATACACACATATATATATATGTGTGTATTGTGATGGTGTCCAAAGATTCCAGTGTCCAAATATATCTATCTATATATATGTGTATATGTATATATATATATGTGCATATATATATATATATATATATTTGTATATATATATATATACATATATATGTGTGTATATATATGTGTGTATATATGTATGTATGTATATATATATATAGTATATTTAAGACTAATATACCTATATGTAATAAATGTAACTAGACATAGTTATTTAACCATAAAATTAGTTTTGTGCATCTGTTACTTGCTTTGATGTAAAGCTGTGTTAAAATCAGGCCAAGTAATGAAAAGTGGAGGTTGACTGATTTCTTTGTCTTACACAGCAGCACAAAGAAATTCCAGCCACTCCAGCCTGTAAGTCAGGTTCACTGGGACCCCACCTTAAATGCCTCTATGCAAACAAAAGCATCCATGGAGAATAAAAAAGGGGAGTTAGAGATGTGCCCACACCTTCAATCTCATTGGCATTATGGAAAAGCTTGGGATAGTTCCTATGACTGAAGTGCTGGTGTGGAAGAATACTCTTTAGGAAGGACAGGAAGGGGAGACAAGGAGGATGTGTCACCCTCTCTGTCAGTGACCTCCTGGAGTTCAGGGAGGGTGGGGGTGGATGAAGAGCTGACTGAGACCTCATGGATGAGGTTTAAAGAAAGGGCAGGGACAGGTGGCATTACAGGGGGAGTATGCTACAGGCTGCCTGACCAGAAGACTGAGTAGGTGCAGCCCTCTCTGGACAGCTGGGAGAGCCTCATGTTCACAGGCTCTGGTTCTCAACCAGCCCAATACCTGTTGGAGGGACAAAGCAGCTGTCTCTTAGTACCTCTTGATCACTCAGAGGAATCAAGAGACCTCAGAGAAGGTGGTGGATTTCTATGATTTTTTTTCATAACTTACAAAATATTTTGCACCTTTGAAAGTTCATTCCCTGAACTTTTCAAAGGTGGAAAAAATTGAAGTTTTTCTCTTTACTTCAACTAAGTCAATCAAGCTAGCAACGTAGGAAGGAAATGCTGCACTGTGTCAAATGCTATCAGAGTGTGCATGAATTTTCCTCCACATTTTGAACAATTGTTGGTTCAATACTTTAAAAAGGTTTTTCTCCTGCACTTTTGGATAGTGATATATATAGGGATGATAACTTACATAAATAATTTCTTAAACTTGGATTCCTTGAAATATAAAACCACATCTAGCATTGACACTGTTACTGCTGTTGCTTACACATGGGTTGACCTCTGCAGTTTGGGAGAACACAGTGAATATGGTAATTCTGTATTGATACTCTATGTTAGAAATTGGAATTATCATCAAATAATTTGAGGGAACTCTAAAGAGACAGATGACCTAGCCCTCAGTGGACTACTTTGTTAGTTCTATTTAATGTGCAGAGTGAAGTCAGCATAGCTGGGATTTTAGGCCTCTATAGGAATAATAAAACAAAATAATAAAATAATCAAGTTGAAGATCCGAGTTACATGAAGTCACCTGTGACTTGATAAGGTCATAGAAAATTCTTTCTCAAAAGTGTGTTTACTTGCAAGTTTGATTTGGTAGAATCAGGTTTTCAGATGGGAGCTGATATATTTGAGAACATCTAGCAGCTCTTAAGGTATATTCAGAAGGTCATTTCTAAGTGTTCTGTCTTACAAGATCTTATTGTTCAAGAGATTATTACAGGTCCTGCCACTCTGTGAGGTGCTGCCACATCACAGCAGGGTCAACAGAATGGGTAGCACATCTGCTCCTCAGTTTTCAGTTTACTGTTTTTCTGTTAACCAAGGCTAGCATTCTTTTTTATAAGTGGCAGCTTTTTTTTGTAAACAAAAGTTTACAGCAGTTTACCTGCATACATCAGGCTGTGAATGAATAAGCCAAAAAACTCCCATTTATCGATCCCTTTGGACTTGACTCAATTTGCTGCAGGAACATTACATTCTTATCATAAAAATTCTTTGAATCATTCCAGGCTTTGCCCCTCACAAATACAGCTTGCTTCACTCCAGCAATGTAAGGGAATTGAAGGTTATCTTGTCTTCAGGCAGGAGTATCCCAATGCAAGCAATCATTGACATTTTGCCAACGCCAGACATTGAAAGGATATGTTGGAGGTGGAAGGGGCTTGAGCAGTGGGCACTGAGTATTCCTTTCTGGCAGAGCAGCTCCTTGGGCTTTTGTGTCTGTCAGTGCAGATGACATAAACCCGAAGGCTGTGCTAGAGGCCAGCCAGATCCAGCCAGCACTCAAAATCTAATTTGCACGTTGAACATTGTGCATTGTATGAACATGCCATGTGTGTCCACTGTTTGCCTCTACTGAGTAATTTCAGCCATAGGCAACTTTTCTGTTCTAAACACAGACAAAATAACTGAAGATGATAACAGATTTGCTGGTTTGCCACAAGCTGACACATCTTCATGGTTTTTTTAATGGTTTGTGCTTTCTAATCACTCTAATCCCAGATGAAAACTCAGATTTGTAAATAGTGACATAAAAATAATCTTATTTAGAATCTGTGCTACATTTGTCAGCAGCTGACTAACCTAATAACACACAGTAAGCAATATATGTGAATCAATTGACCTAAAAATATTCAGACTCCCAGACAAAAGGCATATTCTTTTGTTAGGTTATGCTTCCTCAGAGTATGGGGAAAAAAGAAAAGAAAAATACCTTACAGTAAACATTTAGTGCTAGCTAGTAAACAAACTCCAATCTATAGGAATCCTATGGATTAATTGCAAGTCTGAAGTATTGCAAAATACTTTTATTAAAACAACATTTCTACTGTGTTTCATTCAAACCTTTGTTAGAAGATAACCAATGGGAATCATATTAGCAAAATAGTAAGAATATTTCAGACAAAACCATGTAGGATTATCTCTAAAAATTATATTGGCACAATTAAAGTCAGTATCAAGGGCAAATTAATGAAAAAGAGATTGGGTTTTCACCTGGCACTGAAAAGAGGAAGAAAAAATGGAAATTTTTAAAGAGACTGCTATTTATTTTCTTTTTCCTCACACAGGCCACATTGGATTGAAAATCTGCTACTATTTTCTATGATAAAAATAACTGTACTAAGTAGTCAAGATTGAGGTCCTATTTGCTTTGTGTGGTCTATATGAAAGGACAATCCCTATCCTAAAAAATGAAAAGACAATTCCTATCATAAAAACTCTATGATCCAACAAGCTAATGCAAAGAGTAGTGGAAAGATTCCCTTTGACTTTAGCACACATCAAATTGTTCCCTTAATATGACTGGAATGTTTGATCATTTAGCAGTGCATGCTTTGGTGGGCCTGTGAGCGTGGACTGAGCAAGAAGGCTTTCTTCCTCCTAAGTCATGAATAATTATAACACTTCAAATATTGTCACTTGTTCTTTTGTTATGACTGTCAAAAATACTATAGATCTGTGCACTCAAAATAAAAAAAAAAAGGACAAGAATATACAAATTAGTATGTGCGATACACGATCATTCATTCTGGGTATAATTAATTCTTTTCCACTAGCATATTTCAAACCCTTTGAAAAAATTTTCAATATGGGAATCACACATTTTATAAAAAAAATAAAGCAATGTTGATCAACTGATATTTATGATAGGGACTTGGTGATACTGAAACTAAATATGTGCCCAGATCAATAGGTCATTCAAGGCTGTTGAATTTCACCTGTTCAAGGTAATTGAATAATTATTTCTAAGGCAAAGAAAGTTTAGTCTTTTAATTTTTCTGCTGTATTGTCCTCCTTTCTCAGAAGTTTCCAAAAGCTGAGATAAAGGATTGACAGAGGAAAAGAGAAAGAAGATTGGTCAGATCCATTCAGTAGATACTGCTGGGGATAATTACTGTCACAAATGGAATAACTAAAAATTATAAAGTACTGTTTTTCTCTGACTTCTTCTGTAGCAACATACTGTGGTGGTTCTTTTTTTTTGACCCTTTCTTTACTTTTTGTGTGTGCTAAATGGCCATCATACCTAACATTAAGGAAATTACAGAGAAAGGTTCATGACTTACTATATTCAACATATATTTGTGATACTGCAGGCTTTCATCACCCAGATATACCCATGGGAAATTTTGTGACTTTGTCCTTTTCTTAATTCTCCTGGAGTCTAGATTTAACCAATAAATATATTTCATCATCAATTCCCAATCTTGAAGCAAATATGAATGACCTTTTAAATAAGTAGATATTGAGAATTTCAATCTTTTTAAAATCCTAGAATTTCAGATGAAAGCATAGTACATGTCACTAAAACACTGTGAAAAAATAAAATTCCATTTTTGTTACTTCCTCATTATCAGAGTGATGTACTATATTTCTTTACAAAGTTATAATGTTGCACTCTTTGTACAGGATCATTCAGAATGTACAACTGAGTGTGTGTGAAGAAGTATTTACACTATATTAAAAATAAAATCCTCTGAAATATTTATGCTTCTGTTCATAACACTTAGAAGCTTTCAAAAGTTGTTTGACAAATATAGATGTTTTTGGCTAATGAAAGTATCTCATTTACTGCAGTACTTCCTAATTACACAGAGTGTACAGGACATTGCTAATGTTTAGAATGTGCAGAAATTAAAAGCAAACACAAGACAGTTTCCATTCTCTCTGTTTTACAGCTATATCAGAAGATAATGCTGAGTTTTCAATTAGCCAAATGGACTAGAGAACTCATAGCATGTTTCTGATTCCCAGTTCAGAAATATCCACTTAAATTTGCCAGCAGCCTTCAGTCAGTGTGAATCCACCACAATGACACATGAGCTTAAGTACACATCTTTTCTGTTCTTCAAAAAGAAACATCTTTTTGAAGTCAAAAGACTTCTTTAAGGTCATGCCCTTGAAATAATACTCAATTTGTGAGTCATTGCATTGTAAGCTAGCTCTTTAGAGCAAATTATTCTCTGTTGGTCACATTGGTTCAGCACAGGTTGGCTTGAAATAATGAATAGAATAGTGTGAAAAGTAATGGCAAACAGTATTTGGAAAAAAACTGAATCTAATTATATTATGTCATGATAAGAAGCTTCCAGTTCAAAACTGAAGTCCTTAGGATGCTCTCTTAAGAACAAGCAGATTCTCCCTGTAAAGATGTTCTATCTATTACTTGGACTTGTTCTATCTATTAGTTGGACAAGCAGCAATATGGACAAATATGCATACATATACACATACACACATAGACTTGTTTATGTATTTTATGTATCACTAATATGATGGACACTCACGGTCGCTGTCCTTATTGTTCTTTCTCATATGAGGAAAATATCTAATATTTTAGTTGTATTAAGGTAGGAAATTCAAAGAAAAATAATATTTTGAAGAGGTGTTTTGTGAGATATTTTCCTGTATTTAAAAACAATTATATACGGTTATAGATAGGCAAGAGTATGTGAGGGCATTTAAACCAACTCAGAATTGCACCAATTTTGTTTCAATTTTTGAATGTAAAATTTTCTAACAATTCTGAATCTTAGTATTGTGTCTGTGTCAATTAATTTTATTACTCAGTAAGGGTAAGAAACGAATGCAGTAAATCAACCAGACAAAAAAACCTATTAATGTTTATTGTCTGAAAAAAGCAAGAGTCTAAGAGTTATAATAATTTCACTCCAAACAGTGGGTATGTGTTTGCCATTGATCACAAAGAGTGACTATAGCAAGAGCAGTATTTTTTTTTCAGCTTTTAATTTTATTTTGAATACTAATTTGCCGCATAATTCTTTTTATTCTTCATTCTGGAATCATATTTTATAACTAGTATGAAATTTCAGGGATTCAAAAACTTGTCATCCCAGTTGTACAACACAGCATTTCTTCTTAAGGACATGAAAACTGTTTATGGTATGTTTAAGCAAGGAGGATAAGCAGACTAATTTCAGAAACTTTTAGAAGGATTTCTGATTATGACTTCAAAAATCTTTGAAATACATTGTAGAACCCTGTAAGACATGGAATGTACCCAATAATGTCTCCTTATTCCTTGCCCTGTCACAACCAGAGGGTATGAATGATAGTCCAATCTATGTGGAAAGAGCTGTTTGGAGATGCATTATTAGCAGGACATATAATTTTGTCCTAATTTAGCAGAATCAGAATTGTGTAACCAGCAGCAGCTGTTAAGAAAATCTTGCAATTAGTTTCTGAAACTTTCCCTCAGTAACTATTTCATGATGTTACACTAGTGAATCTATATGGTAGAAACAGAAATTAGAAGACACTACAAAGAAACTTTTAACTAAAAATATTGCTAAATCCCTAAAAGCCTCTTAAAAAAGATCACATTTCCATACTTTTACACTGTGTGGTGAAACATAAGTCAGACATGGTCTCAGTCCAAAAGGATTCTCTGTAAACTTGAACAAGGGTTAAGTCCATGAAAATTGGAGCAATGATAGCTATGCACAAATGTGGTGCAGTATCTCTTTTTTGGTCATCATAGAGACATCCCAAATCTCATAACTGCACCAAGTTGAAAACTAAATAAACCCATCAACCTAAATTCCCCATGCTACTGGGTGTAGAACATATTTCATGTGAAAAATGACGCTACAATTTGTCTGGAACTTAAGAGAGCAGGTTAGAAAAGACAGCAAGATTAACTTTATTGTCTGCAGCACAAAACCTCACTGCTGCATAAAACATCTGAACAAGTCCCTGTTCTTACACAGTTGAAGTCAAATATCCAAAGCCAATGATGAAATTAGTACAGCTGTATCTATTATACATGTGGAAAAACTTTCACACCCTGCAGATGAAGATACTATTATTATATCCTCAGGATATATTAACAGTCTTACTCTTATGTCAGTTGGAATTGCACTGCAGGTCTTAATAACCCAGTAAATATTCTTGCCTGTAATGCTAGACTGCTGATTGTCAGTACAAGATACTGTTTTTTTATGTGGTATGAATTTCATCAATATAGATATAAGAACACAAAATACCCTACATATGTTTTCTCCTAAATTATAAACAAGAGCATAAATATGTTAGCTGAATACAGTAAATAATCAGGAAAACATAGATCTAAAAGGAAGGTGTAATAATGTGCACCTCAGTAAAGGCTGAATTACTGAAGAGTGTATTAATATTTGTTAGTGCAGTTTTGAAGCTCCATGAGAGGACAGAGATTTTATTGTTTGAAGAAGTCGAAAGTGCCTCAAAGGAACTTTCAATTTCTTTTAAAATTTGGCTTCTATTACAAGAATATAATTAAATGTGAACAGATATAACTTTCTCTAAAGACAGAGGAGTGTGCAATGAGGCACTGAGTGAAAGGAGTGTTTATCAGCACAAGAGATGAGTGGAAGGAAATATTTACTGCCTACATTTCTATGAACAGAAATTAACTTTATCAAGATGGTGCATTCATCTAAAAAACAGAGTAATTTTTCAGTTTAAAGATGTTGATTTTCTTTCAGTCAAAGACCTGATGTGGTATAAAAACCAAAAACTACAACAAAACAAAACCTGCAGTCCTTACAGAACTTTCTGTTTAAAAAATTTTCACAGTTTCTTTAAAAAAAAAAATCAAATTATGAATATTTGATGAGTTTAAGTGACAAAAATATGTAGTGCATTCATGAAAGAAGAAGCAAAGAAAATTCTTTTAATACCTTATGTAATACCTAGATCAGATTTTCTTACTTAAGATGGAAGAATTGATGTTGGGCATATTAACAGAAGAAGCTATACATAAAATAAGGAAATGTCTTACTGAGTCAGCCTGATAGTCTCTGTGGCCAAACATTTATGTCTGACAGTAGCAAGAGGAAGCCCCATTTAAACATATGACCTTGGTCACTTGCTGTGTTTCATTGGCTTTGTACCTACCCAAAACTTCTATCTGTTGTATTTGACAATCTAGATAGCTCACTGCAGGCTGCTCCTTTCCATGTCCATTTATTGATCTGTTGCACACAAATTTTTCTAGCCCCTTTATGACCCTACTGAAAACATCTGTCAACACAGTGGCAATAAAATAAAATGGATGTTTTATTACAGTGAGAAAATGCCTAACAGAAAAGTCCCAGTACAGTCTTGGAAATATAGAATATACGTAAATCACTTGGTAATCACATGTATTAAATCTTACCTACAGCTCTCCTCTCCTGTAGAGGATGGGACTAGTTGTTCCTTTTCCATATTTTTCTTCCTTGGAATTTGAACATACATCTTTTGCAATGCAAGAGGTTTAATGCAGTTCAACTTTTTAAAGTGCTTTTGAATGTTACAGAAATAGTAAATATGCAAGTAAGTATAAGTAAAATGTGTCACCTGTTTTTTCCTGTTTGACCAACATGACCCCTTTGCTTTGGAAAAGGCTTGTGGAGCATCTTCCAGGTAATTTACTCACTAAGAGTTTAACTTAACAAGGCAAGAAAGAACAAAAGGAAAATAAATCTGGGACCTCCATTTTTGGTTTGGAAAGATTTGCTCTAAAGAAGCAAAACGGAGACTTAAGATGAAAATTGCAGCACAGCAGAAAAGCTATTACTAAAGCCATTTGTTGTTAGATGATGAAGAAAGGGGGATGAAATATGGTGTTGCTAATGGGAACATTTTCAACAATTTTGTGACCTTTTTGCTAGCAAAATGAAATGTTTTTTCATCAAGAGCATTAGTTTAGTGTTAGTACTATTTTTCAGTGTATGGTAACTGAACTGTGGAGGTTTAGAATATACACCTTAAGGAAAAAATCTTCGTATTCACAAAGAAGCATGGATTAGAGAAAAGATGTAGGCCAAATCCCTAAGTCTTTACTTGGGCAAAGCTCCTGTTTGTCTCAGTGGTATTGCTACTCTGATAATTGTTCCATGCAGAGATTTTAATCTGATTAATGAGGTATGGAAATACACACCACAGTAAGGCAGATAGACTGTCGAAAATTTTCTGATTTCAGCACCAAAATCAGGCTGGATAAGGATTTCTATCACATAGTATTATGCTTTTACATTTTCATAAAATTACAGGTGTAAATGGCAAGAGCTTCAGAAGAGTTCCTTTAAATGTAATAAGTTTTCTTCTATGCCAATATTTCAGCTATGCCTCTGTTACCAATTAAGACTGAATGACTTTGCCTCAGTCAGACAGTAAGTGAATTAACCTGAACCTGTGGTCAAGTTAACATATCCCAGCCTAGACAGGAGCCAGTTTCTGTATTCCACGAATACTCATGCCTGTCACAAGCTGTCTGCGTCCCGATTCTAAGGAAATTGGTGTGCAGACTGGCTCATTCCATATTTAACGCTAGCTTCAGCAGTAATTAAAAATTAGAAGAGATCTTCAGGAAATCAATTAATTATGCATGCAAAGTGCACCAACTAAATTTGGACGCACAATTAGATGACTAATCATAGATTAAAAAGTTGAGAATGGCAGTTGCACACTTAAAAGGAGGATGGTGACCTATTCTATCTCAGGTGTATGTGCTTTCCTGTTTAGATCTACTAAGATCTGTTAGACAGATATTTGACACACCTGTAAAAAAAAGATAATGCCTGAAAAGGGTCCGGAAACTTCAATACTCAAGTCTCTTTGCTTACTAATGGGAATATCCCAAATTTTACAGAGTTTCAATGTAATTGTCTCCAGAAACTTGTGTTTTGAAAAAGTCAGTATTACTGGAAAATGAACTTCCATTTGAATTGACATGCAAGATTTTATTTACGTACATGAAACATGGGGGGAATGAAAAGTTACATCTGTCCTGAAAATATTATGCCATTTCAAAACCAGTATTTAAAAGAAATTATGAACAAAATTAGGAACAAACTGTAAGGAATAAACTTCCAAAGCTGCATGTTCTGCTCTATTTCCTAGGGTGACATCACAACATGTTGATCTCTAGTCATTTGACAACTGTAATAAGCTACTGCCTAACCATCTGACTAGCTCACTCCAGATTAATTCCAATTTTATCTTTTCAGGGATCACTTAATCTTCTGATGGAAGTTCCCAGTACAGTTGAATTTGGTTTCCATGAAAACTTCTGTTTTGTAATATAATCAGCTCCTGACAGTTCATTCACAGAGGCTTTTGGAACATTTTTTGGTTTGTTTCACTTTGTTGTGTTTTGTTTAATAAGGCCATAACCAGATCATAGGGCTGCAGTGGAAGGGTGGCATTTCTCGCTGTTTAAGTGCAAGCATGAAGTGCACAACAGCTGTCATCCACTGTGAAAGGGTTTTCATTCAGCAGATTAAAGGTACAGAACGGGGGTTCCTCAGGTCACAGAGCAACTGAGTGATAAGAGTGATGGCTAGCACTCCCTTCTCCCACAGTGTGTTTCAGCTTCCACTGCTTTTCTATGGGAGAAATAGCTCTCTCATACTACTGATTGCAGAAAAAAAAATAGTGCATGATTATTTAAAAAAAAATTAAAAACAACACCAAACAACAGAACAGCAGATCCTTTTTTTTTCTTAGTTTGTTTTTTTTTTCCCTGTTTTTTTTTTTCTGGTAGTTTTTGTTTCACTGTTTTTGAAATCACCTTACATAACACCTGATGTGAGTGAAATATAGCCCTGAAGGTAGACTATGTATCTTTTTAAGGAATAGTGAGTCACATTATACATCAAAATATGGCAAACATCATATCCAAGTCAAATGCTAACATTTGGGTAGGAAAAAGCAAAATTCTTAGTTTCACCATTTAGATATTATTATCTGTGGAAAGTATTTCCCATAAGAAATATCACTGTTGGTGTGATCAGGTTTGTCATTTTTATGGTCTTTCCTTCCCTCCCATCAAATGGGAGAAATATTAAGGACATAGGCCAAATTCCCATTCTGTAATTTACAATGAGTGGTATTTGACTCTGAAAGGAATCTTTAGTAATCACATTCTCTTGAATGGATCAATTTGGAAATAAAATATTAGCCAAATCAGTCAGAATCTGTCCTTCTCTTCAGGATAGATAGAATAACATTTCTGCAAGATCAGTGTTAACAACATAGGAAAATTCATTGGAGAAGCCCCTCCAAGGGCATCCTTCTGCCCTATCAGAAATCTAACAGGTTAAACTGCATGTTGCCCACCAAGGGAATTTCATGATCCTTCCAAGTGCATAGAACAATGGAAAGCAGGAATAAATTGAATAGGACCATGAAGATGATATTTGAATTTATTACAAGCAGGATATCCAGAATCAAAATGTAAAGGATATCATACAATACACTCAGTGGATAGTGCTTCCCTTGGTAAGTATTTCTATTAATCTCCTTCCACGAAACATATCAAATAACATCAAACTCTGCCCAATTCATCTTCCATCTAGAAGCTGAGCACAGTGGCTATAGAGACAATATTATGTTAATCAATTTTCCATACCATATATAAGTCATACTTGTGATGTCCTGCAAATATGACTGAAAGCCCAAATCTGTCTCATTTATGTGCTGTGTTATTCTCCTGTACAATTTCCATGCAATACAGTTCTTTGTAATAAGGCAGATAAGGATTATTCATGCTAACAACACACCAGCGCTTTCTTTAGGGACTTCCCTTTTTCATTGGAAAACACATTTTCATACAATTTTATAAAACTTAAAAAAAATTCTTGAACACTTTCATCATGCTATAATCACTTTGTTTTTACTAGTAACTAGAGCAATGGCTGCAGAGAAAGTAGACCTCAGTATTTCTTTCTGCTGTATTGTATGTGCCTGGAGAGTTCCAGCAATGCTCCTTAAGTACTGCTTTAATCTACAGAAAAACTTTCACCATTGAGTGAGTGACAAGTGCCTTCATCTAGCATTTTTCTGAGATGTACATGTTTTAATGTACTGATACACCTCAGATGTACTACTAGTAAAAGAGATACTTATACTTATGTCAAGGTTACAGAACAAAATAGCGTCAGGTCAAAAGATGTAGAGATGCAGTGAAAACTATTTCTAATAGGGATTTGATTGCTTCAAGCATTTTGTTATACTCTCAATCTTCAGAAAGGCATATTTTACAATCCAGTCTAAAAAAAATAACATCTGACTTAGGTAATGATCACAAAAGTTCAGCACTGCAAACATTTATCAATTTGGATTGAATGTTCAATACACGAATGATGAAAAGTAACAGGATATCAGGTAACACCTAAAATGTTCTGGTTGTACAGCACAAATAAGAGACAAATATTAGCATAATAGATACTGGAATCATCTACCCAGTGAGGTGGTGGAGTCATCATCCCTCGAAGAATTAAAAAAAAGACTGGATGTAGCACTTGCTGCCATGATCTAGTTGAATTGTTAGAACATGGGTTGGACTTGATGATCTTACAGGTCTCTTCCAGCCTTGAATTTCTGTGATTCTGTGATAATGTGTACTTAAAAAATGCCATTTCAAAACCCTTGGGTTTTCTTAGGTGGTTCTAAACCCATTTTCCTGGAATTCATGAGCAACTTATACTGTGGCTTGGCGTAACGTTGTAAATTAAATATCTGGCAACAACTATCAGTACCACTATCTATCCCTGATATGGTTTTCTTTGTAAATGAAGTTGCTAGAGCACACTCTTCAAATAATAAATGAACAAGTGTGTTAGACTAGAGCAGCCCACAAGCTGTTGTCTTAGCAGCACACTTACAGCTCACTTCTTCATGTGTGTTAGCTTGTGTGTGCCTATATTTTATATATATATTTATAGATACCTATATATATAACCCTTTTAGTGTGTAGAACTGTTCAAATTTAGATGACAAGAAGCTATACAGCATCTGAAGAGATGACAAAAGAGAAAAGAAAAGATAAAACTAAAAAGCAGGGTACCAGGTGGCAGCCTGGTGGTTGCATTTTTCTTACAAATAATGTGTCAAACTTTTTTTCTGTAACAAGCACATTCTGTATTGTGTGTGTCCACTCAGTCATTGATGGAATTTGTGTGCTTTTCCAATTTCTCACAATGACACTTTTTGATGCCCTGATCACGGCTAAGAGCAGAAGTCACCGCACTGCCTTTTGGACAGCAATTTCAGGCATAGCAAAATAAAAGATGTGTCCATTTGTGTTTAGTTGTTTTGGGAAGCAGGGGTTTCTTTTTTGTTTTAGTCTAAGTGGCAGGCTATCTGGATGAAGCCATTCACCACTCATTCTTCCTCTTTTCAAACAACTTGTGATAAAATTATATTTCTTTTTCAGAGGTTACTTTTACATGCCCAATAGTTTAATTTGCTTTTCATTCTAAAAGAATAATGACATATATCAAAAACAATTTTTATTTGATAACAGCAGCATTAAGAAAGAAGATTGTGCTTTCTGCTATACTTTACCAAGGACTGCATAATGAATCTTTGAAATAAAAGTGAAGGAAAAAAATTTTGATGTTCACTTTTTTTAGTATCACTTCACTGTTCTTATCAGTAGCAAAGAGACAAATTATAGTATAAACTTCAGTTATGTTCACAAAGATATTTTCCAATTTTAAACAGCAGAAACTATCTCTGATATGCATTCTTTTTTCTTTCCTAATTCCTTCTATATTTGCAGCACTTTGTCTTTTTACATAGCCTGTAGTTATTTAAATGGACTACCTCAGTCTCTCAATTGAGACCACAAGGTTCCTCATCCAAACAGATACAAAGTGAGACTTTAAAGAGCCTCTGCTATCTCTTGTCGTAGTCCTGAGAAAACAAAAAAGAATCAGGAGAAATATAGTTTCATTACTAAAATACTGCTTAAGTCCGAAGTTTCCCTACAACCCACTGATAGACCATAAATTAAAAGTCTGCAGTGGCAATGGATGCTCTGACATTCTTAAAGTACCTTGTTTTACTATAGAGTCATGTTTCTTATTTGCAGACTGTTAGTAGAAAATAAAGTCCAGAAAAAACCCAATGGTGTCTAGGCAGGATTTTCTATACTCTTTGTAAAGCCAGCCCATGCTGGTTCTACAACCAGTATAGAAACTCTATAGAAGCTCTAACTGACAGGTAAATCTCATTCAAGTCTTCCTACTTTAAGACTTGAATGATATTAATATTACATAATAATATCTTAATATATTTGAAACTCATTACGTGAAGTACAAGATTAATATACATTAAAGCACACTTTATTTCATCATAAGGTATGCTGAACAATGATCACAAAAATTTCATTATTGAATTTCTATACAACATATGTAATAGGTACAATAGGTACACATGTAAGAGGTTATTTAAGCAGACATACCAGATGTCAATATAGTAGGGCCAAAGGAAATCAATATATTTTTACTATATGCTTCTTTGCTCTCAAGTAAAGGTTATCCCCTAAATGTGTTAAATGAATGACATGAGTATTACTGACCACAATATTTTTCCTTGCTATTCCTCCTTACTCTGAAAACTTGAAGCTTAAAAATACGTCCATGCAAAACATTGTTTTATTCATACACTTTCTCTCTCCTTTCAGTACAAAATGTCTATCTAAACTTCCTTTATAGCAGCCACAAAATCTGGGTTTTTTTCTCCATTAGGAAGAGAAGTAAAATATTTCCCATGAGAGTTTTATTCACCAACAACTACATAAAATAACATTAAGTCCCTACCACAGTATCTCTTTTAATTTCTCCTATATATGAATGCTCAACAAGTACATCTGAACAACTCTGAGTTATTTACACTGCATGTCTTTCCTCGCCATTTTGGCTGGGATGCAGTAAAGCCCACAGAATGATTATTAATGGCTTTTTTGTATCTATTTCTCTTCATTTGAGCAGGGCTCATGAAAGAAGAGTGAAACAGACACATCTTCTTCAATAGCCAAACTTTTTTCTTTTCACAAAAAATGCTTCTTTTGCCTCCCTCTGCACTCAATAGTACAAACACAAAAGTACTGGACATGTCCTGAGTGTAGATAGTAGATATTTAAATGTTTTAGTAGATATTTAAATAGAGAAATAAACTAATTTATTAAATCAAATTCTTGTAAGAAATATAAGAAAAGAGAAGTGATAGTTTGAAGAAAGTCTTGGACTTCTGTTGAAAGCAGCAAAAAGCAAGCCAAGATCCTGAGCTCTCACTAGCTGTGCTAATGCAGTCAAAGCACCTTTTAGGCTATTAAAAGTACAAACATCAGCAGAGAGCCATACCAAGCCATCTTTTCTCAGGAGAATTTTCTCCTATGAGAACTGAAGAAAAAGAAAATTAAGTGACATACCAAAACAGGGCAAATGATAGTGCTAACAACCTCCTAAATCTAGATCAATGCCTCTATTGAAGAAACTTAAGAAATACATCAGATTTTCTATTAGCAAGAGGCTTATCATCTCTGCCAGAAGATTCAATAGCAATTTTTTGCTTGAAAAAGTATTAAGTTTTGTATATTTTGCCAATTGTAACGTTTTTGGCCAGATATGGCAATATGCCAAGCAGTGTGAGATTACTAGTGTCTGTTCAGTGAATCCAGAATGATTTCCTTGCTGATATAGATTTCAGAGTGAACATTTAAAACATGCAACATAAACAAGTATAAGAGTAATTGCATGCAAATGAAAAGAGTTTCCCCTGGGGAAAGGCTATCCCTTCTGTAATATAAATAGGGAACAAAAATTTTTCTCCAGATAGCTATGTTGTTAAAAATGTGATGATTTGCCTGGGTATATGAATAATCAGGAAGAAAAAGAAGGCAACTCCATCTTCTTCCTCTTAGGGCATGCTGAGGTGTTTATATGGCTATAAAATAGCTCCTGGTCCTAAGGCTGTCAAACCAAGTAATTCCAAACAAATTATGCCCAAAAGCACTTTTGGTTTTTACTTCTTAAGACTATTTTTCCTTAGTGTCTGGAGTCAGTCATAGGAACCAAATGAAGCTCGTGTTCAAGTTAATAAACTCCAAATGTGCTCACAGCAGATGACTTTGGTGGCTTGCTGTGGTGTGATTTATGCCATTTCATCATATGCATTCTTCCAGGCTCAAAATGCATATGATTTTTCGTAACAATTAGCTCAGGGACACCACAGATCCAGTTGGGCATTTCACTCTGTTATTAGCAGGTATTTTTTCAAATAACTGATTTATCTGTAACAGCTTAAAAAATTAACACTATCACCCCCACCACTCCTCCCATGCCCTTCTCCTTCCCTTTCTGTTCATTACTGTGCTTCCTAAGCAACATCTATGGACAGATTCTTTGGCCCTTATTATTGCAGCTTAAGCCTTTCCATCCACCTGTTTGAACAGTGAATGTAGAAGCACTCTGTATGCATGTACTTCCTTGTAGCTTATTAATGACAGCATTTTTCTTCTTAATATTCTGCCCATGTTCCGAGGCACAGGAAGGCTGAATGATGTAGATTGTTTCTTGAAATCTTTGCCTTGATGATTTTTGCTTTCTTTATTCACACCAACATGAGGTACAATCAAGAATAAAAGCCTATTTTTGAGATATTGATAGGAGTAGCACCTTTTCACCCCTCCCCTGCAACTTCTTTCTTTTCTTTTTGGAACAAAGAGAAATTTTTATGTAGGGCTTTCTTTGGGAATCAGATTGATTATGCCTTCCTATTCTGTGCTATCTGTAAATCCTACCAAAAGGAAGTCTGTATACAAGTCATCTTCTGAAAGTTCACTCCTATTCTGAAACCTCATTCCCAGTCTTCATGCTTTTTGTAGGTATTTGCTTCCAGCTTCAATTTCCTGCCCACCCCCTCCCCAAAAGATGAAAATTATGCAGCTTATAATGTTTCTCTTGTGTGGAGTTAGTAGAGTACATGATAATAATGCCACATGCTTTCAGCCTTCTGCAGTGATCCACAATTTTTTCTTCTTTTTCACTGAAAGGTGAGATAAGCAGTTAATAATTCTTTCTCTATAACTATTTTGGGATGAAGTTTATAAGTTATTATAAAGAATTGGTTAGTTACAAAACTTTTCCACTCTGTGATATGGCGTGCACATTTTCTTTTATCCTACAAACTATACTAAATCATATAAAATTATCAGAGAAAGAGTAAATTAACTACTAGACTTTCTTCAGTAAAAATCAGGTGTTTTATCTAAGTTTCAGGAGAAAACTGTTCTTTAAAAAATTCAAAACTTATTTTTCCCTAATTTTTGCTGGCAATAACCAGATTCACAGGCTCAATAACAGCGTTGCTACAGAACTTTATTATTATTGCCATATGTTTTGTTCTTGATGAGCCAAACAGAAAGAGGATTTTCTTTGAATTAATGTCTTATGTCAACAATTCTAGTTTTATAGGCTCCAGAAAAGAGAATGTGGACATAACACTCCAAGTATGCCCTCAAGCAAACCCAGGAGGCTTTAAATCTGGCTGCTTGCCAACAAAAAGATTCTAAAATACAACATTTAAAATACTATCCTTTCTCTTCCAAATAGTACATAAAACAGAGAAAGACAATATATGAGAAGATCAAACAGTTATCTGTATGAAAGAGTGAAAACAGAAGAAGAACCTTGGATTCCTTAATCACTTGGTTGCAGGAGAAGCTGATGGTCTCCATGAAACACACATGCTCTGGGTCGGGCTCATGAACAGAAATTCAGGTCAGCTAGAGATTGAAAACTTCTTTTTTTTTCCTTTTTCACACAGGTGCTTACTAGGGCTCCTAAGGATGCTATTCCTCTAGAGGATGTATACATAGGAGGATAAGGAAACCAATCTCTGGCTAGTGGCAGTTTACAGTACAAACTTGGCAATTGCTGCCATAGCAGTTTAATGTCACTGCTAGCCTGGCATAGTGTGCACAGAAGATTTCTACTGTCATTTTCCATTTTATGTTACCCTCTGCACATCTGGGTTCACAATGATTAGCAATATTTGGCATCTAGCAGGGTTGATCGAATAGGGAAGACTGATAAAGTGCCTCATGAAAAAAAAAAACATAATCATGAACCTTGCTTCCCCAGATAAACAATCATCAAAAGTGGACACTTCCTTCATTCATGCTGTTGAGTTTATCTCTACAGAATATTTGGTACCTTGGAAATTCTGCTGCATATCTTCTTCACCTAATTTCCCAAAAGCTCCTAGCTCCATTTTTTTTGCTAGGAGGAGAACTCACAGCTATCACAATTTCTCTTCTGATCAGGTCTTGCTGGGCAGTGCAAATCTGTGAATGATAGCCACTGCTACTTTTGTTTGTTGTCATCTCCGGTTGCTTCAATACATCAAAAGAGCTAAAATTACTCTTACAATCTAGAAGCAAAACAACTTAATCATTTGCAATTCCCTCTGTTTCACACAACTTTAAACATCCAATATAAATTCAATTTCTTGATGCCTATATTCAAGAGACCTTTAAAAGGTTTAGAGATGTACTTGAGGTTATTGCACTCTCAAGAAAATATTAGATTTTTCAAACTGACCAAAAGGGTTATATTAGTATGTTTCATACTCTGTATACCCTGTGGAAATTAACTCAGAATACACGTCTTCTTTTCTTATGCAAAGTATTCAAAACAGGCACATTATGGTATTTTTTTACTATTACAAAATGGAGAGCTCACATACTCCAAGAGTAACTTCAATTAAAACATTATGGAAACACAAATTTGGTATCAACCACTACATGATTCCATTATCGACTTTGTTATTCTTTCAGAAATTAACTCCCTTCTGTGAGGAGTTTTCAAGAAATCTGCATTATGGTAATGGTTCACTGTAGTTTTCTGCAAAGACACAGATCTGGCAAACTAAGTTTTTTTTTTTTTTTTTTTTTGGTCCAGTTGCCATTTTTAATGTTGCTTGCTAGCACAAGGACTCTGAATTACACATATTTAATAAAACATCACAAAACTCAAATACTCAAATTATGTGGCTTCTTTATGGTTTCATCAAACATTCCCTATGGGTGATAGCAACCAAAACTCAGTCAAGAAAGACTTCTGCTATATTTATACGCCCTCAATCTTTGATTAGTGTTTGAAGCATTTAAAGAATATAGCTACTATAAATTATTCACATTTATAATATCTTAGGATCTCTTCTGTATTTTTTAACCTATTGAAATGTCAGTTTTTCTTTTAAATAATTTTGATTTATTAAGTTCCACACCACAATAACTTGAACTGTTTTCCTACTGGATTTCCTACACTCTGAAATTTGATGTTTTTTTAATGTTGAGTAGGAAGTTAATGCCCATGTAATTTTTGTACAAAATTTCGAATCATGATTTTACTTGATTCAATGAAAACCAGTAATTTCTTCTACTGGCAACAGGAGAAGAACTTTATTAACTAAATGTACTTCTGGCCTTACTTTTCTGACTTGATGGCCTTTTTTTTAGGACTGAATATGCACTTAGGCATAAACGTAGGGATCTAGAAACACTTGTTCACTGATCATACTTGTGAATGTCCATTAGATTTTACTGACCTAATCCAATATACCCATAATTCTGAATAATTATTGTAAGTTTCTTCACAGTCTCTCGAGGATACTTAATGGATCAGGTCAACCCTGATGGCTATTCTAGGAATGTGGCTATTCTGTGGCCAGCTCGGATGTCTGCACCATCTTTCCATCTTGCATTCCAAGAAGAAGCATGAGATTTTTGGAAACTTTGCATCAACAGGGCAGAGAAAGTAAAAGATTTCTGAAGCTTCCATGTAAATAACTGAGTAAAACCTTGTATAGTCATTAGCAAGTGAAGAATTATAATAGTAATTTAAAAATTAAAACTTTGGTTTTTTTCTTTTGATTCATATTTTCATACCATCACCTTTGGTTTAAAAAAACAAAAAAAAAGTTATATGTAAGTATCAATGTAAACATAAGTAAAATACATATAGGTATTACAGTAAGTCAACATAAAACAAATTAATGATATCTTTTTTCATACTATTATTTTAAATTAGGAAAATATATTGTAGTTTTGCATAACTGCAACATTTTCCCTTTTAACTTGAAATGTTGTTATAAAGGTGATAAATTAATTTTTTCTTTCCTTGAGCTTAAAAGCAAGTCAGAAGGGGGGAAAATGCTCTACCAAGAAGTCTAGCCTCTTAAGAATAAGAAAAGGGGGTAAAAAAAATGGGTGGGAGTTTTCTCACTTTTTATGCTAGAGATGGTTCTGCTAGAGATCATGCCCTGCTCCTGGATTTCCGAATGCTTCATGGGCAAGCTATGTGACTGAAACAAAACATTGTTCAGTCCTCTGCACTCTAGACATAGTGCTAACAGCTAGAAAAGCTAGATACTTTCTATTCATGCTCTAGCATACATTAGCAAAACTCTGTTGACCTCCTTATGGATGATTCTAAATTCATGGTGGAATTAAAAAAATGGGAAACAGATTTGCTTGTTACAAAAACCTGTTCTAGTTCTAGAGGCAGGGTCCTCTCTTGCCTGTTTTGGTAGTTTTATTCACTGTGAAAAGTACTGCATGTTCCAAAATAAAATCCTAAGAGACTTCAGCTAATACATGTAAATAAATTAATTATTAATTAACCATAAGATTTAGACATCTAATTCTACAGCTTTGCAGGGATTTTCTTAGTAGTATATTCACAAACTATACATATGCAAGGATTTTTAAATTTTTTTCTTTAAATAAATGCATGCAAACAAACCACTGAAAGCCATACAGCAGGTGAGGAGGAATAATCTCAAGTAGCAGTACAGGTTGGGGGCTGATTTACTAGAGAGCAGCTCTGCAGAGAAGGATATGGGAGTCTTGGTGGATGACAAGCTGATTATGGGCCAGCAGTGTGCCATTTTGGCCAGAAGGACAAGTAATATCCTGGGATTCATTGGAAAGATTATGGCTGGCTGATCAGGAGAGGCGATCCTCCCGCTCTGCTCAGCCCTGGTGAGGCCACATCTGGAATGCTGTGGCCAGATCTGGGCTCCTCAGGGCAAGGAAGATGGAGAAGGGTCTGGAGCACAAGTCTTATGAGGAGTGAGATGGGATTGTTTAGTCTGGAGAAAAGGAAGCCCAGGGGAAAATTTATTGCTGTCTACATCTGCCTGAAATTGTTGTAGCAAGGTGAGGGTCAGTCTCTTCTGATGAGCCTCAAGTGACAGAATGAGAGGGAATGGCCTCAATCTGCACCCAATGAGTGCACATTGCTGACATTGAGGTTTAGATAAGATATCAGGAAATTTTCATCATGGAAAGGGTTGTCAAACGTTGGAGCAGGCTTCCCAGACTACTGGTTGAGACACCATCCCTGGAAAAATTTAAAATCTATAGATGTCACACTTAGGGACATGGTTTAGTGCTGGACTTGGCTGTGCTTGTTAATGGTTGGACTTGATGATCTCAAAAGTCTTTTCCAGCCTGAAAAAATAGTGATTCTATCATGAACTATGATTTGATACAGAAAATATCAAATCATAGTTCATGATAGAATCACTATTTGGTGATTATTCTTGGAGGTACTTTGAAGCTCTTTTGAATTTTAATACCATAAATCATAAGAATAATGGCAAGGCCATTCATTATTTAATACAACAGGAAAGGACATGAGTGTTGGGGGTGATAGTGTGTGTGAGACTGAAATGTTACAGTTAACAACTCACATAATCAGCTGGTTTAAAAGCAGGAGGTATTTTGCTGAGGTGAGGTTTGCACCCCACAACCGAAGGGGAGGAGGAGGGTTTTTGGGTGTGTGGTGGCAAAACTCTGATCTGCAAAAAACAGGGAATGTGAACCCACCACCAGAGTATAACCACAACAAACTGAACTTTGTTAGCAACAAGCTGTCTTTTGGGCCAGATAAGGCAAAAGGCTGATAAGAAGCAGATCCTGTGAGGTGGGATAATGGTTTTTATCATCTCCCCAAAGGGATATTACATAAGTCTGAAGATATCATCCCTTCTTATAAGGCCTAACTGGCTCAGCTAAGCAGAACATATAGCCATCATGTCTTAGAAGGAGTCACAAACCATCAAAGACCCTTAAAACAACCCCAGACTCATTTCTGGGACTTTCCACCAGAAGACTGTGCATGATCCACAGCATTGCATCAGGCAGTGTGAAACTTCCCTCCAGGGGAGGTATCTGGGCATTCCCACTTGAATGTAAACCCCATATGAACACTGTGTTCCAGGGGCTTTCTCCCGTAGTATCAAGACAGTGACCACTGGACACTGAAAATGCAACCATCGAGTCTCATCACTGATGAGATATCATGGATGGTGACATCTTTCCAGTATCTACACTTATCCTTTCTTTCTCCTTCTTCAGGTATATTTTTATACCTTTATTTGCTATATTTCTGTAGATAATTACCAAAATGTTTGTATACCTGCTTTACTTTGCAACATGTATCTATATGTCTAGATATCCATGTATCTATATACTTCTACACCAGTCATCTCACTGTAATTTGCCTCAAGGTTTTTATTAACAAGAACCTTAGTTATTCCACCTCCGGGGAGGGTTGTAGCATAATTTCAGCAGAAAGAAAAATCTCTGTTAATATCTTTGATAATTTCCTATTTTTGGTCTCAGATTTCCAACATCTCATAAACCAGCAATAACAAGAGAAAGCTCTGACCTGTCTCATTCTGAATTCATGCCTTCTTGCATCAAAGTTTTCTGATTCGCTATCATCACAGATGATAGTGAATCTCTTTCAGCCTCCATTTATTAAGCCACAGAAGCCAAATTTGTTTAGTCTCACAAAGCAGATTTCTTTCCTTCCAGTTATCCACATTATGTTATTTTTTGATTCCTTGCAATTTTGCCATTAGCAAATTCCACCAACGTGCTCCTAGATATTTTGCTAGGCAAAAGAATTAAACATGATCAACTCCAAAGTGATCCTTGAGGAACCTCTTTACAACACGAAGTCACAAAACCTCTTGGAATCTTCTCTAAACAATGATTGCTTGAATACAAAGTTTCTACTTGTCAATAAGCTACTCTTTTCAAGATTAACAAGTAAATTTTCTGCACCTCCAAATAAATTTTCCTCAAATCTAGGTTCATGATTAATGCCTCTGTGTTAATTTCATTTGAAAAGCAGTCAATTTAAAGAAATATGCCATGTTACAGCAATATAATTCTTAAAACACTTGGATAGGTAAAATCCTGTAAATGCCTGTGTGCATTTACGTATATAATTGTTTCTGAAAAAAAACGTTTCCTAGTCATTCATATTATCAGAAACCTGAGTAATCAAGTGCACTCTCTTTCAAAATCATGACAGGATAATGTCCATTTAATATTAATACTTTGAGCACATGGCATTCTTTTCCTTCTACTTCACCTGTAATCGTCAGTCTTTTTTTTTTTTTTTTCCCCTCCTCACATTAGTCACAATGCTTGTATCCTGTGACAACACTGTTCAATTTTGTTTCGGAATTGTACTTAGATTATCTTTCTCATTTCATACTGCCATGCTCATTCTGTTTTTTACCTAAATGTATGAAGAGTTTATTATTATTTGGTTTTAGTCAGTTTGAAAGGTATGTCTTTAAACTTTTTGTCTTGTCTTTGTATTACAATTTTATGCATTAAATTCTCTTCAGTATCTGTAGACCAATAACTTTATTAAATATATAGTGGAAAGCCTGAAGGAAAACTAAAGCACCAGAGGAAACATATGCTTACATATTTTTGGCATCTTATGATTACAAAATTAATATCTGCTATATACTGTAGAAGACTGAATGACCCAATCTAGTGTAGTCAGTGTGCTTCTTAAAAGTTTTTGGTTTATGTCAGAGCACCTTGCCCCTTTAAAAAACATAAACTAATCTTTCAGGAAAAAAACATGTAGCTTCAGCTTCATTCAGAATTTGCTGAATTAGCAGTCTGTGAATTTCTGGTTTTGTTTTGCGGATTCTTGTGGTTTGCTTGCTTCTTTTTAAAATCAAATGCACTTTTGCAATTTCTTAGTTGTCCTTGTTTGCACAAATTGGTGAATACTATCTTCCTATTTTCCTCAATTAGTCTTCTCATAGTGATGACTGAAAAAAAATAAATCAAAGAACTGTGAAACAATTGGGAAGTTAACTCAGAATTTTATTCCATGTTTAAGTCAAGATCAACCTTTCTTATATATGTTCATCCTTGCTCTCTTCTGGAAGTCAGTTACTTCATTTCTCTTAGCACAAAAGATGATTATGTGAGCAAGCACTAAGTTTTAGAGAATTTTATGATGACAAACACTAAGAGACAAAACATCATGCATTTCTGAAGGGAAAAATCCACTGGAAAAATCCAAATGCCTGTTCCAAAGTTCAAGGTAAAAATAAAGACAGCTGTTAACATCAGCAACATATCCACAAAGTAATTTTAGCATAACATTCCAAAAGAAAACTTAAACTTGAAACAAATTTATCTGTGTAAAATATCCATCCAAATGGTTAAAATTCAGGATTTCAAAAAGTGTTAAGAAACATTATTTCATCATCTGACATTTTCTATCAAGTAATGTAAATTCAGTGAGTCTTCTAATTGGCTGGAATTGAAAATAGCTAATATAGTAGTATTCTGCTCTGTATCAGATAAATGAAGTTGCTGGGGATTCACTCTCTGCAGTGATGATGAGAAAGTTGAAAAAAGCTAAATCTTGGAAGCCAAGAAAACATCCTCCTTTCAAGATATTTTTCAGAAGAGTAACCATTAATAGGTTTAACATATATGTATTTTGGGTAAAAATATGCACCCATTAAAATCTCTTGCTTGAAAGTTCATTGCATGACCTTATTATTATCTCAGTATTTTTTCCACAAACCTACAAGTACATATACAAAATAAAACCAAACAAAGTAACACTGGCTGCCTTCCTTTTCTTACAAAAGGAGACTGCTATAATCACTGAATCAAAATAAGTATTTGAAACAGATGATTATGTTAATTTAAAATGGCTTGGTTGATGTTTATGCAGCATTTATGCTTGTGCTTATTTTATTATGAATGGTTTGTTAAACAGCTATGAATGGTCAACCAGCAGCAGAAGTAAATTCGTTTTAAGGATTATTGCCCAATAAATAATTTGCTGAGGCTTATCTAAGCCGTATTTAATAAAATTCCTAACCCTTAAAATAGAGCATGTTCATTTGTAGCAATTACTGATAGCGTAGACCTGTGTGTTTTACTATAGACTTTATGATACCTACAGATAGGCAGCCATTAAAATTAAACATTTTCATTATGCAGCTAGGTAATTTTCAAAATGATTCATTTAGTATCTGTAAAAAAAAAAAAACTTTGAATAATGTTCACATTACTTCAAGGATGCTTGGTAAGGATATGCTACTTTGCTTCTGGAACAGAAGGAACAAAATTCAGCAACAGTTGAAATATTCACCAGTGACAGATGAGACAGTGCCACCTCTGGCTCCTAAAAACTAAATGACCTTTAGGGTCATAGCAGACATAAATATGTGCCTCCTAGATGTAAAATAAAATAAAAGGTAATGAAATACACCAGAAAAAGGGTATAATTATAACCAAACAAAATTCTTCAGTGGAAAAGTTGAGGCATTCATGGAATCTAACAATAAAATAAGGAAGGAATATCTATCCTTTTTAGGAACAAAAATAAAACACTAGATTTGCAGTACTGGAAGTGAACTTCCATGGCAGTTTCTAATTTGTTTTTATTATAAAAAAAATAATCCTGAAATAATTTGGGACAAATTGAACTTTTTCTGCCCATGATTTTTTAAAGTTCAAAGTAGGGTTATTAGAAAGACTTTTCTGTTTAAGAAAAGGATCAGAGAGACTTTGTTGGTGAAAAGCCTGGCCACATCCATTTTGGCTAAATGGCACATTTCTCTTCAGTGGGTATTTTGAGACTGGCTTTTACTTTACAAGTTTCTGAAGGTAATAACATTGTGTTATCTTTGAGTGGGGAATATCATATTCACTGGCTTGCTTCCACCATGGTCTTGCTGTGTTTGTGTGGGTGATAACTGTAGCAATGTTTGGAATAAAAGCTTGAAGAATTTGTGTTCTCAGCTGAATGTAAGGTCATTTAAATACTTTCTCCTCACTCCCCCCAGCTCCTTCTGAGAAGCCTCTGATGGTCAAAATTCAGTTTGAATGGCAGTAGAAAAGGTTTCTGAAATTACAAGGTGAAAACTCTGTAATGTTACCTGTAGTTACCTGTTTTGCTGGTTACATCAGAATACCTGTTAAGAAATTATGATGAATATTAGATATATTTATTTGGGGTTTTTTTGAAGTACGAGATAATTTATACTAGTGTTGAAAAAGGAAAACTAAATTAGTTCTATGTATGTTTTAGACTACCTTGAATAATTTGTGATTGTTATTCTGAGTTTCCTAAAATAATATATCATCTTAAAAATAATTATATGGAAATGCAATACCGGTTTCTGAATTGTCCTACTTTGTTACTTGAAGAGATAAATTAATTTAGATATTTAATTGTTAAAATGTTTATATAATAATATATTGCAATTATAATAAATTGTATATATATCTATATATATGTATATGTATATAATAAATTATAAGTAAATATAAATTGTAATTATCTTACCTGGATACTGCTATTGATCAAAAATATTTTTAATCTTTAAAGAAAGCTACCTTATTTTACTTCTTTTCCTTCAAGGGAAACTCATATTAGTTAAAATCTAAAGACTTCACCCTTCTGAAGATCTTCTCTTTTCAGGAATGACTTATTAATGGCTAAACTTTTTTCATAAAGAGAAAGTGGAAGTAATATTATTTACTTTCTGAGGTTTATTAATATCTTTTGGCTTTAAAAAAAATCAGAAAACTTTTCATAGGTTGTTGCTGAAAAGGTAAAAGTCTCCATGCAACCTTAAATTTTACAAGACCTTATGTTTCTACACTTTATAATTCCAATATCAAAGAACTCAGTGGCAAGTGCAAGGTGTGGGTTTTTTCTCCTAATAGGGCAACTTAAGTAGAAGTATTTAGTTTAAACAAAAAATTATAGTTCTTATCACCTTCCAAGTAGATATGTATTGTAAAGGGAAACTTTGAAAATATGCTAAAGACATTCCCAGGAAAAGAGGAGCAAACATCCCTAATTTGGAAGTGGTAGAATATATATGAAGGAATCAGAGCAGACAAAGTAAACAGTTTTTAATATAAGAGAATATTACAGCTATTGTTTAATTTATATTCTCATGGCAACTGCAAATTTGGGCATAATACATTTTGCTCAAAAACTGTTAAATTTTGGTTACTCTTAAAATTAGAAATAATTGTTGTTACTTGTCAAACATCCAGAAACAGATTTTTCAGATTTAAAGACCTTGATGCATGTTTTTCTTTTTAACTAAAATATATGAAAGCCATATGAAAAGTCTTCTTCTTTAAAGCTAATTCAGGGCAGAAGTCTAACACTTATTGCCCTTGATCATGGAAATGTTATATCTCATGCAGACTATTTATTTATATTTTTTCCTTTGACCATTTTCAAGAATGAGTATTTGCCTTTTAAACCTTTACAATGTCATAATCATATTATGATCTTAAATATTGGCACTCCATCTGTTAAATTATGTGGGAAATTTCATAAAAGGGAAAAAAATGCCGGGGGAAAAGAAAAAAAAAGGTGAGATGTCTGTGGTCTTCAAGTGAGTCTACCTTTTGTTGTCCAAATAGACTCAAAGATGTCCAGGAGGCACAGTGGTAAGAAATCCAAGCTCTTCATTGAAATAGTGGCATGTAAGTAAAGAATATTAAGCAACTTTCAGTGTTTTACCCCTAGGCATAAAACTGTTCAGGTAAATCTCAGTTCAATGAAACTTTACATAGTTTAATATTACAGGTGTGATTAGCCCTACTGAACAGAAAGTACAGGGCTTAAGGAATGCATTAATAATTTCAAGAGTAGAGACATATTTATTAAATAATTCAGAGATTTTTAAAGATTAATATTATCTTATAGACATTTGGCATAAGCAGGATATTTTTTTTCCTCTTATATGCAATTTTTCCTTCAGAAAGGGCACAACCAAAATATTCTTAGAAAACTCAAACCGCAGAATCTGATTATACCAACCTGTGGACAGAAATGGCTAGGAAGTTTCCAATGTAAAATTTTTAAGAAAGGAAGTAGGGATCAGTCTAAATCAAAATTTCTCTCACAGAAATTTAATCAGGAATGTTTTCTTACACTGAAGGTTTAATTCATAGAATGAAGAGAGATGGGGGAGCCAAAAATGCAGACAATAGACTTCTAAATCAGATTAGTGCTGGATAGTGGATATTCGGTTCAGTTTGACACAGGCTGTAGCTTATTTTGCTTAATATAAATAGCTCTCTGTGTCACTGCTGAAAGCATTCTATAGCTATACGTGCCTAATTCAATATGGAGTGGAATATATCTAATTTAATACATCATTTTATTAGAACACTTGGCTTCATCATTAGGTAATAGAGGAACAGAAATATGAAGTAGTAGGGCTCATATCAGAAAATCACCCACTTTGGTCTTCTGCTTCTGGACATGACTTACATATCTATGTGTTACATGACAGAAGTTTATGCAGCCTCTTCATAAATTATGAGAACCTTTCCTCAGGGAATCCAATTTAATAATCCACTGCTGTTCTCACTGCAAAGATTTTCTCAAATTAGACAAATCTCCCCAACTTTAAATTAAACCTCTTGTTCTTTGTTCTCTTATCTTTGCTTATGACACTAACTTTTGCATGTTTACATAGTCATCTCATTTTTTTCTTTTTTTCTGTGTCCATCTGTAAACTAAAGAGACATAATTAGTTAATTTTCTTTTCATAAGCCCTATATTATAAACCTGTGATCATTCTCATAGGTTTGTATATTATAAACCTATGATCATTCTCTCTGCTGTAAAGCAGAACAAATTAGCCCCATCTTTATCTTTTGTGAAGTTTGACATACAAAACTGGACACTTTGCCCTCCAAGTTCTTGGTTCTCTTTATTGACTGGGTAAGCAGCCTAGAATCATCTGGGATTTGTCAGATAAATTCTAGATTTACTTTTTTTCTTTTATTCAAAAGATTTGTTAGAGCTCCTAATAAATCCATGGCGGCTTTCAGTGGTTGTATTGCTATTCATACAAATCAATTGGTACCAGTATTCCTGTTGGAACTAAAGTAAATCTAAAGAAATTTTCTTGGCTTACTATTGCAACCACCCTTTCTCTGTGACATAAACCTGGCCACACATTGTCTGCTTTCAATATTTAGGGATGCTATATGTGGATATTGGAATGGAATTCTGTCTTAATTGTCTCTCTGGCTACTATTACATGAGTAAATTAAATTCATTATTCTTTGCTAGTTGCCCTGGGTACAGGGACAAGGGGGTGGAGCTTTTAGCACTATGTATTCAGTAACTCCTACCCCAGTGGTACTTGAGGTTAAAAAGCCAAGGCCGCAAACCAGCAGGTTGCCTTTTTTTTTTTTTTTTTTTTTTTTTTTTTTTTTTTTTTTTTTTTTGCGTTTGCTGGGCTTGCTCTGGAGAGCGTGTGGGATTGGATTGGGACCACCACTGCTGTTGCCACAGTGCCGCCATCCCTGAGGAGAGAGCCCCTGCAGCGGGGCCCAGGCCACATGGAGTCACCATTTTGGCAGCACAGCTCCTCATTTGGATGAACTAGCTTTCCTGGTTATGTTTTGTCCCTGCTTTCTGTTGTTTTCAGGCTGGGGGAGGAGGAAGTTAAGCCAGAAGAGCCTCCCTGATGCATTGTTTTAGTTTTCTTGAATACCATGTGGCCATACCGCAGGGACAGTGGCCATTTTGCCTTTGTCAGGAAATCACGCTGGATGCTGTCTTTAAGAAGTGGTTTTGTTTGTTTGTAGTGAATATCTTTTTGTGGATAAAACTCTCTTTTGTACACTCTTTTATTAATCTTGTTGAAGTTATAAGAATTTTTGAGTAAATTGTGATTCCAGCTTATAATGTCTGCTAGCATTCCTCCATCATTGGAAGGGGTAAAGAGGAGAAAAGGGAGCAGCTTAGGTGGGTTTAATTTTCTAGCTGGATTTTAAACCAACACACTAGTTAAATGGCCTGAGTTGTCTATAATCACCATATACCTTAAGAACAAATTACTATTACTTTATTTGTCTCCTTCCATATCAAGACTTCTCTAATTCTAGAATCTCACAAATAACTTTCTTTACTGATACAGATCCTCATGGAAGTCACATTGAAGCATATGGAAGACAGAGTAGTGAGTAGAGATAGTAACATGGCTTCACCAAAGGCAAATCTGGAGTTGTGTTGCCAGGCTAATCTGGTGGCCTTCTTATGATGTGACTGCATCAGTAGATAAGGAAAAATCAACATGTTATTTACCTGGTTACTTTTTAAGGCCTTTGGCATGGTCTCCCATCACATTCTTGATGCTAAATTGGAGAGATTATGAGTTTGATGGAAATACTGCTAGATGAATAAGGAACTGACTGGATGGTCATATTCAAAGAGTTACAGTAAATGACTCAATGCTCTAGTGAAAACCAGAAATCAGTGATGTCCCTCAAGAGTCCATATGGACACCAAAGCTATTTTACATCTTCACTGATGGCACAGACCGATGGGATTGAGTGCACTCTCATCAAGTTTTTGGATAAAACCAAGATGAATGGTACAGTAGATATATTAGAGGGAAGGGATGCCATCCATACGGACCTTAATAGGCTTGAGGGGTGGGACTGTGTGGATCTCATGAATAGCAACAAGACCAATGCAAGGTCCTGCACCTGGGTCATGTCAATCTCTAAGATCAGTATAGACTGGAGGAGGAATGGATTGGAACCAGTCCAGAGGAGAAGGACTTGATGACCACCATCCTTGTGGATGAAAAAATTGGATGTGATTCAGCAATGTGTGCATGCAGCCTAGGAATCATATGCTGCATCAAAAAAAGTGTAGCCAGCAGGTCAAGAGAGGTGATTCTCCTTCTCCATGCTGCTCTTATGAGACCCTGCCTGCAGTACTATGTTCAGCACTGGGATCCTCAGCACGTGAAAGACATGAATGTGTTGAAGAAAATCCAGAGGCAGAACAAAAACATCATCAGAGGGCTTAAACACCTCTCCTATGGACAGGCTCAGATACCTGGGGTTATTCATCCAGGAAAAGAGAAGGAAGACCTTGCTGCAGCCTTTCAATACTTAAATATAAGTTATAATTAATATAGAGAGAGCATTTCTACCAGGGCCTGTAGCTACAGAACAAGAGTAATTGGTTAAAATGGAAAAAAAAATATATTGAATGGAAGGATGAAATTTTTTACAATGATTGTTGGGAGACACTGAAACAGGTTACCCCGAGAAGATCTGGATGCCTAATCCCTGGAAGTGCCCAAAATCATGTTGGACAAAGCCTTAAGCAATGTAATCTGTTCAAAGTTGTTCTTACCCATGGCATGGAGCTTGGACTAGATTATTTTTGAAAGTCCCTTCCTATGTAAGCCCGTCTATGATTCTGTGACATTATGACTTAAAATTTGAAATACATAGATGTTAACTAGATGTTAACATACAATACATAGATGTTAACAATTATACTCATAGGAATTCAGAAAACTTTGTAGAGAGACAAAATCAAAGGACAATATAGACTGGAAATCATAAGAACAAATAAATCTTGCAGCATTTAAAAGTGTCTTTTTTTTTAATGTTCTACGTGTTACTGTATATCAGATATAGTCCTACACTCAGGGAAAAAATCTCCTAAAATACTGGTATTCAGATAGGATAGAGAAGGACAACTGATTTATTTGGTAATAGTTAAGTCATTGACTACAACAATGAGAAAATATATATTAATAAATTCATTTTGATATTACTGAGATTTAACAACTGCATAATTATATAGTCCTATGCAAATATATTAAAGTAGAGGGAGATTTAACTAGGACATGGCTTTATGCTGCTTTTCTGTATATGTGGGAGTTTGTCTACATGCATTTAGAAAATATGAATTCCTAATGTGCTATTTGAGTTGCTGTATAATCTGCTTAGAGAAACACAGTTTCATCAGAGCTTTGTCAAGGTATCAGATGGAATAACAGAAGTGTAGCATCCTTGTATTCCTGAATTAAGATAAAATGAAAGCTGTAATTAAGATAGCAGCTCCTTACTACTTTAACTTGATTATTTAATTAGAATAGAAGGGCATGCCATATTGAAGAAGAGTTTGAAATTTTAATCCTTTTTGGGTTATTTTACTTTCTTAGGTTGCTGAGCAGCAAAACAGGTTACGATGTGAATGTCTTTAAAATATAATTTGTAAAAGACTGCCCTTAAACACTCTGATTCAGAACTTGCCAGGGTTTGCAGGGCTACGTTGTTCTCATGTAAAATATCTGAAAAGATGAAGACAAATATTCCTGGAAGTAGGCCAGATAAAGGGGAAATGGATATCATAGATTTTTGCAATATCTTCCTGATGATTTTTTTCATTTGTGTTCTCAAAATGGACAGGTCTAAAAGTCTGAATAATATATTTTCCCTATGCTTTAAAAAAACCTTGTGCTGAAATCCACAGAGAAATTTGATTTAGACTTTTTTTTTTCAATTTAATCCCTAGTTAAAATCCAGCTCTATAATTCAGAAAAATGCATTTTTGACTCTACGCTTTTGAATAATGCTAATAAAACCTAAATGCAAAATTTGGATTTAAAAACCTTTCTTGCACTTTGGACAAAAAAAGGACAAATTTATAAATCATGACTTGAAAGATGTTCAATTAAGATCAGCACTATAAACTTCTATCATATTTGGGGTTGACATTTCAAAAATGTAACCCTTCAATGCTATGTATCAGTACTCACAGCAAGCCACTTTAAAAAGCACCTGTTTTTCAGGTGAGCATTCTAACACTCTGCATGCATCAAATGAGGCAGAAAACCACTTATAAGATGGAATTATTTTCTTTGCAACCTGAAGTGTTTTAGAAAGCTGAGAGCATGGAAAACTTCTCAGTATATGATGAATTTTAAACAGCACTCTTCTAACCCTCAGTGCATATTCAAGCTGAAGAAATAGGTTGCACCGAATGTAGGGCACAGTGGAGGAGCTGTGTTCTGGCTGTTGCTCAGGTACAGTGGAGCAATCCAACTGTCACAAGCACCATGCACCCTGCCTCGAATTGTACATGGTGCTGCACTTCTTCCATTCTCTTCGCTCTAAATCTGGGTTAGTATATTAAGGATGCCAAAACTGTGTCACTGTAAGATCATTTGTACCAGGGAAAATGGTCTGTGTCAGGGTTTATGCCTTGTCACCTAATAAACAGGAAAGGCATCATAAACTAAAAGTTCTGTAAGTTAGTTAGCCACCTGATGTTTTGCTTATGATGCTTTCTGGGTCACCCAGAGTAGCTGCTCACCTGCTTCAGTCTCAGGTATGAGCTCTATCCAGGGACTTTGGCTGGGATAGGAAAGTACAAAGGTAAAAACTGTGTCTTTTTCATAAGGATATTACTAATTTTTTTTTTTTTTTTGGTGGCCTATACTGATGTCTGAGAATCTGACAGAATCTTTGCTGCCTCTGAGATATTTTATGTACTATGAAATACAATGAAAAGGTATCAGAGGTAGAATTCTGTTACCACTTTACTATGAATGCAGGTGGCACTGCAAGTGATATTTTCAGAATAAAATGAACATTCTTGCCTTATTAAACTCAATCTACTAGGTGAATTTTTTGTCATAAGAATGGACTGCTAAAACTGTGGTTATAGTCAGAAAAGTGGCTGTCAATGTGGAGATTGTTATTTAACATATCAGTTATTCTGTGGGTAAATCATGGCTACTTTTATGCCTAAAGCAGGCTTTTACAACAACAAACACTTAAGTACTAATTCAGCTATAGACAACCTTGGATTTCCCTCGATTTCATGTAGGTGTTATTTTTGTTGATATCATATTTGATTGTGGTTCAAAAATCCTTATTACAGATGAGAGTCCAGGAAAAAAGAGACAAAATAGACCAATTTTCTAATCTCAGTTTGAATGCATAAGTCTGACAAAGAGGGGAAAAAACAAGAAAAAACAAGCATAAAGCAAACAAAAAACCCCAAAATCATTCTCACACACTGTGAAACCTGCCACTATCTTGTCTTATGGTCAAATTTAGTTTAATGACATTTTATTTAAATGAACCAATTTTAAATGTCCTAATTTCACCTATAGGTTGCATCTACATTACTAGAAATGAGCCAGTCACCTGTTTTCATAAACCATTCTTCATTCTGCCTCTCACCATTCTTCCTAATGAGGAAAAAAAAGGTCCTGTCATCCATGCTACCTATTAAAGAATAATATTTGGTCTATAATAATACCTCTTCTAGGTACCCTCTGGGACTGAACTCATTGTCATGAGCCAAAACTATGCCAGAGATTAGATGGGGAGGAGTGATGTGGGGATCTAGATCTACAGATTTAACAAATGTAAAGCAAAGTAAATTGAAGCATTTTTGTCTGCATATTACATTTTAGTGGCATAAAAAGATTAAAATCTTAAAAACACATCATTTAAAATTGAAGCCAAAATTCTTATTCAATAAAAAAGTCTGCTTTTTAGATACCTGAAATAAATGGGGATCAATGTCCATTGAAGAATGGACATTGGGTCATTGGGAAATTGCAAAGAATTACAAAATAAGGCAATAAAAACTACTTTGTGACAAAATGCTAAACATTTCCTCATCAAAATAATTCTGACTGGTTAAAGTAAAAATCCTAACCATTAAAATTTAAAAAAATAATATGACTAAATAAATTTTTGCTCTTCGGATGAACTTTTACGTGACTGTGTTAAGTTTACTAGTTCAGAAGTGCAAGGTATTGTTTTAGCATATGGAGCATTATCTGGCCTTGCACATGCAGTTGAGAGTCAGGATGGTGAGTGCAATGACAGAGCTCAAGAACATTGGGAAGGTTGCTTCTTCTACCATTCAGTCAACTACACCATCCTCTGGTTCACAGCCAGCTGGCTCGGGCACAGATGAGCTTTGACAGCTAGAGTCCACTGCATGGATCAAAAAAAAAAATAAAAATCAGAATTTGGAAAGGTTATAAGAGACATAGAAACAGCTTAGGATTTGATTCAAATGAAAACTTGGGTGGAGGGCATGAACTTAAGGTATGATTTTGTCAGATGTCCCACAATATGCTAATTAATTTTGTACAGCCAAGATCTCAGCTAAAAAGAAACTGTCTTATCACTTCTTTTTGGTCCAGACTAGAAGATAAATTAATACTGCAAAAATCAGCATGGTAACCTTAAAAAACAATTGGTTTTTTGTTTGTTTGTTTGTTTTTGATTGCAGCAACAGTTGTACCACTGGTGAAGTATATATTCATCTAAAAATAAGATGAAGTTGTTTTCACTTCAATTCATTTGTCATATTGTCAGAATTGTATCAAAGGACTTCAACATAATAAGCAATTAAATCCTGGTAGTGGTCACTGTTGCAAAGCACACATCAAAAGTTCAGTGTGAAAAATCATATATCATGTTTGTTCTCAAAAGAGTTTTGTTTTCTAAGCAATCAACATGAAAGGTTAAATAATGCTTCTTTAAATTTATCTGCATTTGAATACAATAAATAAAAAAAATAGTTAAGTAATATCCAAAATTCGTGTGGCAAAACATTGTTACAAATCACTTATGAAGTGTCTTGAAAGCTCCTTTTGTGATGAAGTGACATTATATATCCCTTGTTTTTCCTCTGAGATCAGTCAAGGTTCAAGCACTGTCAATAAAACAACATTCACAGTGGCTTACCCATCCTTCATGTAGTGGCAGACATCATCAATCATTTCCTCTTCAAGAAAAGTTCAGATCTGTCTATGTGAGTTCTATTTGAGTGACCATAACTATTGTATTTGAGTATCTTATAAAAAGGAACATTAAGACATGGCTGAACAAGTGAACTGTATTTATCCCTACTCTCCAAAAATTTAGTGAGATCCAATTTTCCTTTTTTTTTTTTTACTTCAGTCTGTATTTCTTTTTTGAGCTTTTTTTGCTACAGAATAAGCAAATATAATTTAGATTATGTTCTAATGATACTGTCATCTGGGACTTAACACTATTTTGACTTGCATGATGCAGTTTCTTTTTTCAATTTTGTAAAATGCAAGTCTGTGAGGAAATTAGGATCATTAATCAATAGAGACTTTTAAGTAACTTTTTATTCACAAATAAAGTAAAAATACTTTCAATAGCTCAGCATGGAAATTACTAAGAAGTAGACATGCAGGCATTACACAGTAAAAAGCAAATAGCACTAGTGAAAGAAGGACATTTTTTTATCCTGTACTGTTTGAAAGCAAAGAACTTCATAAGCTCTCTTTGATTAACAGTATTCCTCAAAAAGTACCATGGTGTAGTCATTAACAACAGATTTCAAGGTTTGTCATGCCACTAGAATCAATCACTGCTGTCTCCTTCTTTGGAATAAAATGTTCCACTATTTGTCTTCCACTTGTTGATTTCAGCCTCCAGAGAAGATTTCTAGCTGACAGTGATGCTCTGGCTGCAGAACAACCTCCTGCCTTCTGCCTGCCTGTGAAGAGACTGGGGTACAGCAGAGGCTGAAGAGTCTTCACTATAAGAAGAAATTACCTTGAAGAGGAAGCAACTCATCCCTACTGACATTGCAAAAGAAATAATCAGATGAGCTATTCATTCAAAACATGAATTAAACTCTGCCCTTACCAATTCTATGAAGTAAATTTTTCATGGTCCTGACTACCATAGACTACTTAGGAACACTGATGTCCTCATGTTGGTCATGTAAATTAGGTTATTATCCAGTGATCCCAGCACTCTTTACTTTCTCTGACATAAACAGAATGTTCCTTGGGAATCATATAGCACAAGAGGGAAGGAAGAAAAACAGTTTAATAGTTACTTTGTATTATTTATTTCCTGAAAAAAAAGTTGATACTCACTAGTTGTAGAGACTCCAGACAACTTGTTACCTTACTTTCAAACTACTGTAATTTTCTACATGCTATTTTAAAACATGCCTTCACAGTTTCTTTTGCAAAATCTAGATGTGTCACAGATTTATTCTGCTAACCACAAGGGACATGTTTCTGAATATAGCATGGTTTCTCTTGCTATTGTTATTTTAAAGGCCTTTTTTCTGGAAAGCTTTAAACTTATTCTTCATGGAATGATATCTGGCAATGGTTTTCCCAAAAGATTAACACAGAATTGTAGAAGTTTTCTCAAAGAAGCAGGCAGATAGCTTTTAACAATCAGAAGAAATGATTTTAGATCAATGGACAAGTATTTGGACTTCTGCACAAGTATTTGGATAGTTGAGCTATCAAAACCTCCTAGTAGTTTAATATATTATTGCCAGTCAGGATTTGTACAAGTGCCACCACACCGTGCCATGCAACATTATATAATTATTTAATTATATTTTCATGTACAACTCTGCCCTGAAACAGACTCCTGGAAGAACTGGTGGATCTATGGAGAGAGGAGCTGGAGCTGGTTTGCTGGAAGGACTTGTGAACCTGTGGAAGGGATACAAGATGGGGCAATTTGTGGAAAAATGCAGTCCCTGGGAAGGACTGACATTGGAGAAATGATTGGAGTTTATTATATAATAATTATTATTATAATTATCCCTCCCACTCCCTAATGTGAGCCTTCCCACACCAGAGCAGGTTAAAAGTGTGAGGAGTACTTCCCCTGAAGAGGAAGGAGCAGCAAAGACAACTTTTGATAAACTGACTGCAGCCCCCATTTCCTGCCTCCCTGCACTGCTGGTGGGAAGAAATTGGAGAATTCATCAGTAAAGTTAAACCCAAGAGAATGGATGGGTCAGGGGAAGATGTTTTTAAGATTTGGCTTTATGTTTAATTTCTCTACTCTGATTTGAGGGACACTAAATTAAAATAATTTCCCAGACTGAGTCTGGTTTGCCTATGAGATTAACTGGTGAGTTCCTGTCCTCATCTTGACCCATGAGCCTTTCATTATTATTTTCTGTCCCCTGTCCAGCTGAGGAGGGGAGTGACATAGTGGCTTTGGCGACCACCTGACATCCATCCAGGGTCAATCCATCACATATGGTGCCACCAAGGTAGAGGTGATTCCTTTATTTTGGATCCAAACTAGCACTGTATATAGTGGACAGAGATGCACCAACTTACCATGTAAGGCAAGAAAACAGAAATGCAGGAAGTACAACAAAATTCTTAGAGAACAAAGCTGATATTTTTTAGATGAAAAGGAGGTAGAAATCTTCCCATGCAATGGGAAAGAAGAATGAGATTAGTCTGTGGCAACAGATGTCAGACCATATTTCTAAAGAGTATTTTAATTTAGAAGAGATTTTGAAGTTTTTGAATTCCACTGCTTTCTTTAGTTCAACGATTAGTACAGGAGAAGGCCTCATCCAAAGCTGATTGTAATAAACTGAAAATCTTCCACAAGTTACATTAGGCTTTGGAACAAACCCAGGTTTTATGATATATGTTCATAATTTGCAAGGTCCAATTTCCCTTTCAGTTATACTACCTCATAAGCCCAATCTTGTAGATAATTATACAGGCCAGAAATTCATAAGCAGTAGTCATAAAACTGTTGAACCCATCTTGTAAAAAAAAAACAGAAAAGCAACTACTCTGTGACATTTCTGAGCTGCAGTCAGAACTGAAGCCTCCCTCTTGTTCTGAATCAGCCCCAGACACAGTGTAATATGTCCTTGTATCTGCCACTGATGTGAGGCTGTGGGATTAGGGATATTAATGCACATGCCCATCTCACATGAAATTTTATTCTTAGTATCAGAAACAGTAAAAATATAAATGCATCAATGACCTAAGTGGAAAATTGGTAGAAAGAAGCTTTTCAAATGCACAACTGGAGCTGACTACTATCACTAGTGTCTTACACAAACCCTCCATATAATTTCTTTTTTCACTCTTAAATTATGGCTTGGCAGAAGAATATCTGTAAGTGAACTGTAGCAAGTAATAGGTTTTTATGTTATCCTCTATCAGATGCCATTTATAAAATGAGTTCTTTAAGGGGTTCTGAAAAAGGGCAAATCGCATTGATTGCTTATATTTAAAACAGAAAAGCAAGCACCTGAATAACACAGAGAGTAATTCTTTCCAGACACAGAATTACTTCTTTTGTAGTTTGAACAATACACAGTTTTGCTGTACTGATAATTTCTTACAAGAATAATTAATGTTTTTTTATATAAATTATGATTAAATTTTTTAAATCACAACATGTGGCTTCGGATATTCGTGCAATATCATTTATGCAGATTTTATTAAAGAGTCAGACTAATATCTTTCTAAAGATATGGAATAGTCAATTACACTGTAATTTCTAATGACTATGGGGAACTCTGAACACTCGATGCCTAAAATTATAATGATGTGTTTCTGTAGTCATTATGTGAAGATTACCACTTTGATGGGGTGCACTGACCTCGTTTTTATCATTGCTTTTCTTTTCCTTAAAGTCATCTCCATAACACACAGATGTTTTATAATAGTTTGGAGATAGGGAATTCATTTTTACAAATAATGAGATTTTTTCTTTTTTATTCACATATCTTTTTACTCTTGTAAACCAGTGTGATAATTACAAGTTAAACATATTTTTTAAAAGTATCTGTTTACTGTATAAATTTTGAAACAAGCCTTTCATTCACTCTAACAATGGAACATGTACTGTGTTCTGAGATATAACTACAGTAATTTTCTTATCTGCTGATATGTGATTTACCTGTGTTTACTGTCATTTTCTGATCTACATTAAAGGCAAAAAGAATTTTTTGAATTAAATCTTCCTTCAGTGAGAATATGTCAGAAAAAATATTTATTCATGATATTAAATTCACCATTGGCAGGGGTTCCAGCACAGTCTGATAATGCACCAATGTCAATGTATGCCTGCCATGGTTAATAGGTGTCATTTTTTTAAATCTTCACTGTATTTCAAGCCTGAATCTGTCTTGTTTTGAAATTGTAAAGGAAGAGCATATTGATATTCACACAAAAGGTTTTTCAGGATACAATTATTGAAGGTTATAGTTCACATATTTAATTGTTTTTACATACATATTTTAGGAAAAATGCCCACAAAATTTGCTTACAAGAGTCAAGGAGCTGATGGCAGTAACATTTGTCAATTTTAATTTTTTTGAGGATGGCCTGTTATTATTTTTTTCTTTTTCTTTCCTGCATAGAATGTGTAGTCTTGTCACAGAAGACATATTGAGTTATTAGTCAAGAGAATTGCACACCAATACTTCTTTATCTGAATGTCAGCAGACTAATGATCTTTTGATATAGAGTCCTTCACACCAAGACACCTTGACACTTTAAATTATTATAATAAGTAATACCAGGAGGCTGCAGTTTATTAGCCTTTGGAGAGTGGAATTTACTGGAACATAGATTAGGGTAACCACTGGGAAAATTCTTAGGCCATTTCAGTTTAGCACAGCATAAATTCTCAAGCATGAATCCCACTGTTTTACTGAATAAAAATGTCTCTTGAATTCAGGTTCTTTCCAGAGAGTGATTTCCCAGCCTGCAATCATTTTATATCCTATTTCACCCAGCTCCAGCCCAACTTACCCACGACAATCTGGTAGCTGCAAGACTGAAAAACACATTAATACTATTTGAAAAACATTGTCATCCAAAGTTTTGCTTATTCTTTTTAGATTTTAAATAGGAACAGGTTTTGGAAATGTAAAGTAGACAAAATAAATAAGTTTCAGAACACTGTAGCTTAGTGAATTTTGACTGTAAGGCTTTCCTTTTCTTCACCAATTAATATGTTTTAAGGTGGATAACCATTTTCTCCAGATCATCAACCTGTTCCCATAGGTACAGTGATGGTTAGCTATGATGCATAAAGCACTTTTAGATTTAAAGCCAACTGTAAATCCTCGCAGATCCACAGTATTGATAACCTTAAGAGAGGCATAAAAGTTAGTCTGCTTCCTGGGAGTGTGCTGATAAACAGGCATGACATCCCTTTTTCCAAGTAAAATAATGCAATACTGTACAATCACTTCTGTTATGCGAAGGCTTTCTTTCTATCATCAGAGCAAGTGAAGCATAAATCATGTTTTTGATAAACCACGTAAAGAAAAAGAAAAATGACATCTTTCTAGGCAAACAATTTCAAAGCCCAGTTGAATAAATCTATGAGTAATAATCAAGGATAAGAGAAAAAATGTATCATAAGCACAAATTGATTCAAAATAAATTTAAATGGTTTAAGATTCACACATTTGAGGTTCGTTTTTTAGACTATATTGTTTTTTGAATCTTCAAATAAATTGAGATATTACCAGTTTTGAAGACATGATGAATTAATATTATTTAAAAAAAACCCAAAAACCAGTATGGGTTTATTTCTGAGGGGAAACAATCAGACAAACAGTCCCACTCAACTCTCCCCTTCCCCTCCCAAACATAAGAATAAAACCTCCCACGTTTTACTCTGTGTACTTATACAGAAATAGCTGTGTACCTAGTTCTGCAGAGAATTCACCACTTTTCTATGGAGGAATCCTATCCTATCCTTCTGTTCATAAATAAACAAAATTTAAGGGTAGCTTCTAGATGATGTAAGAAGATGAAGGAAAGAAACACATACACCCAGAAAGCTTCCTCAGGACAAATATAGAGAAGCTAAAGCTGAAGGACGTGTAATCTGTGATGGGCTGACCCTGGCTGGACACCAGGTGTCCACCCAAGCCACTCTATCACTCCTCTCCTCAGCTGGACAGGGGAGAGAAAATATAACAAATGACTGGTGGGTGAGGTAAGGACAGGGGGAAATCACTCAGCAGTTACTGTCACTGGCAAAACAGACTTGACCTGGGGAAATTGCCTTAATTTATTGCCAGATAAGGAGTATTTAAACAATTCCAAGTCATACATCACAAGACACAAGCCTGTAAAAGTTCATGGGACCTGGAGTGTCCCACGGATAATGACACTGGAAATTGGTCATCTTTAAAGGGTGGAAATCAAGGACAGTGCTTGGTGACCAGTCACTTCCAACCTGCCTGATTCTGTGAAATGAAGTCCAGTCATTCTTGGCCAAGGAATGTCAATCTTCAGTTACTGGTAAGGAAAATGGAATGTGATGATGTTTGACGACTCTCTTTTCTTCCACAGGAAAATGGGAATTTCCATTTCCATTTTCCACTGGATGGGGGCTAAATACTTTATTGTACATGGAGAGGTACTAAATGAGGAACTGCAGATCATAGAAAATTCCTTTAAATGTTTAAAGGGAAAAGTGGAAAAGCAAATAATCAACCCTTTGTCATGCCTTTAGGGATTATTTCTTTCGGGTGTGACAAGAACTCTTGCAGAACTTAAGAAAAAGTAAAAATAGAGATGCTGGACCCAGCATGCAAATTGCAAGAACCTCTATAATATATCAAGTTTCTTTTGCTTTCTAAACTTACAGAAAACCCAAATCTTGTACAAGACTAACTTAAAAATTTTGTTGGTGTGCCTATGAAAAAAATTCTCTCTTAGAATTTGTTTGGAAATTTTTGATTATAATAATTGTTGAAAAAGCCATTTTTTTATTTTGCCACTCTCAAGGTGAAGAAAGAAATTGTGCGATGCAAGAATATAAGCATGAAAACAATGGCAATGCAGAAAAAGAAATCAACTACTTTTTTTCTGAAGTGCCATCTCAGTTATATCTAGAGAGTCAGAAATGTGAAGGTCTTCATGTCCACATTCTCAGAGCAGTCCACGCTTTGTTGGTTCTTAGCATATTTTCCCTGAAAAATAAGCTAAGAATAGCAGGAGCACTGCATAACATTTACATAGAAAGAGTTATATGTGCTTACAAAGACAGTATTTGTTTTGTTCTATGTACCCAAATTTTACAATGGAAAATGAGTGAGCACTGAATCATAAAGTTCAACTAAAAACCAGGGTCAAATGACCATTTTCTTATAAATAGACTAAATTATGATTTATTGCAGCAGAGATTAACTACTCAAGCACCAGTGTCAGCAGACAGGAGAAAATAAAAAAGCCCAGAAGAAAAACAGTCTGGTAAATTCTCCACACTGCTTCTTTTTGTTAAAGAAAACACATAAAATCATAATACTTTAAGCTCAATATTTATTTTCTTTATGTATTTCTGCTATCAACAGCATGGTTACTAATTAGCATATTTGGTTGTACCTCAAAAATGTGATATTATAATAAAGGAAAAAGGAAAACAAAAAAACATATAGGAAAGCTTATTAAAATGCACATCAGGAGGCGCTTTGGTTTTTCGTGGGTGGATAAATCTATCTACATTTCAGCCTTCTAATGTGTATTCTTTATTTTATTGTTAAAATGGAAGATTAGCAGCTTACAGAGTGGTCCATGAAAACTAAATCAGTCTTTCTTTCTCTGACTGATTGTTTTGAGGGAGATTTTATTAACATTTTAATTACATGAATGGAATGAAATGTAAATATATTATGAGTTTTATGTACCTCTAGGTTCATAAGAAATGAAGTAGTTTTATTGAAGTTATTTTTGAGAATGGGAAGGAAAGAAGCAATTTATTCCTTGATATGGTGGCTGAACAGATGCTACTTAAAGAATTCTACTGAAGGAAAGTCTGCTAAATATAACATTTTATATATATTTTATACTCAGGTTTTTTTTTTTAACAATAAAAATTGTGTGCTTTGGTTGCTTAATTTAGCAGTTTTGAATAAGAAAACCATTAACAAGAGAGCTCATGTCAATAAAGAATGTGAGCACTAGAGAAGACAGAAGTTGTAATAAATAGTTTAGGACAATATACTAAAGGCTAAAATGCCCATAATTTCTTTTGAAAATGAAATCCTAACCTGGGAGGCTAAACATGCTGTATATATGTTAATCATTGTAGGCTGCCTAAATACTCAGTAGAAAGAAGTTACCACTTTCAGGAACCTATCCTTCTCATCATAAAATATAATGTGCACATAATTTTGGAGATTTTTTCCTTTAAAAATTTTTAGTTCATGATGTTGTCTTTAAGTAAGTCTAATGTGACTGTCTAATTTTTTAGAAATCTAATGACAGCAATTAAATAACCCAGTTCTCATAGTTCTTCACTACAAAACTATTTCAGATGCATTTACCAGTTTTATTGACACAGACATAAGTGTTAAAATAAATTTGTTTTTCTTTACTGTTCCAGATTCAGGATATCTATGCATTCATCTTGATTCATTTCTGAGACAAATTCAGAAAGCACAGATAAATCATTTGATTTTTAATCCAGCTACAAGACAGAAACCTATTTTTTAGTCAAAAAATGTTCAATAGCAATCTTGCCTGTATCTCAAATCTCATGCATCTCTGGATCAAAATCTTGCATTCTAAGCCATCCATTTCTTTCCCCAAAACAGCAAGTACATTGACAAAGAAAACCTTAGGTAAGCACGGGATCTTTATTTTTACTAATATACTCACAGTTATTTACATGTGGGCATGTGGTGGGAATCAAGACCTCTGTGAACCTTTGCAGAAAGAATAGGCTGAGGAGAAATAAGAGCTGGACAAAAAGCACCCAGGTCTTTTGATCCAGTAAGAAAAATAGTTGATCCAGGAATACATATATACATATATATTCTAGTTTCCTGTTGTGGTTCTTTGTAGAAGCAAATGTCAGAATAGGAAATATAAGAAAGGATTACATCTGTGGAGTTCTGGTTTCAGAATCTGTGCCAGGCTGAAAACAGATATGACTTTGGATATGTTTCTTTATTGAAATATGAAAACTTCACAAAGAAATAAGTCATTAGATCAAAGTTCTATTTATTGATATTTGAAATAAGGATGTTTCTAATGATCTACTAAAATATAATTCTCAGTACCTCAGTTTTTGAATAGATTCATGTGAGCAAAGGCTGAGTCAAAAAATTCAAGGGATTTACTCAAACAACACAAGATTAGGATGTAATTGCTGCCAAAACTTGGCAAATGGGGCAAATTTTTACTAGTTGTTCTAGAATAAACTTCAATGGTCTTTGGGCTCCTGCTTTGGGTTTTTTTGTTGTTTGTTTGTTTTGCTTTTGTTTTTGTGGGGATTTTTTTTGTTTGGTCTGGTTTTGGCTAGAAATTTAAATAATTCCTACATAAAGGCTAGTGTTTGAATAAAATAATGTCAGAAAAATATTCTAGCTGATGGGACTTTGGGAATAAATTAAGATGGTTACTGACTTTGAAATATCTAAAATTACCTGAGGAAATAAAAATCTAAAATTAATAATGTATTTAAGCTTTTGAAATCAACTAGTGTTAAAAATATTTGGAATATAACCTAATAAATCATGTAATAAAGAAAAACAAAGGGATGAATGTATTTCCCTTAAGTACTAGAATAAATGTTTTACATAGACTAAGTTTTTTACTCCTACTCCTTCAAATGATAATTTTCAAAGGTAGTGAAAATAGATGCAACTAATAATGAGGAAGCATCTACCATCACATTTTCTTCTGAGGGATTCTGTAGGTGGCTCATTCTCTGCCTGCTGGTGCTCACACCCAGATCTGGCAACTCCTGCTCATCAGCAGATCTAGCACGGACTTTGCTGCAACTGAGACATATGGACACCCCTCCCCAGCTGTTTTTGAGGTGATACAGACACCCCCTGCACACCAGAGCAGCACCAGGCAGTGTCTCAGGCTGGGTGTGCTCCAGATGTGCTGTGGAGACCCCCACGCCCCGTGCTCACTGCAGGCTGCTGGTGCCAATTGCCCGGGGTATCTGCACCCTCACTGATGCTGGTCTCTGACCTCAAATCCGCTCACACTTTGCCCAGCAGCTGTCCTCTCACCCCTACAGAGCTGGCAAGGGGCGCCGAGTGAGGAGGAGCACGGAGAGGTACCACAGGAATGAAGAAGGACAGAGCAGCCTGGGGAGGTGAGGCTCAGGGCTGGGTCAGACAAGCCTGCTGGCTGGCCAGAGCCTGCACACAGCCAGACCCCCCTACACACAGCCCATGTCCCTCTGTTCCTCCCCATCCCCTTCCCACACACACCCCCTCCTAAACTTTGCATAATCCCATTGACACTCCCTTCAAACATCACAAATCCCCATGTTATTGTTTCCTCTTTCTTGTCATAGAATCATAGAATGTCTTAGATTTATAGAGAGTCTAAAGATCATCTAATTCAAACCCCCTGCAATGGGCAGGGACTAGAGTATCCAGAGCCTGATCCAAGCTGACCTTGAACACTCCCAGGGATGGGTCATCCACATTCTCTACACATTATCTAGGGGAATTTCTTATGACACTTCCAATCATTTTTATCCCTTATGTGTACTGTAAAATCCTTGTCCATATAGTAGAATATAGCAATCATAATAACAGAAAATACACGTGGTATATTGTTACTAGAGTAGTTTAGAAACATGATGAGACAGGGAAACTACCTTTTTACATCTAGAGTGACCTATTAACAAGACCATACATTTTGCATTCAAAGCTCTTTAACTTGGTAATAATCCTTTTCTTTCCTCACATATGATGAGAGCACTGTCTTGGGAATAAAAAGATGAAGGGGAAATAGATATTTGACAATACAATTATAGAAAAAGTACTGTTCTGAATAAGTGATAAAAGAAAGATCATATGTGGTCAATATTGTAGATTTCTTGTTTATACCCTCTGAATTTAATTTCTTGGAAGTATTTTGTATGTGGAGCTGCAATCTTGCACATTGGATGTTTTCCTCAGTACAGAGAGGAACACTCTTTTCTTTGTGGTGCTTCAGCTGTTGTGTTAGTCCTGATTTGTAACCCAAAGTTCCATGGGCTTTTTTGGCTGGTGTCTTATACTCTGCTGCAGCTTCTTGAATATGTATGCTGTAGTGGTTTTCACTATCATAGTAAATTTTGTAGACTCTTGCATTTTACATCTCTCTTTTTGTTATCTCTCCCTCACTGTTTTGAATTTCCCTGGCTAACTCTCACTTTAATATCTCCTTCCTATCCTCTTCCAATCTCCACTGCTAACCATGCTGTTAGTGTAACCCATTACCTTTATTTTTGCTGTTTGACCAAAATAATAGTGAAACAAGACAGTAATTTGAAAATATTTTCTAATTTTTCGTATTTCTTCCTCCTCTTTAATTAACACATTAACACTGAAATATTAAATAACATTGTGAAAGAATTTAGCCTGGCAAAACAGCGACTTATGTTTTAATTTACTTTTCTAGGGAAGTTTTATATTGTGTGTATAATAATTATTCACACAACACTGTTGAAAATCTTAGAGGTTGCAAACTACAGTGGGGCTGAGGGCAAGGGGAGGTTCACTGGTCCGTGGCCAAATGTTGTAGTTCCATGATGTAGTGCTCAGGTCCCCCAAGCGAAAGTGGTGAGCCCAGCCTGACACACACACACACACACACTCACACACACACACTCACACTCACACTCACACTCACACACACACACACACACACTCACACACACACACACACACACACACACACACACACACACACTGCGATAGCACAGGTGACCACAAAGCTGACAGAGGCAGAGAACAGAATCTTTACAGGCATCTGCAGGCATCTGTACAAACGGCAACAGGATAAATGCTACAGCCTCGCTTTTCCTCTCCAGATGGTCAGGAATGAAGTCCACTCTAAGACACACGTGTACTTCTCCAGGGGTTGGTCTTTGATACACAGTTCATCTAACACCTAGCCCCCAGTATCTCTCTCTTCCACCTCCTGATACCTGCCTCTTCCAGTCAAGGGTATTTCATGGTCCTACTCCAGCAACTGGAGCTCAGACCTTCTTTCTTACTTTCTATGTCAAGCTTCACATGTATTGACACACACTCAGAATGGATAGGGCAGCCACACAGAAGAAAGGTAAGGCTAGAATTTGATAAGAACGTGAGATAGAGTGAGTGCGCTGAACCAGATGCAGGTTTCTCACTCAAGTGTACTGTCCAGAACGAATTTATACATATCTGGACACTTTTATCCCCATTTCCCTCTCTTTTTCCACAATGGTTGCTCCCTTATCCACCTTGTTCTCTCCTTTTCCCTGCCTTTGTCCCTTCCCCTAAACATTCCATAATAAGATTTACTCAGTCCAAAATGCACTTCCCTCTTGTTCCCCACAGTAAGTTCTAAATCTTTTTAAGTGTTAACCCCCTTCAGTCTGAAATGGATTCTAGATTTGGGGTGGGTTTTTTTGCCTCATCTTAGTTGGTAACTTACAGATAATTTTTTTCTCTTTGACAGTCTTAGGAACAGCTAAGTGAGCTGAGATTTGTCTGCGGGCTGTGGTGAAGCAGCTGTGCCCCTGCAGGGGATGCAGAGATCCACCTGCAGCCCATGGGGGAGGTGCCCATGCCAGCGCAGCTGGATGCCTGGAGGAGGCTGTGATCCAGTGGGACACCCAGGGGACAGAAGGCTCCTGGTCCCAGGCTGGAGCAGCCTGCCCTTGGAGGGCTGCACACTGTGGAAGAGTGACCCACAGCTCAGCAGTTTTGGGGGCACTGTTTGCCTGTGGGGGGAACTCACATTGCAGCAGGTGTGGCAGGACTGCTGCTCGTGAGAGTGGACCCACCCTGGAGAAGTTCACAGAGAACTGTCTCCCATGGGAGGGACCCCACGGTCTCACAGGGGAAGAAAGTCTTGGTGATGAACTGACCAAAACCCCACACCCTGTCTCTCTGCACTGTCAGTGGGAAGGCTGACGGTGGGGGAAGAAGGTGTTTTCAGGGCTTATTTTACTTCTCATTAACCTCCTCTGATTTTGTTAATAATAAATTCCCTTTGTACCTCTAATCTGAGCCTGTTTTGCCCTTGGAGTGTATTCTCCCAGTCCTCTCTCCAAGTTTTTGTCTCTCCTCTGCCCAGCTGTGGCAGGAGAGGCTGAGTGAGCGACTTTCGTGGGTGCCTGGAGCTTGGCCAGTGTCCAACCATGACAACCTGGAACTTAGCTCATAATACATAATAAGCCCTACTTTATATGGAAAAGAATAATGAAAATGAAACAACAAAGCAAATGTCACACCCTGGTTTAGGATACCCATATCTAAACATGATTAGTAGGTAAAATTCAGTGATAACTAAGTACAAAATAATGCACCTCTGACTATTTATGCACCATGACAGACTGTAAATCAGATTTGATTGCTTGGGAAAGAAGTTCAGAGGCTAATACAGAGCACTGACTACAACAGCTGCATCCTCAGTAGTGAAGGGGGTTGGTGGTGAAGGGTGGGGAGGAAGGGAGGGAGGGATGGAGAAGAAAAACAACCTATAATATTGGAATAGAGAATAAGAACAAAATACAGGCATGCCAATTGGGTTCAACCCTGTATGCATGCTTTGAGGTAGGATTTCTGTGTCCCAAGAGGATGTAGGATGGAATTGATAGTCTTACAAAGGGAAAAAAGACATGAGTAGATGTTGACTTGTCGGAAACCGGGAATTGTTGAAATTTCTAAAACAATGTGTGTAAAAACTTTACACGAAATAATCATTTGCTAATTATAAAATACATGAAGTAGAAAAAATAAACTATGACGCAGATTTTATTTTTTTTTTTTTAAGAAAAAAAGGCACTGCTTTATTTAGTGCATATCTAAATCATGACATTGGGCACTCTGAAGGTTCAAATTAGGGAGAGATTATCAGAATGGTTATGAATTTTACCAGAGGGTTTATGGCTCCAAAAGCATCGAATATTGTGGATGCTGACATTTATTAATTTGTTATTATGCTGAATATTGCTATTAAATTCTAGCAAAGAGAAATTTTATACTGAAAATATTTCCCTTCCCTAAAAAAATGTTTGAGTAGCAATACACCATGTGTACATGCAGAGATATTTTAGGGAATGCATGGTTATGCATTGTGATACACACATGCAAGAGTTGTATCTAGTACTACTCCCAGGTTGGAACTAAATGTTGTTAGATCGGAAGATATTTTATCAAATTTAAAAGAATCCAAATTTAATTAAGGTGGACAAGCACCAATTGTACAACTGCAGTTGATGGACTAAGGACATAATCAGAAATGTATCCTTGATACAAATTAGATATAAAATGTATTTAGGACACTGACATCAGTAGTACATTTGCCACCTTGTTCCTGGTTCAGAGACAAATGTTCTGTCAGAAAAAAGTTCAGCATGCAGTCAAGTGTGTGATTAGACTGTCATTTTTTACCAAATCAGCTGCATGACTGCTAGCAGCCATTTACAGTGCTAAAATTCTGCCCTTGGCAAACAAAAGGTGGGAGTTATTCTCCATTTCTGGTCCAACCGTATTTAAAGTGATATCAAACAAAAAATTACGTTTTTCTCCCAGAAACTGTAATGCAGAAATCGCAGGCAACTAAAAAAACATTGTTTGACTCCTTAGCACCCTCATAAAAAGCCTAAAGTCTGGTAAATAAAGTTTACTGAAATTTTGTGTCACCTAAAATTTCTTGCCCTGGCAGATATATCAATCCAGTCATGGGTTCATTATAGGAAAATGAGGAAGATTGTCAGTATTATGAATGAAAAAATGCAGTATCTTAAATTTATCACAGAAAGGGAGGGCACTAAAGATATTTTCTGGTTTAAATGTCTAAGACTTGCTTGACTTCAGCAAGTGTGTGACAGAGTTATTTTGTATATGCTGAAAAATATCACAACTCTTATGTATTAGGTCTGCTAAAACTCTTAACAATTCTTCAGGGTCTTTCTGAATGTTCTTATGTATTCACTGGTTTTTCTCAGGAAGACCTCATTTTATCCAGTCTTAATAAGTTTACCTAGAAAGTTAACTCTTATTGCCTGTAATTTAAAAATTAATTAGCAATTCATAACTTGGGTGAGAAATTAATAGACCACTAGACATACCTGGAAAAACAGGCTAATGTTTTGACCTGCAAGAACCTCCTTAGGTCTAAAGTACCTCTATTTTCTCTCTCTGTCTGCTTCTCACTCTCTCTCTCTCTCTATATATATATGGTTGTTTGTTGGTTTTTTTTTTTCTCATTTTGTATATTATAATGTTTTGGAAGATCTGATATAGAACCTCTACTCTGCAATTTATTTCAATCAGTGTATGATCTGTGAATTTTCAAAACCCTCATCTTTCAAAGCTTAAACTTAAAAATCTTAGAAAGCACCTTTGAAAGAGTTGAAGGAATCTTTGAGATAAAAACCTTCATAATTACACATTGACTGAGTATCAGTAATCCAAGAGCATTTTCTTCAAATATCTACTTCCTCTGATTCTCAGTTTAATAAAAGGCCCTGGGATAGTGATGCTTTTTAGAAGAGAATAGTCTCTCTTGGATTATCCTTGACAATTTACTGTTTTTCATTAGAAGTGATCCACTGGTCAGCCACTTGCCAGTCTCCTCCTTCAAAATGATGACAACTTATTTCACTCTGTATTGAAATACATATCTTTAATTTATCTTTTGTATAAACCATGCAATGTCTTTGGCTTACTGCACATAATAACCTGTGATTGAACAGAAACAGCTTATGGAAACATTGCAAAATAATGCTTTATTCAGTTCCTGATGATTTACTTGAATACAATGATACCTAATGACCTTGATATTAATATTCAAAACCTTTGACTAGTTTCAGCACTAATCACACAGGAGGCTATTTCTCAGCTCTTCAGCCCATGGGCCATATTGCCAAGAGACATTGTGGCGATGGGGCTCAAACCAAAATTCAAGGAGAATCTGAGTGCAGGAAAATATTCAAAATGTCTTGCTATGAAATCCTACCTTCAAAAGAAAAAACTGAAACAGAGTATCTTCAGACCATAATGGAAAAATATGCTTTCCTGTATAGTAAGTTAAGTAGATCTTCAATCCAAGTGGTGAATGCTGATTACATTTCATCAGGGCTATGTCCATGTTTTATTAACAACTGCTTTAGAAATGCATGAAATGGAAAAAAAAATGAAGCAAGTTGAGTGAATAATATCTAAAAAGAACGAGAGTTCATAAGTTCTTATATTGTAAATGATTGTGAATTATGAAAATCAAGAGCAACAAATCAACAAAAGAACATCTTTAATTTTTCTTTCTTTGATGTAAGCATAACAATTATTAAATTATTAGAAAAAGAAATATGAATTATACAGGTACCTTAAGGGTCTATGTGGAGGTCAAATAGAGGTAAAGATAATAACATTCCTGGTCCAACAGTTGGAGAAAATTCTTAAGAATAATGAATATAACTAAACTGCCTTTAACTAAAAATTTATGACAGAATTATTTGTAAGAGTTTGCCTTTGTAACTTGCAGCTATTGTGAATTTTATACTTAAGTATATTATTGTCCTTTGACATTTTGCAGCTGTTCAGTATTGGCATACAATGTTGTATGCCACACAGGAAGATATTTAATAAGGATTGAAACACACATGTCATTTTGAGGATTGCTGCAAGTCACCAAGACAGAAGTGAAAGATGACATCAACTTTATATTAGTTTATAATTCACTAATTAGGGGAAAGTGAAAAGAGTTTCTGTGCCCTTTTGTGCACAATCCCAAGGAAGTAATGAGCTGGATCATCAAATCATAGAATGGTTTGAGTTGGAAACGGATTTCAAAGATCATGTAGTCCAACACCCCTTCAAAGAGCAGAAATATTTATCTTTCACTAAACCATGTTGCTCAAAGACCCATGGCCTTGAACACTTTGAGGCATGGGGTAGGCACCATTTCTCTATTCAACTTAATTCAGTGTATCATCATCCTCATCATAAAATAATCTCTTCCTTATACCTCATAAAACCCTCATCTCTTTCTGTTTAAAACCTTTGCCCCTGTAAAAAAAAAAAAAAAAATCTGCTTCCAATTTTTTTAAAGTCCCCTGTAAATATTGAAAGCCTGCAGCATGGTGTCCACAGAGCCTTCTCTTCTCCAGGCTGAGAAACCCCAGCTCAGCCTTTTTTCAGAGGAGAAGCTCTCCAGTTCTCTAATAATTTTCAAGGCTCTGTTGTGAACTCACCTCCACATCTTTCCTGTGCTGAGGAGCACAGATTTGGATGCAGTGCTCCAGCCAGGCTCTCGCGAAAGCAGAATCACCTTCCTCGACCTGCTGACCACACTGCTTCTGTTGTGGTCCAATTTAAGAACAAAAGACCAGATATTTATGGAAAGAATTTAAATGAGAGTTAGAAAAGGTAGTTTCCAGTTCAGAAGGCTTAATGTTGATTTTACTGGCCTCAACATAAAGTGAAATAAGGTTATGCCATACAAAAGGAAACAGCATTGATTAGAACTCTCTAACAGGATTAAGATGCTAAATTAAATAAAGCAAAAGTACAATATGAGCAATTGAATCTATTGTGGTCAAATTATATTTGCTGTATCATTTTAGAATCTTTATTCAACATGAAAGAAGGAATCCTCTGCTTAGTAAGTAAGTAAGTTGCACCATTAAATGAGAGCCAGCAATCAATTAGAGGTCTAAAAGAATCATAAACAATTTATCAAAGTTTTGGATATTTTAATTGCTTATGCTTCTCTTTTATAATTACTTTAAAACATAACTTGTCTTTTTCCAAGTGTCTGAATATTGTGTACATTCTCTTGGGAAATCTGGAGCTAAATTAAATTTTCAATTATAAATACAAACATCTGTGTCAGAAGCACTTAAATTATATGATAACAAAAAAATTAGTATTTATTGTTCATGTCTTTTTTTGTATCTAAAAAATCAAAGCAAATGCTCTTTATAAGCTTTCTCCCATCATATACAACAAGGAACTTTGCATATTAATTGATTCTTATATCCTGAAAATAAAATTACAAGTAAAAGTGATTTTTAAAATACAATCATGACTGCTTGTAAATATTGCAAGCATGATAAAATATGAACTCCCTAGTTTCATTTCTCCTAGGGAACTTTATTTAGCATCTGTACCTAGTATTAAAAAACTGAATCATCAAAAACTTCAAAAGGCTCAGTTTAAAAATAGAATAAGCCAAATAGCTTGTGCACAATTCAGACAATTTACCAGAGAAAAAGAAATTATAATTTGTATTTTAAAAACCAAAATATTCAGTGGGCAGTCAGAGTAAAAGCCATTTAATGCCTGATCATAGCAACGCCAGAGAATCATCATCTTTCCAGTTATCTTATCTCCAGCTTTCCAGGTTTTATCTACCATTCAGATATAATTAACTTTTTGTTTCTTCTTTCTACGATTTTTACTTTAATAAGAATAGCACAGCAAAAAGAGTGGCTAGGTGTAGGAAAACAAGAACTGCCTGGAGCTGACATCTAGTCTTTACCTTATTCTTTCATGGATATTTCCAAGTTGCAATGCAGCATCATACAGATGAAGAAATTCTTTTAGCACTGATCTCTTGAGCTATTTGAGATTTATGAAAAGAAAACAGTGTTTTACTTACCTGCAAGAATTCAATAGATAATATTAAAAAAATGGAGGCAATGGGAATGAAAAACATAATTACAGCTTAAAGATCCAAAATTCTCACAGATGGAGTTTCCCAAAAGTGGATAAAAGTGTCCTTGTGGACAGTTTTACATCCAACTACATGTTCCTATAGAAAGTAAATATTATGTAGACCAATACAGTAAGAATTTTGAGATTTGGTATCCAGGTGCAAAAAATCTATTTTCTATGAATCTTTGGAGTCTGTGTATCACACTCGCCTGTATCCTGTAACAGAACGTGACCACTCTGACAAGTTTTTATTGTTCCTTAGGTTATGACTGAGGATAGATGAAATTTACAGTCTGAAGTTTATTCATCAAATAGTGTAAGCATTGCATTAACCAAATTATGACTTCCTGAATTATGTGTGAATCTAATGAAAAGGCCCGGAGGGAAAGGAAGTATGAGAAAGTAAAAATAAAAGATGAGACATTCTACTTTTGTTCAAATGGAATGGAATAAATAGCATTCTGAGACTTAGAACTTAAGGAAAATTAACAAAAAATATACAGAATTAATTAAACCCCTGTCTGCATAAAGTAATATATTTTGTCAAAAGTGAAGCAATTCTAAGGTAGTTTCTCTAGTTCTGTCAATGGAAAAAACAGGTTATTTAAATAACTTCAGTATTGAAATTACAGTACTGCATCTGCATTGCAATCTGTCCAAGACATTTCTCTGTTATTTTTAATGGTTTTTGGTTGTTTTGGTTGTTTTGTTTCTGGTTGGGTTTCATTGTTGCTGTTTTGTTTAGTTTAGTTTATTTGGACTTACGTTTGATTTCATTTGGTTTGGTTCAGTTTGTTTTGGTTTGGTTTGGAATTTTTAGTGTTGATCTAAACCCCATCATTTGTGGTAGGTAAATTGCATTAAAAATAATATATGTGGGAACATTAAAAATAATATATGTGTAACCAATGCTTTTGTCAGCACTCTCAAGTATTGGGCAGTTCAATGCAATGCAGGCCCAAAAATAGTTCTGGCCTCCACAGACAGCTTCAGCTTCTCAGCACCCCTGTGGCATCCATGAAGCTTTTAAGGTCACTTGGCAAACATGAATATTTATCTCTACATGTTCATATGATAATGATAAAGAGCGTACACATTTTCTGTTGCTGTGCATCCCACTGTGTGCCTGTGAACTTCTAACTCAGCAGGAGTACCTGCACTTTTGAGGTCAGTGATTTTCAGGCACTTTGGATTGCATAACAAGGACAAGCCATTGAGTTCTCATTTAGCCTACCAGTTCACTGGCTGTGCTGAGACTCAAGTTCCACAACATGTGTTAAAAACACAGAACAGTATCAGCAACAATGCCATGATTCAATGCTGAATGAGATGAACCACTGGAACTGGCATAGAAAAATGCTTGTACAGATATTGGCACCAGCAGGCCATGAGGAAAATACTGGCTGAGAAACTTTGCAGGGTAGGTCTGATACGTACAAAAAGGGCATTTAACCACATCTTACATTCAAGTGTAAAATATACTTAATTCCCTTTCTTCCTTTTTTTTTTCTTTCCCAGGACAAGAGGATACCTTCAAATACAGATGAAAGTCACAGCTCCTGCTAAAATCATGGGTGAAAAGATATCTGTGTGTAGGTGAGTCCATAGCATATTGTTAAAACAGGCATCTCCAATTTTCTTTCCATGAACTTTAAAGGCCTAGGTAGTCATGGAGGTTGGATTACTTGCAGATTCCTGTCTTAAAGTGCTTCCAAGTTGCCTGTGAATTATGTAAGGTTATACCAGGTCCTTTGAGACTGAAAGCACATGCTCTAGATAGTCCTGTTGCTGTGATTATGGGCTTTAATTCTGTATAATTAACACCCTCTTGAATATGATTTTGTGCTATGTTTATGAGACAGAAAGCTACAGCCATAAGTGCCTTGTATTATCCCTTAGCAATATCTATATACTGAGTTCAGAGCCTTAGCCATGCCTGAATAATGGAAGATAATACTAAAATAATTAGCCCCCTGATCTTGCATTAAACAGCATAACTTGAAAGCAGTGCATGACCTGCTTCTGTCTTCACATGTGTTCCTCTGACTAAAATATCAAAGTATTATTGTGGGAAGACTTTAGATATCATTTTTCTGCTCATGATACCTTTGTAAAGATGGTAGGTGAAGATGGATAGCAGAGGAGAATGACATCTCTGCAGGATATTTATCCTCCCTTTAGAAGTTCTCTGTTTCCAAGCCCACATCATTATTTCCTGCATTGTCTAAAGCAGTTGAAATGGTTTTACTCTTCCATTGTATCCTTGTTCATTTTTTATTTGTTGACAGATAATATCAGAATGTCAATAATGATAATAATGACAAGAATATGTTAAAAGAGAATAATTTGATTATCATTCTACTTTCTAAATTTTCACATATTATCTCTGTATAATAAATACAAGTATATCAACAATCCTTATGGCTAAGGTTTCTTTGCTAACATTGAAGAGTGTTAGGGCTCAATCTCCTTTTGAGAAAAACCCATGGCCTGTGAAATTTCCTGGGCATTGACTTGTGCCTACACTGCAAACCACTTGGAAGAGTTTCTAGCTGGTTAAATGACTGCAGGCCTTTGTGACACTATGTTCCTAGCACACAATACATAACATATGTTAGGACACAAGAATGCTGGAAGAAAGCCTGAAGACTGAGGTAGATAGAAGGACTGAAATCTGACATCATCTGGTTCTTATTGCCTGCAGGAACAATTGCTCTGTTTTCTCATAGTTGGAGTTATGTCCTTCCAGAAGGGATTCTGACAATCATCCAGCAGGAAAGCACTGCAGGAAATGATGTGAGAGGACAATAAAAATAAATTATAGGCTGAAAAGATAGAAAAACCTACAAGTATAAATTGTAGATGAGTTCATACATAGGGTAAAAGCTATTTCTTTTCTTCATGGTTATGCTTCTGCCTACAAAAGTGTCTAATGAATGGAAGCACATAAATGGCCAACAAAATGCATCCATTTCCTTTCATGTTTTGAATTCATTCAAATTTAAGGGTGATAAAAACACTGTGGGCTTGAGCTTACATGGGCCTCAGATGGACATCTCCATGACTGCAAACTGTTGTGCAAATTTCATAACTAATGCTTTTTTTAAGGAGTATCTGAGGACCAATATCCAAGATAACAGTTTTAATTTTTTTAAAAAACCATTTAGAAAGAGGAAACTACAATCTAGCTTCTGTTCTTTTTTTTCTTTTTTTTTGCCTATTTCATGCTAAATAACACTCAGAAAGATCTGAAGATAGGTTGGTCACCTTTGTAAAATGTGTAGATATCTATTAACAAATGTTGTGTTAAAATGACCCAGAGATTAATTATTATAAATATTACCACTATTGGTTATAAAATGTAATTGCATGATCACTTCGAGACATCTTTACCTGATTAATTTCTTCCTTCTGTAATGTTTTTATTTTGCTGTAATTAACAGATTGACTTCAGTCTGAGTTTTGTTTTGAATGTACTGTGTCAGAGGGACAACTCAGTCTGTGATAAATATGCTCTCCTCCAGGAAGTTAACTGTAATCACAAAGCATCTCTGAAGTTAGGTTGCAACTGCATTTTTTCTGAGACACAGGCTCTGCAGTAGGTGATGACATGTGAACCCTTCACAGGTCTAAGACAAAAAAAAAATTCTGATCTTGATAAGCGTTATCACTAAACCCTTGAACAGGAAATCAGCAATGCCTTAGAAATAGTGGGTGGAGGACTCAGATCTCTTTCATTTCCTACCCTTCAAGTGATTTAATATTACTGGAGATTCTCCTCTCCAGTGAAAGCAGCTGTATAATGAAAATTACCCATTATGACTGTATTTTGGGTGTTTTGGGAGGATACTGCTCTAGGACAGGACTGCCTTCAGATGTTCAGATGAGCATCTCACCTGCTCTCCTTCCAGCCACCTCCTCCAGTTCCACACTGATGGCTCTCATGCAGCACATCTCTTCCTTTTGGCACCTTATGGGAGAAGATACCAAGTTCCAGACTTTTCTCTGCTTTCCAGAGGAAAGGGAAAACAAAACTGTAATTCTGTGGCGATTTCCAGATGAATGGAGCTATTTAGGGTTTGGAGATTTATTTCAGAAATACTTTATTATTACATCAGTGTTATCAACATCAACAACATCACCATCCTTATAATCATTATTATTATTGCTGTCATTGTTGCTTTATCACCCTGGTTATTCATCAATGTGATTCTTCTTATTAACACTGCAGGAAATCCCACACTCTTTTTTTTTTTTTTTTTTTTGCTGTTAAGTATAATTCTTGGAAAACAGTCTCTTAGGTAACCTACCTAAATATAGTAAATACCTATTTAGTTTTATTTAGAACTTACAGTAACAACTCTGCCACTTCTCACTTACTTTACTTTGAAAATCTGTAATAGCTTTTAAGGTAAGATTATGGGAAATCACAGGTTGGGTGTAAGTCTGTAAGGAAATTCAGGATATTTCTCCAATTTGACTTGGAGTCAAATTTGTTTTCTAAGACTGGAAAAAACCAGCTCTTCTCTCAGCTATAAATACATTTTCAAAATAACTTTTATTTTATTAAATCTTTTCATTAATTCCTGCAATTAAATATCTATTGCATCATTACAATATTAAATAGGAAATTAGTTGGCAGTTAAATTAGTTCTCAGCTAGCACACACTATAATTCAAATATAACTCCATTGCAAATAAAAGGCAAAAATAAAAACCCACAGAGCCCTAAATCAAATAATACAAAATGTAAAAAGGAAGACAAATCAAAACATCATACAGTTGGCTACTGACTTTTTACATACTGATTATTTGTATTCTACAACACATATTTTGAGATATGTAAACAGTCTGAAAACCTTATCATTGTAACTGGTTGCAGTATTTTAACAAATAATAAAACCACCAAACATCTTTCATAAAGTACTTGACGTGATGAATGGTACATTAGGATAAGAATTGAAGTCAAAGGAGATTTTTATCATTGAAAACTGTTCAAGAAACTAATACAGTGTTAATATTTATAATTTACCACTAAGCTCCAGAAAACATCGTCCTCACTTCACTGACTTGCATTTTATAACATAAATCAACTTTTCTCCTCACCATCTTTCTCCACTATCCCATCTCATTTAATCTGAAAACCTTTACTTTGTCTTCAGTTTCATATCTAATGATATTAATTGACCATTGCCTTTCTGAAGTTGCACAATGTACTTAAATAGTGTGAATTCCTAAGGTTGCAACTCAAGTCCAGTGACCATTTGTAAATAAAAATGCAAAAAATGGGAATCCAACTCAAAATGCTGAGACTCCTCTTATTTCATTATGTCTCTTCTGCAATGTGAAAAGCCTAAACAAAAAAGATCTCAAAAGAGTGGGAGTTTCAAAAACACTGAAGGAAATCTCAATAAAACTTTAAATAATGCAAAGATGGATTACTGCTGAGATGCATGGACTGCACATAACTTTTCTATATTTTCTGGAGATTCATCAGTTTGCATAAATGTCATTGATAAAAAGCTGAGACCTACCAGCAAATATTGGCTTGTGCATGTAGAAAACTCACCTGAGTCTTTCGAGCAATGAGACTGAGAAGACACTGCCACCAGGCTGGGTACAACAACCAACACTGGTTATCCCAGGTGCTCCTTTCACATTTGGCGAAATAAGCCTTTCCCCTTATGTCCTCCTGACTGGAAACATAAGTAGTATGGTCACAGCAACAAGCTGAGTTTGTGGCCATGATTCCCATAGGATGGATCAAGAGCAGGACTTTCCCAGTGGGTACCCCAGGAGTTACTCACCATTTGATTTTCATAACTTATCCCTTTTTCTCAACCCTTCATTTTTGCCACTCTTCTACCTCCCTTTCTCTGCCCCAATCTTCTCCCAAAAAAACAACCGGCCAACAATTTTTATTACCACTTTGGTCTTAGTTTTGCTGCACCTGTACCCAGAGTTATTAAGCCTAACACCATTCCCTAGGTAATCATGTCATTATGTAGTATTATTGACAGGGTTAAACTAGTCCCTGCTGGTTCTGCAAGGCCCTGCACTCCAAAAAGGAGCACCCATGCCCCTTTCAGTTACAGATTTCATTAATTTCTTGTAGGACCCGTCTTTCAATGCAGAAATTCCTTATGGCACTGCGCAATGCTGTGCAGCTCTGACACCACTGGTCAGCACTGGTCCTGCATCCTGTCCTGTTCTGTCCAGTCTTGTCTTGTCTTGTCTTTTGTCTTTGTCTTTGTCTCTCCTCTCCTCTCCTCTCCTCTCCTCTCCTCTCCTCTCCTCTCCTCTCCTCTCCTCTCCTCTCCTCTCCTCTCCTCTCCTCTCCTCTCCTCTCCTCTCCTCTCCTCTCCTCTCCTCTCCTCTCCTCTCCTCTCCTCTCCTCTCCTCTCCTCTCCTCTCCTCTCCTCTCCTCTCCTCTCCTCTCCTCTCCTCTCCTCTCCTCTCCTCTCCTCTCCTCTCCTCTCCTCTCCTCTCCTCTCCTCTCCTCTCCTCTCCTCTCCTCTCCTCTCCTCTCCTCTCCTCTCCTCTCCCCGTAAATTATAAACATTCTCTCCAGCACAGAAGAACCAACCTGCCAAGCTTAACTTAAGCAAAAAACTTATAGCACATTTATCAACTACAAACTCACTGTGACTTGTGATAAAACATTGTTAAGGGACTGAAGAGTACAGGAAGTCCTGCATGACTGCAACTGTCTGGATGCTTAGGAATTGCATAGATATTTGATTGACTGCTGTTGGAGAAATGCATAAGAGGAGAATCACAGTGAGCTTGGTCTAAGCTCCTCTGCCTAGGCAATGGTTCTTGGCTGTTGTACATTGAGCCTTAGGCCAGGGGAACTTTGTGTTGAGATAACGCTTCCAACATGAACACCACAGCCACTTGAGACACAACCACTTATTAGCCAAAAATTGATTAAAACTCCAACATAATAATTATACAATCATTCCCCATGGATTTTTATCCCCAGAGGCATTGCTTTCCTTCTTCAGCTATCTAATTCTGTGTGAAATTACCCGCAGTGATGATATCCACCTCTACTTTCCAGCTGGACAGGGAGTCATTTGTATTCCCTTAAGATTTGTCACATCTCCCTTGCAAAAATCCCATTTAAAATATTAAAAAAATATGTTATCAAGTTAAATATTTGGTACCACTGAAATAAGAAAAATTACACAGAAAAAAATGAGATTATATATTACACTAGTGCCTTCCTACTGTGTATAACTTTAATATCAAATGTCTTTTGAACAAAATAAATTTTTTATTTTGAAGTATCCATGTCTCTTCCCAGCTTATTCCTAATGTTCATTCCTGCTCTTGAAATGCACCACAAATTGCCAATCAGCTTAAAAAAATATGTTCCTCTTCAGGCAAGTTAAAACACAATTGCTGATTTTCCTACATATCCTGCTCTTTGTTCATGACTGTTTCATACACAGAGGCATATCTGTATAGTCATGAATTCTAAATATATAGACATTATATATATATTTTATCAATATCTGATATTGAGAAAAAATTCACTTTGTTATATTTTACATGGTCTTAAATAAGATACTTCATTTTATGCATATATAATAATGGATTACGAATTCAATTAATAAAAAAGACATCATTAATAAACAGAATTATTACTCTTTGATATGAAGAAACTGATATAAGACAATACAGAAAAATATAATATAAAACTGTTATTAAGTCTTCTTTAAATAACTTATTTTTGCAGTGTTTCTCACAGAAAAATAAAGCAGTTATATTTGGAAACCATGTGGAACTTGATGAATCACACCCCCTCTACAGCCAGTTAAACCACTTTACACAGACCCCCTAGTACCAAGAACCCATCTGACCTACCTAAAACTCATTTGCCATGATGCAAAATACTATAAATCACTTATTTCAAGTTTTCTGACTTAAAAACTGACAACTAGCATGGAACAGTTTATAGTCCTGTATCCTCTTCTTTTATCCTGAGCACTTTTTTTATGCTTCCATCTTCAAAAAGAGCTGCATTAATGGGTACATAAAAGAATAAAATGCAAATTTAACATATAAGAACCATTAGAATTTTAGGGGCAACAAGTATTGCTAAGTGAATGTGAATATGACATGGTAGTGAAAAAACACTGATTTTGCTGTAAAATAAATAGTAACAAGATTGTGCTTCTAAATGCCAGAAACTAAGACAAAACAAGAGCAAAAATCCATTTGAGTTGCAACAGAATAAAGGAGATTTTATAATCAAGTATTGATTTTCAAGCACTAAATTTATGCATTTTTATATATTTTCTGTAGATAAACATTAAGAATATTGCTTTGTTTCCATGTAACAATATCAGTATATAAGTATGCTATGAAAACATAAATTAGAAATTTTTCAATCAAATGTTTCTCCCTCCTCATTACTTCAAATAATCTCTAAAAATTAGCAGATATTTCACTAAGAAACTCAAATCCAAATGAAGTACTTTTTTTTTAATCTTTTGACCTTTAGCAATAAGACATTGAAACTTTCACTTATGCCACTAGTTTTCCTTTTGTGCAGTTTTTTATCATAACTCTGCTGTGCATGGATCACAGTATTCCATCTTTGAAATGGATATGGTAGCTCTTCAAGAAAGGTTAAATCAATCTGAATAGTAATAAAAGTAATTTAGATTCAGACATACAAAACAGAAACAGAGACATGCAAGAGCAGCTTGTAAAACATCAGGGATTTATGCACTGACAGGCACAAGAAGTTTTATTCGTGTGACTTAAAAAGACTGTAATTTTTCCTTTGTACCTAAATAAGACTAATGGCTGTCTGTAACATACATCGTGGAAATGTATCCTGGCTCTCTCAAAGGCTGATCCTGCAGCTGGAATGAGGGCAGCAGCACAAGCAGCATTTAAATTAACAAAAAGGCATGGGAGAGGGCATAAGGACTACAGAAGAATCCATTTGATGGAAAATACAAATCCTATCTACTCAATATACTACTTAAATAAACCTTTCTTACACATATTCACAGTCTTTAAAACATGTAATTTTATCAATGTTTACCATTCTTGTTTGTGTATTTGCAATTGGCATGCTTTTAATGATTCCCTTTTGGCAGAACAAGTGAATATCAGATTTCATTTTGAATGTCTGGCCCCTGTAATGACTATAATACATATGAATAACCAAAGTTGCTCTCTCTTTCATTCATTCTTTAGGAGGCTTTTCTACTTTGTTTACATAGATGAATATTAATTAGGTCAGAGAAAGGGACTAACTATCCACTTTGCCAATGATGGCAGTCACCTTGAACATAAAAGATGAAGGATCAAAATTACTGTTTGAAATCATACAGAGCAGAAAGACAAACTAAGGTCACCAATGTTCCAGGTGAGCCACTTCTACACCCCTGGCTAGTGACACATTAGGCTAACTCTTGTTGCCTACCTCTTTCTATTTAAAATTTCACTTTGAACTCAAAATGTTTCAGAGAGAGAGAAATTCTGTTGGAATTTGAGCATATTTTGTGTAGTTAAATGTTCTGTGATGTGATGCACTGTGTTGCTAGAAGAAAAGACACAAAAAAATTCCTCCAGCATGTTAGTTTTTTATCTCAGCCTTTTTTACAAGACTGTTATTTTAAAATTCATGGTACCACTGAAAGAGTGTGGTCTGGTTTTTGAAGACTTTTCCTGTAGTAACTTTTTAATTGGTAGCCAAAAAGAGGAAAATACCATTTGGAAAATCATTTGGTATTATATGTTCATTATTTTCTGAAAAGAAATAGGACCATCTGAAGAAACATTTGCATGGTAGCCCAACTCAATAATTCATTTAACCTTTAATAGTATATCTACCTCTCAGTCCATGTAATGACTTTTTCTGGTGCTCACCTGACAGATCTGCTAGTGTTTATTCCAAACCAGTCATGAGAGATCCCCCTGTCATGTATAGCCAGTTTATACTTTACGAAGTGAAAAACTTCTCTGAGATAGTTTCTTAGAGAAAGATCATTTTACATTTGCACATGAGAACCGAAAGGATGAAGATCTATTTCTAAGGAGACATTGTGGATATCATTGTGGGGATAATCAAAATTAGGAAGGGCATTTGTTGTCATCCTTCTGACATTCCCCAATCGTATTTACTCCCTTAGCTTCTGAGAGAAACACAGAGTGGCACACACTCATTTCTTGTAGATGCAATTTTCTTTTCTCCTACTCTTGTTAATATTCTTCATTGTATACAATTTTATTTAAGCTAAGACAGTAAACTACTTTTATGTCCCTCCTGTAAAGTTATTTTAAATTAAATTTCTCTTGAGCTCTGTATGCATTTTTATCCTAGGAGTACTTCTCTTTGCTTGTTTAATTAGGAAGAACAGAAAAACTGCTGAAGCATTATTCTGTCAACTTCTGAAAATTAGAAAACCAGTCAGGATTGCTTTGCAGAATCCAATTTATTGATATTTAAGACTCGTGAGCCAGCTCTGTAACATTCAAAATACTTGATACTTTTCTCTACTTTCTTATGAAAAGTGTTTTCAGTTTTACTACAGAAGAAGATTTTGTTTTGTTCCTCATCAGTGTTAAAGCTTGGACATAAGCATGAACATATCAGTTGTAGAAGAAGAAGCTTGTATAGTTCATTTGCTATAGATTACTATTTTTCTTACTCCTCTCTGAGCTGATATATACGAGCATTTTTGAAGTGATAGAAAGATTAAGTGTAGAAGCAAACCCTAGTACTGGTGAGATAAGCATAGTTCCTATTACAGTTTAGAAAAACTTTAGTACTAGAGTAATTCAAAAGTATGTGTTGCTTCAATGTCAGATATACATTCAAGTTAATTTTTGACAGTCTGGATTTCTAAAAGAGTTTAAATCCCAGAGCTTCTTCAGTTTTTCAAGACAATTCTTATCAGAATTGATAAGAATACCGGTGCATAGGTAAATTATACAAAAATATATCTTTCAGCAAGTTATGAATGCCCATGTCACATAAAAGAATTCTATCCCTGTACTATTTTCTCCAATGCAAAAGAATTAGAATGCATTCAATGTAGTTGATTGTGCCTCTTTTTATTGTTGATTTACTTCATATTTTGTAATAACTGAAAAGAAATAGTTCTTGAATGATCTATAGAGTCATGTGTTTTAAAAAAAATATATCTGGTATGAAACAATCTTTTTCATGAGTTTGTCATGAGTTTTTATTTTCTCCTTACATATTTATTTAGTTAAGTTCTTCTTTACAGCCTGTTTGTATAAGCAAATCTATACACATTAAAAAAAAAGTGTACCCCAATGGATGCTTACTCCATGATTCACTTGAAGTAGGATCAAACAATTTTATTTCCATTCTTGAGATTCAATAACTGAGAATTGCTCATCCAAGATTACTGCAACCATCACAACAGCTTGAACATGTGTCCTGGCAAAAGTAAAATTGTCACTGATGCTTGAAAATCTTTTAAATTATTGAATTGTTATATTCCTCTAGCTCCATTTCATTTCTTATATATTAATTAAAACACTGACTCAGATTTTTAAAACTCTCTTTTATTTTTGAAAATTTTAGTTTTCCCATTTGCTAATCATAAAAAGGCCTGCCTTGATCAAATAATGGCCTCACTTAAAGGCCCCCGGCAACATGTTTTCCCATGAGAAACAACTGCTTATGGTCAAGAGGAGTTAAAACTTCTTACTCAAGCTTAAACAACAATTGTAACTGAAGCCTTGTTGCCTGCAACATCTTATCCTCTCAAAACTGTGCCCATTGGTCAACAGCAGCTGGCTGTTTGAACAGATGTCTTTTTTCTTTTTTCTTCAGGTTTTCATTATATTAGAATACGTTAAGTGATGATTAGTGCATAATATACATATCAAGCTGTGCTCATATGGACATTAAAATTCAGTGTAAAAAATTCTGGAAAAAAATCAATGAATTTCTACTCAACAAATCTCTTTTTATAGCCAGCTGTAGTAATGTACTAACCCTCAAATTTAATAAAGGTTTAAATGACTGTTGAACATTCTGTGAAAATAAAACATTGTCTGTGTACACAAGTGTCCTTGTGTCCTTATATTTTGTGAGCATGTTTATACAAATATATAAAAAGAGGTATAAAATACACCTTTCTTAACATGTCTTAATTGCCTACTCTGCACAGTAGATTTGGAAACACTCCTACCATTGCAATTAGCCAGTAATAGAGTTAATATACATGTACTGGCCCAAACTGAATTCTGCCCTTTCATCTTAATGACATAGACAAGGGGATGAACTGCACTCTCAGTAAATTTGTAGACAACACCAACCAAACTCATGTGGTTGACACAACTGAAGGATGGGATGTCATCCAGAGAGAGCTGGACAAGCTTGAGACGTGGGTCCATGGGAACATCATGAGGTTTGAAAAGATGAGATGCAAGGCGCTGCACCAGAGTCAGGACAGCTGCAGTTATCAACACAGCCTGGGGGATGGGCAGATCAAGAGCAGTCCTGCTGAGAAGGACTGGTGGGGGGCTGGTGGGTGAGAGGCTGGACATGACCCAGCAACCTGTACTTGAAGCTCAGAAGGCCAATTGTACCCTGGCTAACTCCAAAGCAGCGTGGGCATCAGGGTGAGGGATGGGGATTCTGCCCCTCTGCTCCGCTCCTGTGGGATCCCACCTGGAGTGCTGCATCCAGCCCTGGGGCTCCCAACACAGAAAGGACATGGACCTGTTGGAGCAAGTTCAGAGGAGGCCACCAAGATGATTAGAGAGATGGAACATCCCTCCCCCAAGGAAATGTAAAATAAATGGATTTATTGAGTCTGGAAAAGAGAAGGCTTTGTGTTGATCTAGTTACAGCCCTCCTGTACCTGAAGGGAGCCTACAAGAAAGAAAGAGAGGGACTATTTACAAGAACATGTAGTGACAGGACAAGGGGGAATATCGTTAAAATGAAATATGAGATGTTCAGATTAGATATTAGGAAAAAATGCTTTACTATGGAGGTGGTGAGGCACTGGAAGAGGACGCCCAGAGAAGTTATGCATGTCCCATTCCTGGGAGTTCAAGACCAGGCTGGATGGCATCTGAGCAAGTGGTCTTCTGGAAGATGTTCCTGTCCATGACAGTGTCTTGGAAGCAGATGGTCTTTAAGGTCCTTTCCAACCCAAACCATTCTGTGATTCTATGATTCTACAATCAACTGACAATATGACAAATAACCTCTCGTAGACAAACTATGATGTCTTCTGTTGTAATGAAAACCTTGTCTACACTTTTAAACAGCAACAATCTGTTTAAGCCAGATAAACAAAAAATCATTTTTGACGTAACATGTGTGTTATATTTTTCACCCCTTTTCCCTTACACTGAGGATACAATAATTATAATATTCTATTATTTAATTATATTATTATTATAGAATTATTATAATTTTATAATAATTATAATAATTTTATTATAAATAAAAATATAAAGATACTATAAAATATTCTATTCCTTGCTAGTTCATAGTCTAGCCAATCATTGTCCAAATTCTGCTAAAATGTAGCAGAAATTTATGGCCACAGTACACTTCTTGTTTTACTCCCCAGCACTTATTTGGGGTCACCACAATGTGTCTTTTCTCCTGCTGCATTACATCATACCTTGATCCCCAAAAAACCAAAATCAGTATGGAACACAGCTTGGAATGGAAAACTGCTTTATTAGACTCATATATATATATATTCCATAATATTTTAAATGATGAGTTAAAATTAATTGCAAGAGGCTTGGAGGCATTTTTGTTTATTTGTTTGTCTTGAGGATTTCTCAGGGTTTTTTAGTTTCATTTTTTTTTTTTTTTGTCATTTTGTTGTAACTTTGGGGATTTTTGGCTTCTGTTTTTGCTCTCTATGTGAGCCAAAGGGCACTAACTCATTAATGACTTTTTTCTCCATGGCCATAATTAAGGGTCACTAAGCCTATCCTGCAATTCCTGAGGGACAAGAGATTTCAAGAGAGTATGAATGAGTATGTTAATATCTGAATAAAAAAGAGACTTGACCTTGGTACAGAGAGATGTTTTCATGCTCAGCTATAGCACTGCTGACACTTTTCTTTAATTTTCTTTTAGAAATATACAGCATTTAAGAGCTTGAACTCAATAATTAGAGGTGTTTAATCCCTAGAGATACACAGCTCACATAAACACCTCTGAAGATCATTCACAATTCAGCACATTCGGAGTTCTATATGCTCAAACAATTGCAAAAATCTGTGGCGATTTTAGGCTATTTCCATAAACTATTTTAATATATAAATATAATTTCTTCCTTGCTGATTTAAACAATTTTTTTTAAAACCAAACCAAATACTTACCTTTCTAAAGGATACTCAGAGTTCTATTTTAAAAGATGGAAAGCAGATATTTAATGATTATCATTACTTTTTCTGAAATTTCTTCATATTTATTTTCCTCTGAAAAGGAGCAGTTTGCTGAGCTTGTCATAGACAAAGCACAGCATTGCTCTATTACTTCTGTTTCTGCAAAATATTGAAGCTGTCACTATTTTCACAAAGACAACAGTCATGCTGTTTCCTCCTGCTTTCTAAAACAGTAGTGAAAACTAACCAGAAAGAAATCAATAAAAGAAGCTTTAAAATGTTCTTCATCAGCTATGTAGTGATCAAGGAGATGGCTTTCTTCTATTGGAGACACAGGACACTACAAGTAGTCATTTTCAATCAAGAAAATAGATGCCTCAGATTTTGACAAATTAAGTACTTTATATTTTTATGCCAGTATTTTCTTAATATAAAATGATTAGTTACATATCATATTGATTTTTAAATCCCCTTTTGTAAAGATTTATGTTCTTGCTTCAAGAAGTCCAAGCAGACTTTCCAGGGAGTACTTAGAATACGTACAATTAAACACACAAAATCAACTTTCAGGATAATGTTTTGCATTCTACTTTCAACACTGCTGTAGGTTTTCAGCTCTACTTATACCTAAGACTTGAATCTGTTTCAGATTTTCTTTTTATCAAAGTTTGCTGTGCGTAAAACTTTTCCACTGCTACATCACCAATAAATAACCTGCATTTACATTTACATATGTTTCTTCTATATTTTTTTTAAGTTTTCGAATCTTTTTTCTTAGTGATACAAAAGAGATCAAAATATAAAAAAATCCCAACATCATAAATACATCCTGCAGAGACAGACTTTGAGCCAGACATTTTAAACTTTTGATGTAAGGCAAAGAAGTGACAAAATAAAACCAACTTATTCTGTTTTGTTTTCAAACAGCTATCAGATTGCAATGAGCTTGCCTTTTAAATGCTCAGTAACATAATAAACATAATATAGCAAAAAGCATTTTTACTGCTTGCACTTAATGGAGAAGTTTACCTCCCTTTAGTAGAAAGGCATATAAATATCTACATATTCATAATTTGTCAATATTTATTCAGCAGGAAACAGTATTATGGTTTATGACTTTCATTTTAACTGGGAATTAATAACTTCTAGAGCTTAATATTGATGATCATTAAGGTACAGTAACATAAATGCAATAGCAAAATCAACTCTTTACAAGTCCTAAGTTTCTTATCCTTATTAGATTAACTTAAATATGTAGATTTGCAAAGTGAGTAAATGAAATCACAAAAAGTTTGATTCCTTTTAGTACCTGCCAGTACCTTAGGCACTCAGTTGCTTGGTTGAAAATTAGGTGCTTTCTGGATGCTTATTGTAACAAAACAATGTCTTTGACACTTCACTAAGCTTGGCCAAAAAGAGCATTTAAATTTGATATTTTATTCTGTTTAGTTGATCACATTTAGTTAGTCAATGCAATACAGATTTTAAGTTTATTCATATCTTTATGTTTTGCATGATCTGTCCCCGCTAAAAGAACTTTGACCTTGAAGTGTCAACATTAGTAAACTACATTGACTTAAATATACATTTTTATACATTACTGCTGAAAGATATGTCTATGCTCCTTACAGAACTTTTATTTATTTATTTATTTATCTATTTATTTGTATTTATTTATTTTTAAGTGATTTTATTGATTTGGAATGAAGAATTAAAATACCATACACATTCTCCATGACATCATTTATTTTGTGTTTGTTAAAGATCTGAAGCATTTCTGAGGGAATCAAGAATACTCTTTATCATGACTTGCAATTGTCACCAACTCACTGTGGTATTGCATTGCAGAAACTAAATAAGAGAAAAATAATGTTAACAAAGTTGTTTATATTGGACAAGAAAGGGGATTTTCTTTTTAAGAGTGTTGGCACAATGCAGCTGTTTACAGTTGTCATTTGATAGTTCTGACAGGGTTGGAAATAAAAGAAATTCTGTTAAAATATACTGGATTTGAATTTTTAAAAATAGTGCTTTAGAAATCTTCCTAGAGGGGAATGTGGGAGTCTTGAAATGCCCCACCAGAGTTTAATTCTGGATTCCCTGGAGATGTTGTGCCAGACTCTTCAGTTCCTTCTCTTTGATGCATTTAGTTTTGTCAAACTTGCGGTATATTATTAATAAATTATATAAAGTAAGAAACAGAGGAAAAAAGATATTAAAAAATTTATGCCACATGAAACTTACACATTAAGTAGATAGAATATCTCAAAGTTCTTCTTACAGTAATTTTTTAAACTTTTCTCACTAGGAGAAGTTTGAGAGAAATCTTCTAACAAGTAGCCCTGTATTTGAATCAAGGTTTTCTGGCAGCTTTATTTGTCTGCTTTCCCTAGATGTTGGAATATTTACCAGTCAGTAGCCTTCATCATGTTACTTAGAAAACTATGAAGAGAGAATACAAATAGAAATGTATTCTTGACTACAAGCAGAAGAGTCATCTGATATGCACAAGACTGATTTTTGAAATTTGTAACAGAAAAAGCTTAAACAGAATAGTTTTCAAAGTATATTTAGATATACTTTATTTGGTTTTGCTGATTCTTTGTTAAAATGAGCCAAAATTCACAGAAGTAAAAGCAATCCCTCTATCATGTGTTGCAGCTCACTGCTTTGGACTTTTTGATTTGCACATGTCTTTTAAGGATGTGATTCTCCTGTGCAGTTGTTTTCACCTCTGCAAAGCAGATATCATCTGCTGCCACTTTGCCTAGGAAGCACTTTGCACACCAGCAGCAAATAGGTGTGTATTACTGGTATGAAGTGTGTTGGGGTAAGAGAAATCACTCCTGAAGTGGGTAAGTATTTGCTATGGTTAAAGGTGTCAAAATGTAGTTCACTCTGACCCATCTTTGGTTTTTTTTTTTCTGGGCAGGTTTGCAATTACTTTGCAGTCAGTGTATATCAGCCTGGGATTATAGACAAACCTGGAATACATTTTAGAAAGGCTGCTAAATAAGAAGACATAAGACATCACAGGAATGTACTATCAATTTTTCCTTCAAAGACTGTTTGACCCAGTTTTATGGCTTTTCTCATAACCCTAACCTTAACCTCCCTAAAGATATTTACAGATCGTAATAGATATAATTTAAGGTATTTATAACTTTTATGAAGATAGAGGTAGTTATTTACTTTGGTCCAACAGAAGATTAATTTAGCCTTTAATTTTTTTTCTGAAGGAAAGTTAATAAAATAAATTAATAAATAAATGTAACTGATTTTCTGATCTTGAATTCAGGCTGATACCTTGGAGGATGTGAAATATTTTTTTCCAAAATTCCCAAGGGTTTCAAAATTTCACTTTGAAAGCCGGTACCTGAATTAAAATATGGGTCTTTTGTTTGCCATGAAGTGGCAAAGAAAAAATGGAGTCCTTTATCTGGACAGTTTCTTTATCAGCTGGGTAGTTAAACAATTTAGTACTGTGTATTTCATGTCTATGAGTTCTAAGTTATCTTAAAAAGTGTCTAAAATTCAGCAGTCACAGGACTCATCTCTGTATGTGATAATAGAACTAAAAGTTCACCTCAGGTAATGGCTATTCTTCCCCCTGGTTTTGTAGGCACTATCTGAAGACAATATTTATCTCATTACCTTTCTCCAAGGAAGAGTACTTTTAAAATGGTGGAGTTATCTATGAGCACACAAAACTATAGAGTAATACAAAGAAAAGCAAAGAAAAATTATCGGGTCTATCAGAGTACTTGTTTAGGATCACTAACTCTTCTAAGTGAAAAAAAAGGGTGAAACATATCACGTTCAAAAGCTTTTAAAGTTTTAGGACAGAATAAATTACTTGTAAGGGAGCATTTAATTATTATGTAAGGGAAAGCATGTTACAGTTCTTATATGAAAAAGGAATAGGACACCATTAACATCTGTCTCCATGATTTTGGTAGGGTTATTTTTTCTTTGTATTTTTTTAATTAAAAAATTTTTCTCTTTCTTACTTGAGCAGCAAGGACATGGAAAAAAGGTCCACTTATGATAAAGGCTGTAAGAATAGCACAGTGAGTCCATACATTAAGACTATAGAAATCATTCAAGCTTGGACAGGATTATTCTAAAACCAAGAAGTACGTTCACCTGAATGCTTTCCCGTAAACACCACATATGATTTGAAGGAGAGAGACTGTTTTCCTCGTTGTCTTTGCAGGCTTTTGGAGGAGGAGCACTGAACCAAAACTCATTGAAACCAATTGACTGTGTCTAGGAGTTCATTCCTTAAGGATCTCTTCTTAGTGGAGCCAGTTTCTATGGAAGACTTTGTTACAATTAAAAAAATATTTTAAAATAAAGCAATAAGTCTGGAATTGAAAACAAATGGCAAGAATTCCTACTTTTACTGAAATAAATAAATGTCTTTTTTAAAAACAAAACAACATTAGGAGTTCTAAGGTGTTTAGCGTAAGTTGGTCCATAATTTTTTTAAGTTCAATTGAAAACACTGCGATTAGCTAAGCTGATAATAAAGACCATTAAATAAAATAAAAACTGAGTAAAGAAAAGAGTTACAGAAAGAGGGAAACAGGAAGTTTTAGCAAGAACAAGTGGCCAAGTCATGTAAACAAAACAATGAAATATATTGGTCGATACCAAGGGGGAATAAGCAAAACTTTTTCCTGCTACTGTGCAAATATTAATAAAAGGAAACATTTTAGAAAGGACCAAAGGCCTGAACAATTTTTCTCAAGTTTATTTGTATAATTAGAATATTATGTTCACTTGATGAAACTAGATATACAGGTGAGAAACCAAATCCTTCAAAAGCCTTTCTCACTCCTTTAAAAATCAGGTTGGTTTACCTCAAAAATTTTTTGTAATATTTAAATCTAAATAGCTGCTTATATTCATAACCTTGCATATATTATCTATGTTTTTTAAATACACAAAAATAATATACACTGAAAAAACCCCAAAAAACCAAAATAAAACAAAAAAAAGCAAACCAAAACAAAACAAAACAAAGTAAAAACAAACACCATGAAAAATACATTGCTTATTTGTTCAGTCTCTTAAAAAAAAAAAAGAGAGGCAATTAAACTGCTCCCTACAGTTAGTAACTGGTTATTCTTAGTGATTGTTTGAGAGCTGAATGAAAGATGAATGAACATAGGAAGCTGGTGATAATCTTATAAATACTCTGCATAAACTATCTTTCCACAGTGATAGAATTACTGTGCAGGTATATAAACCAGCAGTGAGAAAGCAGGTATCTACACAGAGCACTCTAAAGCAGGACAACCACGTTAGACAGAACATGCAGCAAAGGTAAGAGCCTATTTCTAACCACAGCTCATCAGCCTTCAGAGGGTGCTGCAACAATTCCACTACCCTGTGTCTGTCACAGGTCACTCTGAGGTGTCTCTGTAAGAGCACCACAACGGTGGCAACAGGGGCAGCCAAATGAGGAAATCATTTTTGCAGAAGTCTCTGGGTTCTCCTTCAGGAAGAAAAATGGGTTGATATGAACCTCAGGAAGGTTAACAAGGGAAATTGCAAAGTCCTGCACCTGCGGAGGAGCAATCCAGGCACCAGTGATGGGGGCCACCCATTTGGGAAGAAGTTTGGCAGAAAAGACCCTGGGGGTCCTGCTGGACACGAGATGAACGCGTGCCAGCAATGTGTTCTTGCTATGAAGAAGGGGAAAGGTGTCCTGGGCTGCATTAGACAAAGTACTGACAGCAGATGGAGGACAGTGATCCCTCCTCTTTGCTCAGCCCTGGTGAGGCCACACCTGGAGTGCTGTGTCCAGTTCTGAGCTCCTCAGAACAAGAGAGGCATGGACATGCTGGAGACAGTCCAAAAGAGGCTGTGATGATTCAGGGACTGCAGCATCTCTCTTGTGAGGAAAGGCTCAGAGACCTGAGACAGTTCAGCCTGGACAAAAGAAGGTTCAGGGAGGATCTCATCAATGCACACAAACTCCTGAAGGGAGGGTGCTAGAAGGACAGAACCAGGCTCCTTTCAGTGGTGCCAGCTGGCAGGATGAGAGGCAATGGGCGTACACTGGAGGGTCCCTCAGGACATCAGAAAACGCTTTTTTACTGTGATGGTGACCTAACACTGATGCGGGTTGCACAGAGAGGTTGTGATATCGTCCTCCTTGGAGATATTCAAAAGCAAGAGGCATCTGGACATGGTCCTGGACAACTAGCTCTAGGTGGCCCTGCTTGTGAACAGGGAATGGACCAGATGACCTCCAGAAGTGCCTTCCAGCTTCACCTATTCTATGATTTTGTGATTCTTTAAGGAAATATTCTATTTTTTAATAAAAATGTGCCATTTCAAATATAAGCCCACTACATCCACTTGAACATATTAAAATGACAACTTCTGATTTTTTTTGGTTTGTTTTTCCACATGTGCCAGAGTTGTGCAGTGTAGGTTTATGAACTATACAATTATCAAAGACTAAAGTTTGATCTGGATTTTAAGACAAGAATGCAACTCCACAGATAAAACTAAGTTTCCAAAAGCTGTGAGAATTAAAATTCAGGCTTTATTTCTGCATTCATTATTTCTTTTAAAACATTGTCAATTGCTTCAGTTAGCACAGCTCTTTGATGCAGAATGTTTTGCTATAGGCTAAGTGAAGTAATTTGCATCATATTTTCAAGCTCAAAATGCTTCCTTTTTATTATGATACTGAATAGTTTTATAATTCCAAAAATATATACAAAAATTTACTTTGTTGAACTTATATCTAATTAGGACAAGCAGAAATCAAAGATTCACAAAAAGATTATTTGATTTTTTTTCAGACTAAGCACTCAAACTCATTTATTCAATATCACAAGACTTTCCTGTCTAATTATGTCACAATTTGTTTCTGTCCTCTAGCATCTACTTGTGCTCCATCTAACAACACAAGTCATTTGATTGTAAAGATGAGATGTGAAATGGAATCCAACTACAAAACTTTTCTTCATCCACTGTTTTTTCTAATGTAAAACAAAATAAATATCATGCATTTGCATTAATAGAAGACATTATTATGGCATTTATTTTCAATTTCATCAGAAAGATAGAAAATGGGCTGATCACATACAGGAATGACAGTAGTATAATGCCTGGTTTTTATTTTCTTTTGATATTTTACCTCTTAGAATTTGTCTGTGGTAGGAAATCCATTATGCCTGGTCTTTCTTTAATGTATAAAATTAGGCTATGTTTCTGGGTCAATGGCTATCTTTTTCTTCAATATAACTTTATTTCCCTTCTTTCATCACCTTTTCTTGTCTGGCATGTTCTAATTTTTACAACCATGTGATTTTTTACCTGTCAAGAGTTGAGATAGACTTAAGAAACACTGAAAACATCCTCTGTTTTTGTAGAAACAAGCAAGCAAAAGAATATAACTATGGTATCACTTTCCTTTTTTGATTAACATAAAAAACTAAAAATGTGAATAAATATTTTCATTTATAAAATTAAAGATGGAAAATTAAATGTTCCTTATTTTTATTTCTTTCTGTAGTTTTCCAGGTAGAAGAACAGTCTGTAATATTAGATCTACAGCTGTTTCTTACATTTGCTTCCCACGAGGCTCTGTAACACATTTTGTCTCATCAATTTAACACAGAATCCAACTTCTGAATACTCAGCACTTAGTTTTGCTTGTTTTAAACATTTTCCTAAGTAGTGCCTCATGTTACATACATTTTAGATCAACTAACTGTGACATCTCTGCTTATGACTGCAGGGCCAAAGTCATGGCTTGTGTAAAGTCTGAGCAATTGTGCTTTGTGACTGAATGTAGGGAAGAGTTGAAAAGGTGAAATTCTGTCTCCAAATTAGGTTTAAAGTGTGAGTCTGTAACACAGCAGTGCTTTCATCCATTCAACCCCATCACCCCTGTGAATCCCCTGTTGTCAGTCTGGCATGTGAATCGTGCACAAAGCCTAACCTCCATTACATTACAGATCCCAAATTAATTTCAGATGACCTGAAGAGATACTAGTCAGCTTTTTGCACCAAGCACTGAAGTTCAAGCCACCCTAAACAATCTAATTATTCAGGATGTACAGGGCAACTCATCTGAATAAGGACATCTGTTGAGAGCCAGATTTTACTGACCAGGACTATTAGATTACCTCTCTGGACTGAAATTCTTCTAAAAGAAGAATTTGGCATTGGCATTAAAAAATGCCAAGAATATCCAAGGACCTACTTATAATATCATTAATCATTTGATTATCTTAGTCAGTTTCAGTTACTATTTTTTGGCAGTCAAATATTTTATTCCAGTAGACATTACACATGATCCACTGGTTTAACATGCTAGTTCCTGTTAAGAACATGCTGGACAAGAAAAACATACAGAAATACAAAGAAGTACGCATGCATGTATGGAGCAATTTGTGTAAAGAATAAGAAGGATATTATCCCCAGCAACTCAGTGCTAATTTGGACTTCAAAAATAAAGCTGACCTGATTTTCACAGGAGATTTTAGAAGGAGATGACTATTTTTAAAATCCAGTAGAAACATTAAGATGTGCTGCTTGTGCTATGAGCATAAATAAAAATGTTTTTCACACATCAATAAAGCAAAACTAAGCACAAACCTCACTTTAAAACCCTATCCAGCAGCAGGGGTGGAATTGTATTAGAGCTTTCTTGTTGTCGGTGATCTCCACAGGCACCTCAAAAATTCATGCACAAGAAATGAACTTCCTCCTACCTAGTTTTCCAGATACTGAGGTTTTTGAGTAGGAGACTATAAAACAGAAATTACTTTATGCTGACAGTACAAGCACAAGAGACAATAAATAAAGTTTTCTGCTTACAAAAATCAGTGCAAAGCCATCTTCTCATGCAGGTGAATGGGATTTAAAAGTCATCCAGACATACCAATTTAAGCATTGATCTAAAAGAAAAATTATATACATGGGACTAGGCAGGGAAGTAACTTATTAGCATATGCCACGCTGGCTTTCTTTCCATAACTTTTGTTGTTTCAGATAAATACAGTGTCAATCTCTTTGAAGAAGACTAGTAACTTAAAGAATATTAATTAGCTAAACTTTAGATAAATTGCAGTAATTAAAGTAACAGAAACCATTTTTTAACTCTCATGAAGCATGTTTAAATACTAGTCTCATAACTACAATTAGCAAATTTGTGTACTCAGCCTTACACTGTTAATTTATATGAACAATCTTTAGACTGTTCACTTGAAACACTGCCTGAATTTCCTGTGAGTGAAGAGTAGGCTAATTTGGAATCATTAAAAAATTCCTCAGCTAAGTTGGTTGTTCATATTTTAATGTCCATGCATCTCTAATTTCCGCTGACATCTTACAAGCTACAGTACACTTGAGAGCAATCCAAAACAATAATCCTCTTGAAGATTTCCAAGATATATTCTTTAGACAGAAAATTTATATCTGTAATTAATACCTAGAAGAATTTATGTACCATGAAAATGAATACAACTTCAACTGAAATCAAATGTTAAGCCATCTGCAGAGGAGATGTGTAATTTCATTGTTTCTATTGTTATTCAGCAAAATAAAATATGTACTCAATGACAAATGTGTAAGCTTTGAAAAGTTTTTAAAATATCAATTTGGTTTTAGTTTCTTTCACGATCTTTGAGAAAGAAAAGGAGATGTATGTTCACTGGATAAGACAAATGTCACAGCCACCTTCAATAAAGGACAGAAAATTAACCCTAGCAGATAGAGGATAGTTGGTCAGCCTTGTTTCAGTTTCTGGAAAAATGATGGATTGTGTCCTTTTGGAGCACATTTTTAGGAATCTGAAGTCAAACAGGTGACTGGAAGCCATCAGCATGACTTTACCAAGAGTAAATTATGCTTAACTAATGTGGTTGTCTCCTATGACAGTGACTGCATTTGTGAATACAGAACAATAGTGGGTGGTTTTTTGCATAGGCTCAAGCAAGATTTTGGCACTGTCATCCATGATATGAGTGTTACAGTCTGCATGGCTAGATGAGTGAATGGATCAAATATGGGGCTCAGAAGGTGATTAAAAGGTCATACTTTACCTGAAGGCCCGTGACAGATGGATCACCAGAGGCATCTGCACTAGGACCTGTCCTCTTTGACATCTCTACCAATGATGAGCAGGAGGTTACAGAGAACACTCCCATCACTTTTGCAGATTATGTCAAATTAGGGGTACAAGTCATTACAGTCAAGGACAGGGCCCAAACAGGCTGAGGAATTGGGCATTATGAAACCAGGAGCATTATGAAACATCAGAGACAAATCTCAAACTCCCTAAACACCAAGAAACTTCTATTACAGGGGAAGAAAAGCTCCTGCAACAATGCCATACTATGTGGAGAGGAAGAGGCCATGAAACAGTTCAGTGGGAAGGACCCTGGGGTGCAGGTGGACACCAAGATGGACATTAGTCCATGGTGTTTGCTGGAAGAAAGGGAAGCCAGCAACCTCCTGGACTGTATGAACCATGGCATAGCCTGTAGGTCAAGAGAATGGCTATGTGGCACTTCCCAGATAACATCTAGATGGTCCATCTAACTTTTCTCATTTTTTTCAAGAGGGAAGACATGGGCAAACTGAAGGGAGCTGAGCAAAGGTCCACTGGTGTGTTGGAGGCTGGAGTTCTGACCATTTGAGAAGAGAATGGAGCTGGGTTAGCCTGGAAAGGGACACCTTCCATGCTCTTAACAGACCCCACAAGACAATACTTGGATGGAGACAGGTGGGAGGGAAAGAAACAGATGTACATTATGATAAGAGAGTTTCAGACCAGATAGAAGAAGAAATCTTAATCTTGTGAGAACATTAGGTTGCTTTGAAAACTGCTATCTCTGTTCTTGGAGGATTTAAAGTCCTAGCTGAACTATGCTGTGAACAGCCTGGTCTCCCCCAGATGTGGACCTGCTTTGGGCTGTGGGGTTGCCTAGAGGGTTCCTGAACTCCTTGCCAGTCTCCTTTACTCTTTGGTGCCACAGAAAACAAATGTATGTATTGGAAATGTGCTTTGATCCTGTATTGTGAAATAAAGAAAAATGACCCAGGGAAGCACAGAGTCACTGGAGCTCAAAGACAGAATAAATAAGACTGAAAATAGGGTAAATGACATGCATAAATTGTTATTTTCATAGCATTAGGGAAAGAGAGAGAAATGAATACAGATAATTACATTTAGAATTTTGCAATATATATGAAGTACTCAGCAGTCACACAAAGAAATACTGCATATTTTCTAGTGTAAAATGAGCTCTGTGATTGCAGAAAATTATCTTCCTTTCAATTTCAGTTCAAAGTTATGCGTTGTACTCCCATATGGAGATGTGCCCAGTGTTGAAGGCGTAGTAAGAGTCTATAATTTCTCAAAAATATTCTGCATTTTTCAGGCACAGGTGCTGAACTTCAATTGGTTTTCTTCTGACCCTTTTTGTTATCTAATTTTTTAACTGAAATTTGAGTTCCATGACTGTCTGAAGACCAGTGGACAACAACAGATGTGGCCCTAAAAAAACCAGAGCAGTTTATTGCATAAGAGCCTGTGTCATTTTAACATGGAGGAGAAAATAGCTTGGCAAGAGACTGAGATTGATTGATCCTGGAAAGATTTTGGGCTTTCTTGTGAACAGTTGGATTGGTAAAACAGACAGATGGATTGTTACTGCAAAGAGTTGGTGTGTTGCTAGGGAGACTTGGAATGGTACACCAGGCAGGTGACAAAATTGTGAACTGGTGTTCAGAATAGATGTGGCATTATTTACATACATACATATATATGCATGGACAATGAATATACATATATACATGGGTGTCCACTGCTAATGTAAAACTCAGCACTGTAATCACAGCCACATTTTCACTACATAAAAAATGTAAAGACCAACCAAAAGCATCTTTTGACAAATACCAAACAGAAATGGAATTCAGAAGATAAAATTTTATAAACAGACCAGAACCAATTCCAGTATGTACTGAAATCACACTCAACTCCTATTATGATAATTAGTGCCTTAGTTGTCATTTAAAGTGGTATAACTCTCATGCTTCACGTGAACTGATTTTATATCACAGAACTCCACAATCAAGGCACCAAACTGATTACTGTGTTCTGTGTAGCTAATAAGAAATAAAACCAAATCTTAAATTACCTTCCACCACCCTTCTCTTCTACTGAGGCTTAACTCTGCCTCCTTACCTCTAAAGGCACAAGAGGACTGGGAATGCAGACTGTGGTCAGTTCATCACACATTGTCTCTACTATTCCATTCTCAGTGGAAGAACTCCTCACCTTTTTCTCCTGCTCCAGCATGGGGTCTCTCTTACTGGAGACAGATATCCATAACTAGGGTTCTTGTGAACTGCTCCAGCAGTTCATGAAGTTCATGAAGTTCATGAACTGCTCCAGCATCAGTCCCTCCCATGGAACAGGAGTCTCCTTCAGAAGCAGACTGTTCCAGTTCAGGTGGGCCCCCCTGCAGTGACAAGCCCTGCCAGAAAACCTGTTATTGCTCCAGGCTGAGGTCCTCTATCCACAAGTCCATGGGTTGCGGTAGCCTGCTCCATCACAGGCTTCCTTTAGGGGACTCCTTTAGGCATCCCCTTGCACTGGCCTGGGGTGCTCCAGGGGCTTCAGGTGGATCTCTGCCCTACCACAGGTCACAGGAGCTCCACCATCTCTGCTCCTCCATGGGCTGCAGGTGCTCAGCTGCCTCACCATGGGCTGTCTGTGCCACAGACTGGATAGGAATCTTTGTTCTGGTGTCTGGAGCTCCTCTGGCCCCTTCTACCTTACTGACCGCGGTGTCTACAGGGTTCTTTGTCTCACATTCCTCCCTCCTCTTTACTGATGCTGTTGTGCAGTTGTTTTTTGATCTGTTTCTCAAACCTGTTATCCCAGAAGCGCCACCACCATCACTGATCGGCTTGGCCTTGGCCAGTGGTGGCTCCATCTTGGAGCCAGATGTTGGACAGGGGGGAAGCTTCTGGCAGCTTCTCACGGTAGCCCACTGCTATAACACCCACTGCTTCCAAAACAATGCTGCTTAATCCCAATGCACCAGTTTCTAATAATTTGTACATTTAAAGTTAAAAATCAGTTAATAGCCACAGTTATGGTTTTTGTAGCCCATCGTAACAGAAACTAAACAAAGAATGATGCAATAACTCTAGTCTATGTGTAGCTAAACATTCCTCTATTCTATAGCTATGTTATACCATTATAACTCTAGTGTTCAATAACTATCCCCTCACAAAACACAGATGTTGATTTCTCTGTAGTAAAAAACAATGTGCATTTAAATAATTGAATAATGAAAGAGTTAAATGACCAACATAACCACACACTGCCAGATGACATATTTTTCAGAAAAAAAAATATTGCATTTTGCACTTCTACCAGGTTATAGAATATGCTGAATTTTCAGGGAATTTTCTTGCCTTTTATTTAAAAGATTTTGGGTGGGCTTAGTATTCTTAATCTTAGACTGTCTGCTAAATATCACATTAAGTCACAAGAAGAGGTCAATCTAGAAGATTAGTTGGGTTAATATACTGTGTTACTTCCATTTCCCCTTACCGACTTTACAGAAAACTCATAAATTCACAAGCTTCATTAAATATAATTGATTCTAACTTTTTAGAGTATCCTGTGCACTCAGCCTTAAAAATAGCATCAAATGCATTAGTTATATTGAAAAAACCCCCGCTTTTGCATTTTCACTGTTTGATTTTTCTCATAAATCAGGTTTTTCCCCTATGTAGTAGGAAATCATGAGAAAAGAATAGCACCTGTTCATTCTAGAAAGGGACATGATACCATATATGTATAGATATATACAGGTATGCATGTAAATTTATATATGTATATACGAATGTAGGTGTATAGGAAGTCATGGCAGTAGGACATTGGAAAGTTACCTATTTTTTTCTGAGTATTTTAATGGATTTTTTTTAACTTTTTTTATGGAAATTTCCACTAAATACAAGAATTAAATATTAAGCCATTTAAATAGTTGCTCTCTTTAAAAATATTTTAGGTGTTGAGTAACTGGTCTCTGTGCATGCAAGACACAATTGCACAATTGCATGTACTGTTGCATTTTCCTGCAATCCAGACCAAAGTGTCATGGTAAGTTCTTTGGAGTTTTTAACAATTTTAACTAATATTAGAATTATTTTAGTGCTCATATGCACACACATGGCATGAAAAATAAAAGTTCAAGGAAAAAGTTCATGAGAGAAAACATCCTCTTTATATAATTTATGAGTAAAATAGGTTTCAGCAGCATATATATATATTTGTCATTGTAGGAAAGAATCAAAACATTTCGTAAGATTTTTTATTTTAAAAAATCAAAGAGTGATGCTCAAGTTATGTCATTTCTTGCAGCTGTTGAGGAAAGTATCTACAGATTTTGGATTTGGACCAAAGGGAAAAAAAAAAATCTTCTAAGAACAGATCCAAAAAATTGTTCCTTCTTATTTGGCTACCCTTTAAAGAGAGTGAACCAAGTCAATGTGCATAAGAAAAGAGAAACAGATGGAAGAATACTCTCAGAAACCATTTAATCACTTTCTAGTGGGTTCCCATCTGCCCTAAGTTCTTTTACCTTGTTATAACAAAAAGGGAACAGACCAGAAAATCAAAACCAAAAAGCCTTCATGAAGCTGGGTTTGAAATCTGCCATCAAATGAGTCAGTCATTCCTATGCATCTAACCAAAACCAAATCTGCTATCGTGAGTGATTCCCAATCTATGTTACACAGGCTGCAGTTCTTGAAAATTCAGTTATTTTCAACACTTTCATAGCCAAAGATTTCCATTCCATAGTTTCCTTTTTTTTTTATTATTTTTGCTAAGAGATATTTCAATAATTATGCCTATCAGGTCCAGTTTTCCTAGTGACACAGAAAGGCCTAAACCTTGGCAATACACAAGTAGAAAAAAATGTGTGTTACAATGAATACACTAGCATTTCACAACAAGCACATTTGATTTTGCTGCTTGTGTTCTGTTTGATGATGAGAAGCTGGCATTTGACTAAGTTTCAGTATGAGCTACTCACACATCCCAATCTTTTGTTACTGAAATAAGAGCTGCTGCTGAAAGTAGGTCATACACGAATAAACATTAGTCTGGAAATGTGTTATTTTTGAACAATACTGATGCTTTTGTCTTGCCAGAACTCGTTCTGACATTGCTGAAATATTGTTTTACTGCTTGACCCTTTCTCATTTGCATGCCAGTCTATGTCCTGATCCTATGTAGAAATACCAGAAGAAACAGCCGTTCCTGTAGTCTGTTGATGAGTAATGGATTGGATAATCTGGGATGTAAGGAGAGGCTGAGAGAGCTGGGAAGACTCAGGAGACATTATTCATGTGTATTAATACACCACTGTGGGAGAAAGAAAGACAGAGTCAGGCTCTTCTCATCAGTGCTCAGAGACAGGACAAGAGGCAATGGGCACAAATTGAAACAAGAAATTCTGTCTGAGTTTAAGAGGACACTTTTCTAATATGAGCCACCACTGGACAAGCTGCCTGGAGATGTACTGGAGCCTCCATCCTTGCTGACAGTCAAAACCTGACTGGACACAGCCCTGAGCAACCTGCCCTATCTGACTCTGCTCTGAGCATAGATTTGGATGAGAATGTCTCTAGAGATGCCTCCAGCCTCAGCCTCCTCGTGAGCCTGTGTGTGATTCAACACATAAGACAGAGAACAGGAATTGATCATAGCTGTAAACCAAACAGACATTCTAACCCTCTCCTGCAGGATGGCCTTGGTCGGTTCTTTTACTAGCACTCGTTAACTTTGTCAAGTGTCACGCTTAAATCAGCTGAATTACATGATTTTATTTACCACCAAGTAGGTTAAAAAGTAAGTATGGATTTTCTGCAAGGTCTTTCAGAATTTCAGAAGCACCCTTAAAACTTAAAATTACATTGGTCATTGATTTTTAAAAGAAAATTGCTATTTAACTATATCAAGCAAATAAATGAAAGTTTATTTCCTAGGCCATAATGTGCTGGACAGAAGAATGTTCTGCATGTGATCTTAATTGCAAGCATTGTTTGAGACTAATAAAGTATTAATTTCAGGGAATATAAGAGATTAATAGCATGGTATATAAGGTCTGAAGTATTTTTATTAGAAAAAAGACTAAAACTTGCAATATAGGCAGTACTTTTTCTAAGATCTATGCGACTTCATGCCAAAAATTTGGAGAGGATATTAAAGAAATGTGACATGGGAAGAAAAAAGCAACCCATATGCAAGAGCAGAAGGGAAGAAATACAGTATCTCAAAAGAACTGCATCAGAATGAGGCCATATGTATAATCTGAGATTCAACCATTCCCCTATTTCTGGAGATTAGCACTATGCTAATCTGGCAAAAATTTTGTGCTAGCAAAAGTACCACTAGATACTCTTGCCCAGTGGAACATTACACCAAGATCCAGGCAGATTTAGGATCATTCAGGGCAGCACATCATTTGAGATCCATAGTGTTATTAGCACCACGAGAACAGAATGTTCTTCTGCAGGATATACTGTTAGGAATGCAGATATTGTTACCCCTTCGAGTGTATTATTCTCCCATTTGAAAATTTCTGCCTGAGGTACTGTACATAAAGACAAGTTATGATGGCAGGAAACTTAAACTGCTTTTTTACATATAGTATTTGCTTTGGATAAAATCACCTACTTATAACCTCAACTGTGTTTCTAACGGTAGAACTGTGCAGCTGACTGCAAATTGCATTACATTTTTAATTTCTCCTGACAGTATGTTAAAGGCTACATAGGACATAAATCATCTGAGTTTGTATTTGAGATATTTCATTTTCACCATGGCTTTTTACAGGAATGCATGGCAATGACACCAGTGTAAGTTGCTTCCTGGAAATTGTATTATTTAGCACATCTGATTTGATGAATTTGTTTTTTACTCTAGTCAAATTAGTAATGATATTTAACAAATATCCCTGTTATAAGCTGTATTCAGATCAGGCACATATACTGAAACAGAATGTCACCTGTAAGGAGACATTTTGCTATTAAATACAAAGTTTATATACAGTAGCTGTATAGTACAGGAAAATGCATAACATTCAAAAGAGTGATTTATACTGATTAGAAGTACCAAACAGCTGCTTAGCTAAAAGCTTGACTCAAAGCCCTCTGAAACAAATGGAAAGATTTTCATTGATTTTATTTCTTTCTGGATCAGGTCCAAAAATGCAGATTTTTTTAGCTGAGAGAGAAAACATTCATTTAACTGGATATTATTTTATCAGGAAAAGAAGATGCTCAATGGAAAAAACTTCTCAATATGAAAAAAGTAAACACTATCCAAACAAAGACATTTTAGTCTTTTGGTTTTTAAATTATACCACAAGTAGAAAATAAAGTAAGCTAATGTAATTATTTAATACTGTATTTTAAATAAGTCATATGAAACATGTCAGGAAACAACAGTTTCACTTACAGCATTCAGCAGCCATGAGTTTTTACAATATTTCAGAGGAAAAAAAAAGAGATGACTGAAACAACATATTTTCATAAAATATAGATCTCCTTTTACATCGTTCTTCATTAATTAATTCATTTATCATTAAAAAATATCTGCTCCATACTGGAACTGAAAAAGAAAAACTTTCAATTATAAAGAGGCAGATGGAAAAGAATATATGAATTATAGTGGGAATATTTACATTTTTAGTTTTTCCCTTTCCTCACACACTCACATACATTTACACCTAATTTTTCAAATGCAAACTATACCCTCAAAATAAGCTATGAAAAATCTAGTTTTGCTTATACATTTTGCTTGTTCAGTCAACTACTGATAGCAAAACTTAAAAATTAAAAAAAGGCATTTATGAGTGTTTTTAAGAAAATAAGAAAATAAAATCTGCACAGAAGATATCACAGGTCTCCAACCTTATGTCCATTTGATCTTTGACTTGGCTGATATGTAAATTTGTTCAAGATCATTGTCCTATTGTGGTTCCATCCAGAATATATTCTTCTACATGGAGTTGTCTGAAGTTTGAATGAACTGAATGTTAGCTTGGATAGCACTAAAAACATTAAATTTATGACATTCACATCCTGTTAGGAACAAAAAAAGTGTGATTGTTAAACTTAAATTTGCAAAAAACTGAACAATTTTTTATGATAGTGTTACTTAAAACATTTATGCTTTATATATGCTTTATATTTGATATTCCTTAGTTTGCATGCTCAATTTTTCAATACTTCTGAACATTTGCACTTGTCTTGAGAATTATTTGGATTAAAATGGTATTAAAAACCATACTTGTGAAAACAAAAATTTTTCTTCTTCTTTTTTTTTTTTTTTTTTTTTTTTTTTTTTTTTTTTTTTTTAAGTTCCAGGAAAAATGACATGTGGTAAAAAGTTAGAATTTCTGTTTGAAGCCAGAGACTAACTTTCCTCCACTACATCCCAGCAGCCATGGTAGTGATTTGTGACAGTTCCAGGATTTCTCAGAAACCTGTATATTTTTGGACATAGTCTTTTATTTTTTGAAAAGTTTGAAATATGTGTGTTTTGTCATAAAATAATTTATTTGAAATAAATAAACTTGTACATGGCAATAAAGCCATCTCCTAAGTATCACTCATTGTAATTAAAGATTGCCTCAGTGGGCAAGAGGACATCATGACACAGCACGTTCAGAAGGATGTTTGCCATGTTTCTGTATGTTAGGTAACCTTCTGTTTATCAGCATCTTTTTAAGAATTATAAGAAAATTTGTAAGCTACTGACATAAAGCAGCATAAAAATGAAAATTCTAAAGAAAGGCACAGTAGTAACTTCTTTATTTTATGGAGTGAATTTATTCACTTCTTTCTTTTTCTGGAGATGTATTGTAGGACACAATGCTCTTCTTTATTGTACACAGACTGCAATATGTAGACAAAATGTTGCTTTAAAAAGTGACTGCAATTAAGCCATTGTGTCTGTGACAGAAAACATGGCTGATTGCTGTGTTGGAATGAATTATTAAATATGTTTGCAACTGAGCCATTGAATCTGTCAGAGGAAACATGGCCAACAACATGCATCTAGAATGTATTATTAAACCATACTCCCTTACAAGTTGTGCTATTATCCCAACTTTAGAAACAAAAGCACATTTGAAGCGGCAGGATAGGGAATGGGTCTGCAGTATGCTAATTATTCATGATGTTATTACCCATATGAAGGGTCTTCTTCTCAGTGTTATGAGTGGAAAAGGGATAAGCCATTCCTCTTTTGTCTTAGGATAACAAGAGCAAGCTGGATGAAGTTCTAAAACAGTTTAAGTTATCCCCTATCTTGTTTGTATAGCATGCCATTAAAAAAAATAATTATATATATATATAAATAATGTAATAACAAAAAACAAGGAATCACACCCAGCGTTTTTGCCTTAACACTGTTTTCAAGGACACCAATATCTCAGAATCTGCAGTATCACTCTGCAACTTTCTATCTCTAATGATGCATCAACTGCACCGCATTTAACTTCAGGAGATGCAAAGTTTTTCCACAGCCTTGGTCTACATGCAAAGCATTTAAAGATCAGTCTATTTTAGTATAGACAGTCTAACAAAGCTTGGGCTTGTTAAAAAGCACCATTATCCACAAAGTTCAGATGCAATCTTTTCAAACATCTGTCAGTGATTGGAGAGAAGGTTTTTGTCTCTCTCATTAGCTTGCTTTTTTCCAGGCCATCAAGATGATCAGAGACAAATGCTTGAGCAAACCAATTACTTTTGATTTACTTGATTTATTGGAAACATTATATTTTAGTTTGAAAGGTGATGCAAATTTTAACAGTAATTCTTCATAAAGGTTTTAACCCTTTCACAGCCCCACAAAATCTTCATTATTCCCAGTGAACAACAAACAATCAAAAAAACCCCAGAAAACTTTAAAAAAATACAGTCTTTCTCTTGTTGTCAAAATTTCAATAATTTCAAATAGAAGAAAACTGAAAACCCACTCGGGGTATTACAAATCTTAGTAAAAAGAAGTTTTATTTTGGTTTATAAATATATTTTGGTTTATATTTGGTTCTTATTTATATAAGAAGTTATATTTTGGTTTTTTTCCTCTAAAAAATAAATCACTTCAAAATGCAAAAGCTGATTCCATTGGCTTCTGTCAAACATTATACTGAAGCAAATGTTAGCTAGAAGCAAGCCCCCATACCCTTGAAATAAAAGCAGATTTTATCCCTAAATACTTGTAATAAAGTTCTTAATGAAGACAGGACAGTGGAGACATGCACTATAATTTGAATGAAAAGAAATCTTTCATTTTAAACAAGGATCATGAAATAAGGTGCTACCTAATTCTCCTTCAGTTGGAATGTAACCACCAGCTTCATGTACAACACAGCAGAATATTTTTCAATTCTTTCATTTATATTCCCTCCCCTGTTCTGAAGAGCATTGTGTTTAGAACACAATATACAATATTTTCTTATTTAATACATATTGTGTTGGACAGATTCCTAGAAGCAGGCCAGGGAGACAAGCCTATCAGTTACAAAATGCCACATGTAATTTAACAAGTGGATAGTTGTTTGGGATACTGGCTACTGGCCATTGAACATTGTGCATATTTGCATTTGGCACAGGGGCAGGAGGTAACAAACAGCAGATTTCAAGACTGTGAGAATGGAGTTTAATATTTAATGGTTTCTAAATGTTCTAGAATTTGTTTATTTTTGGTGTAGTGACTTTAGGTTGTCTGGTGGGGTTCATCTGCTTTTATAGTTAAAGAATTAGTAAAAAGCTTTAGATCACTGTAGCTAGAGTAACTTCATAAGAATTGTGCAATATTTTCCCCAGAATATTAATGTACATATATTTATGGTAACTTTCCTCCTTTGATTTTAATGCAGGATTCCCAGAGCTAGAAGGAAATACTGTCTTGGCAAAATGAAAAGTTTATAGAAGAACAGTCCAAGGATAAGTTGTATAAATCACTTTCAGGTTTTTCTCTCCTGAGTATTGTAGTCATCCTGATCCATGTGAATAATATTTGTATTCTATCACACAACTATGTCTGTTTTGAGTATACAAACACAAGAATCAATGAGGAAATCTTCATTTCTTGAAAGACAAATACAATCTATGAAATCTTTGGAGTTTATCACAGTGTTTTTCAGCTTTGTTGATGATAAAAGCAAATATTTTGTGTTCAGAAATGATCTATGAAAAAAATTGGAGAGCAGATTTTGGAAAATTTTACCTGATTAAACCATTTAAAATTATTTACAGAATATTTGCACCCAGGAACTTTTTTTCTTACTTCCCGAATTTCTTAAAGTCATTCTCAAACTATCTATACTTCTGCCTAGTGTGAGTAGATCCCATGAGCAGTTACAGAAAAATCAGCTCCTGCAGTTGTAGCTTGGAACATTGTATGTATCACTTAAACTGCTTCTCTGGCACACCTCTTTGCAGAGAACTTTACACAGACTTGCTAAATGCACTGCAGAAAGAATTATGATTTTTTAATGCGCATATATATGTATATATATATGTATTTGTATCATGCCATTGGGGTTTTTATCTTGTTATACCGCATGTGCCCAATTACACTGCAGTAATTCCGCAGTTACACTGGTGAGTTCAATAGAGGCAATCCAGATTTACAATGGGATGACTGATTGGAATCTGTGTAATGACTCCTTTCCTGAAAAGCTCTTGGTTTGAGGTAAGATTCAATACTAAATTCTATTGAGATGGAAACTGAGAAAATATGATAAACACTACCTTTATCTCATCCTGTATATAGACCAACTACACAATAGTTTCTTCCAGAAGATTATTTCTTACAAACAATATTCTTAAACGATATTAAATCCTTCTGTAATTCTCTATTATTTATCTGAATTATCGCACACTGATGGAGAAAAGGGAAGACCACAATTTTTTATTACTTATGCTGCCTCATATCCTTAAGAACATAAAAACAGAAGATTTCTGGTAGGGAATGGATTTTGGTGGCCCTTCCCCTATGTGTAGCATTATGTACAAACACAACATAAAGAGACTAGAACAATTTTTTCTTCATGAACTTCAAAGACATTTCAAGGAATTAAAGCCATTTTAAGTGTTGCCTAGAACAAGTAATTAATTACTAATTCATATTGATTCGTGTTACTTAATATTCGTGATAAGTCTTTTAAAGCTTTCTGTTAGTAAATTAAGACTGCTATTGATCTCACCAAAGACAACATGAATGCAATCAAAATTACATAGCTCAGTTTTGGGATTAAAAAAAAAATATTAAGTGGATACGCATTCATACCAAGCTAGTATTTATGATAAGAGCAGCATAAATAATACATAAGATTTACAGATATGCATAACTTTAAAATATTTTTTTTTTGTTACAAAGCAAGGGCTATTGAAATTAAAGAAAACATTTTTAATCATGAAAGGAAAACTGTGTCATCTGCATGAATTCTCAGTGTGTATTAATAAGCCAGCATCGTCTCTGCCTTGAGTTAATGAAGAGGGGTAGCAAATATATTTTTGTTACTGAGGAGAAGTGGAAGATTTATCTCACTGCCTTGAACACTTAGACTTCCTTATGGTGCTCACTTATTCTTCTTAATCAGGTTTTAGACAGTGTCTTTTACCAAACCGTTGGCTCGAGTCTGAGCAAAGTAATTCTATTTTTCATGCTCCAAACCAAAGCAGTCCAGTAATGATAACAATGCATAAAGGGATATTGCTATATGACTTTTGCATGCAAATAAGAAACTGCATTGTATGAGCAATCCAAATAGCAGAACAAATTATGGTTATGGATCTCTGAAGACACTTCCCAGAATGTGAATGATATCTGTGAACAGGCACACACAACACCATAAAGAACCAATAAGTTCTTTACTCTTAAAACCTGGGGCACACAAGGAAAACACAGAAGTTGATTTCCTGCTGTACTGTATCTCAGAAAGGGATCTGAAATGAGTCACACAAACCCACTTTGGCAGGTCTACAAATTAGACAATTGTGCCTCATCTAAATGAGGGCATTTATTTCATCGAGCCACTGGCACAGGTATGACTGCTAAACACCAGGGCGATTCAGAAAGCTTCTCCCAAGTGGAATATTTCATCTTGAAAAACACACACATGTGTGTGCACACTACCAACACCAGCAGGAGAAAGAGGAGAGAGTTTTATGCCTCACAGAGACTTTGGCAGTGAAGTATGTGATGACACAATGAGGCATTTGAGCCACATAAGCAAAGATGACCAGAATACATCTTGGACACAGAAGAGCTAAACTAAACCTGGAGTGGAAGATTAAAATCATCCTGGAGACGTTCAAAGGATATTTCTAGCTCTTTTAATTAGAACATATAATTGGACTTGCAGTCCATCAAAAAAGAAGGGGCAGGACCTCAAACAGACATGCATTAAGAAAGAGTAAAATAGGTCTTTTGACAGATTAAGCAGAAGAGATTTCTGGTTTTAAAATTAAAGAGTTGCACAATGATTAGGACTCCTACTAAAAGAGTGAAAGAGAGAGATACTGTATGCACCCATCTCCTGCTTCACTTATGTACTCATTTGCGACAGAACCATTCATGTGAACAGATCAAGCATTTCCTTTCTGCTTCTTTATCAGTGTCACACTTTTAGCTGTGTTGTTGCTTTTGAATATTGTGAATAAAAGCTTTCCTCCAAATTTCATGAGTCAAATTTCTTAAGTTTCCCCCAAACCTAACTTGAGTCATTCCTCACCAGAAAGACACCTTGACAAATGTTCTTCTGCCCCAGGATTTTCTATAAATTAGCAAGTAAGTAAGGAGAAAGGGTGAGCAATCCTTAAGCTACTCACTGTGACTAAACTTCTGCCTGAAACATGGTCAATGCTGAATTCAGATCAGTTGCTCATATCTTTGCCAAGTGAGGTCACAAAAGTCTCCAGAGATGGCTTCCACAGGTTCTCTGGGCAATGTGTTCCAATGGTGACTGAAACACAATGCAAAAAATTAAAAAATCTGTTACTTCTCTAAAAACACATTGTAATTCTATTTTAGGATACATATATATATATATATATATATATATATATATATATATTAGGGACTAATGTTGCATTCTAGCTGGTGTATAATTCCTAGGGCCATCCTCTGTAGCTTACTCTTTAGCATTTCTTTCCATTTTCAAACTGTATTAATTATTAATTATTCAGAGAATTCTCATATACTTTTTGAAGATTTTTGGCATACATTATATGGACAAGTTAGTTAGTAAATTTTAGGCATGATATCTTCATTGCTACAGCACTGTATTGAATCTATAGTTGTCTCTGCTTGAATCAGATGCTGCACGGAAGCATTCATCAGAGTGCTGCAATGTTTTCAGTATCTAGCAATATGTGATCCATGGCATTACTTGTTCTTAAAAGGTATTTAAAATTCTAAACTTTGTTAATTGTTTCCCCAAATGATTATATGCATTTTTAACACATAATTTATAGATCCATTAATTTTTATATCTTATTTTCATTAAATAATTTTCCTTTTTATTTATTTGGTCAAGTATACCAGCACCAGTTGTCCCCTAAATCATATATGTGTATATATATACACAGACCAGAGAATCTCTGTAAATATAAATATCTATGTATATTTATGTATATACAAACATTAAAATTGTACATATAGCAACGTTATCCAATACTTCAACGTTGAATTTCTGCAGACCTCCATTTCTGTTGATCATGATCTTGCAAATCACTAGACCTAAAGCAATTTTTTTCATGAAGAGTAAGTCTTTCACAGTAATAGATGAACTGAGTGTTGTTCAACAACTTCATCATACAGCAGAGTGAGGAAATAAAGAATACAGAAATATAGCTGCAACATGGCAGAGTCATTTGGAACAGTGAAAAAAACTGTTTGTCTTGCCCAAACAAGAAAAGGAAGAACAAGTTTAAGAGAGGAAAAGTAGATAGCAAAACTAAAAAAGTATGGGTCCTTTTAAAGACAGAAAAATTGCTTTCTGAATCAAAAATTTTATTGTCTTTTAAGCAGAATTTCAAGGTCTGCAGAAGGAACCCCTCCATCACAAGTAAAATTTTAGACATAGAGGAATTCAGTCAGTTTTTGGCAACTTCTTTTCTAATCCTAGTAATAATATTTATTTAAATAAAATAGTGAGGTATAATTGTCGCAGACATTTTTTCACAGAAATCCTTTCTTTCAGATTTCTGCGTCTTCTGGAAGGCAGAGGCCTCAGAAGAGAATGTAAACAATTGTTATCAGCTGCTGTGGAATGCAATAGGATGCACCTATTTTGATTGGTGATTGGTTCATGTTCCCACGTTTATAATTAAGGGCCAATCACAAAGTGCAAGCTAGGGACAGAGTCCCTGGACACAACTTTGGTATAGATTCTTTCTTTCTATTCTTAGCTTAGCAGCAGCTCTGAAAATTTCTCTCTTTATTCTATTTAGTATAGTCATAATGAACTATATATAATATATCAATAAATCCAGCCTTCTGATCAAGAAACAAGATTCTCGTCCGTCTCTCTCTCACCTCCAGCGACCCACTCAGGACGCTGTAATATATAATCATCTTATTTCAATCTAAACAAAGCAATAGTTAAATTGATTTGCTGCTTATTAGTCAAGATCTTCCTGCTAAATTTTGGTCCCTAGGGAGGCCCAAGTTAATATCTGTTTCATACCTTCAATCTCACAGCTTATGTAGCTGAACTAAAGTTCAGTTAGTTTAAGATAACTCAGTTTTGTGATAAAATATATGTAAAATTCATATTTTATCGAAGCCTGTTAAAATTAGAATTAAATGATTGGTCTACATATAAGCAAACCTGTGCACATTACCAACTATCTTAAGTACTTACATCAAGCATATCCTAATCAATTTGGACTAAGCAATGTCACTGAGATTTGCTCTGTTGGTCAGAGCTTGGTGCTAATAACACTGAAATTGTGGGTTCACTCCACATGTGAGCCATTTACTTAAGAGATGGACTCAATGATCCTTCAGAGTCCCTTCAAACTCAGAATGTTCTGTGATTCTGTAATTGCAAAATTTGTATCAGTGGTTAACTTTTGACGCCTACCAAAAAATTAGTTCACTATTAAAATGCCCTTGCTGAATGCAAGACTTGCTGTAAGAAATTTTTCATTTCATAACTAGTAAACCATTCTACAATACCATTCCACAGATAATGTCCTCAGTAACTCATGTAGAATAGCATATACAGAATTATAATGCACAAAATGAATAGATCCTTAAAGAGCAGGTTTCCTTCACATATTAGTATTTCTCTTAAACTTGCTGTTTTAAAGGTTACATTTTTAATTTTTTATGGCATTGTAATCATTAATTATCTGTGAAGCAATGGTATCTTTAATGCAAATATGCTCTTCCCTTTTTTTTCTTATAGCCCAATATTATGGCAGCTGTAACTATCTACTATCTATAAGAAAACTTTTGTGATAATTTAGTTATATCATACATTATATATTCCTTTGAACCCACAAACACCTTGAGTTTTCACTTTATCATTGGTATAAGGAATTTCTAAATATCTCCATATCTGGATTTGCTGGGGTCTTTTCAAGTTTTTCAACAGATTTTGTATATAGAAGTTATGGAACCGTGTTCACCTTGCCTCCAGTCTTCAATTTTCTGACTAATTTAGGCCTTCCAATTTCTTTGCTAATTCATGAATGGAAATTTTGTCTTAGAAGTAGGGTGAATTCATTAAAACCATCAAATATTTTGTAATGAATATCCTGTGTTTCCTAATTTTAGGATCTTATCCCTCTACCAAAAAGGCTCTGCTTTTTTTCCACTTATCTTTATCTGTGAGAACATTCACGAGAAATTGCTCACTTTCATCTCCCTCCACAAGTTGGTAAATTCCTCTATGAATGTCCACATTGCTGCTGTGTATCATCAGCAATACTCATTTACCTGTAAAACCCTGAAATTTGTTTCTGTGTTCAGAAATGTCCTTCTGGCTAATATTCTCCTATTTCTTCCAAGGCAGCTAAAGTTGTTTATTTTCTTTAAAACACAACACAATTGGCTTTTCAATTGTTCTCCTATTTGAAATCCTATTGGGTAAGTTAATCAGTTCCAATATCACAGACTTGTGCTTTTCATTTATATTCCTGTTCTGCCTGAGTATTCAAGCTCTCACCTTTGATTTAAAAGTAGGGAACAAGAAAGACAGTCTAAACTCAGTTAAAGCTTGCATTCTGTACATGAGGACTCCTTTGCATCGTTAGCCAAAACATCATCTCGGGTTATGAATTTTACCTGTTCTGAATTAATAATTGGTTAGGTGGTTTCTTAAAGTACAGAAAATTTTATATGGGTTCTTGTAACTTGGGTTTTTCTGTTTGTTTTTTGGGTTTTTTTAATATGTCATACTTAGTATTAGATAGTGCTTCATTACTTCTAGTTATTTACATAGGATGAATAAATACGCTTTTTTAATTGTCCAATGGAGCTATACTGTTAATTAAATTCCTTTCTGTAATTGTCAGTTGTCTTTCTTGCTGACAGTTCAAAAAAGCCAGTTATTTCAGACTTCACTCTGCTACTGTACTAAATTATAAAATGAAAGTTAATGTCTCAGTGATTGATAATAGCAAAATAAAACCTAATATTTCTTCTCTGTAAATTACTAAAAATATAGTGTTGAATACACAATGTGTCTATTGCAAAGTAATAATTCAGGAAATTAAATATGGAATTGTCAATCTTTGAAGCAGAAAAGACCTGCACTTTATATTTTACATCTTTGAAAAATCATAGACAATACTTAAGATAGGGTTAATTTAGAAAGGCCAAAAAAAGATGTTTTTGTGTGAGGTACGACATTATTTGCTGGCGTAGAGAACAACCTAGGGGCAAGGAGGCATTAATATTTCTCTCTAAAAGGAGTCAACCTTAAAGACACGGTTAGTCATCACTGCACATGTAGACAGTGGTGGACTCTAGATTATATATTACCACTTAGAGAGTTCAAAGCCACAGCTGCTTATCTCTCCAAATGTCAGCTCAGTTTTCCCTAGCAATCAAAAAAAAAAAAAAAAAATCAGTGTGAAAAATTATTGAGAAAGGAACGGAGAATAAGTCAGAAAACAACTTTGTGATATTAACAGTTGCTGGTAAGTAAACATCTTGACTATTATGCATAGCTCTGCCTGCTCCATTTCAAAACAAAAATCCTCTAACTAGAAAGTGCAGAGAAATTATCAGGGACAAAGAGACTGTCTGTGCAAGCAAATTATTTAGAATTTGGTAGATGTATTCCATAAATCAGACCTCCTACCTGAAGAGCCCAAGAGCCAATGGAGTCTACATATTTCACGAATGAGAAGGAAATGTCAAGACAGAAAAGAATCAAGAACTTTTCCTTCCCCTTATACATAGGATGAATGTGTTGTACATTGCTGACATACACCAAATACAACAAAAGAGCAGATGCTAAAAGAGAATGTTTATTGCTGGACAACATATTTAAACAAATGAATTTAGATGCAGCCTTCAACTTAACAGATTTTGTCCATGTTTGAGACGAGTTCAGGAGGAGGAAACATCTGGAATGAATGTCCACTCTAAAGAAGGCAGGGTTTGGCACTCCCTCTCCCATGAATCTCTACCTCTCCTAAAAAAGGAATTTCTTAGGGGAAAGTGAAAAGAATCTATTTCTTTAACAAGCAGTGTACACAGGCACAGGAGAAAAAGAATAACTGTTAATATTTGAACTTTCTTGCTGTGGAGAAAGCTCGTGGATTTAGAGTCTTGCTCAGCTTCTCTTGAGGTCTGGAGCAGGGATGTGGCATCCAGGGCATCCTCTTTGGCTCCAGTGGTGGTTTGCTCTCGGACTGGAGTTGAACTGAACAGTTACAGAAGCCACAGAAGTCAATGGAGAAATGCTGTATGCAGTCCCGGGAAAACTTTTTGCCTCAGCTAACAAAAAGAAGCTGGCTAAAAGCAGAGCATGCACCCTCTCTCCACTGCACAGCACAGCTGACAGAACACAGTAGGTGTGTGTTTGAACACAGACCGCTGAAAGAATTTCCCCAGTTTCCCCTCTCGCTCGGACCCAGCTTAAAGTTACAGGACCCATTCCTGTGCATAAAGTAGTCGACAGGGGATACAGTGCTATGATAAAGTCACCCCAGGACAGGCTCTGAACTGTTGATTCCCAGAATGTGAGTAATGGAATAGGATTACATTTTCCTTAACCCAAACGACAAACATCTTGTACTCTTTGCACTCAGAATCATCAGAATACCGGGGGGGTCTTACTATCAGACAATCAAGATGTTCTCACATATTAACTCAACAATGTTAATTATTTTAACTTGTCCAGAATTTCTGCATATTTTATTTGTCCTGAAATTGGGTAGCTCAGACTAGTTGGAGTGCATGCAGACCCTTTCCCTAAAAAAGAAACTTAGAAAGAGATAAGCCTGAACTGATGAGAAAATTTCTTTAAAACTCTCCTGTCTGCTTTTTTTTTTTTCATCTTCTTCTCCTCTTAAGAAATTATAAACCCAACTCAAAAAATAAAAACAAAATAAAAAGCAAAAATTTCTTCTTGAACTAGACGTGTCTGTATCTTGTAAATGAAAGTCCTCATTACATTTAAAAGTAGGTAAATATCTTTCCAATAAATGCCTCTAAGCCCTGACCTATCTTTTCCTCTGGCAGAAAAATATAAGGCACTTCTGATTGGTAAATCATTCAGTCACTGCAATCAAGCACCTAATACACATGGAGCATGGAGCAATTCAAAATCTTTAGACTGAAAAAACTGTTAAGATAATCAAAGGAGAATAACATTTTCATTGCATTCATGCCAAGAAGTTAAAATGTAAATGGAGGATGCAGGTTGCATATCACAAAGTACTGCAAAAAAAAATCTGATAAGTACCAGGTAAGGCTCCTTGGAGTTCAGAACATGTATTACCTTCTGTGGAAAAAGAAGGGCAACTCATACAATTGATCACAAATAAGTTTTTTTATTTGCTTTCATATTGCAAGCAAGAAAACAAAACATTTGCAAAGATTTTTTTTCTCTCCAGCAAATGTGATCTTGGTGGATTTAGTTACTTTGGTAGCAAGTGTACAGAATAAAACATGACATTATTAACAATGACAAGGCTAACATTAAGCTCTCATTAGGCTGCTACAGACTGCCATAGCACCAGAAACTGAAAAAATGACCTGTGTTTGTACAAAGATTGCGTGATCATTCATTTGGGAATACTTTGCTGACATAAATTTCAGATAATCTTATGTAGACCAATCCCTAAGAACCAAAAAACATATGTGTCTATTCTCCAAATTCTCTTCTAGGAAGCCTCTTGTGCTCAAATGATGTGTTTGATCAAACCACATTGAAAAATCTAAATAAATCTTTAAATTTTGTGATTCTGAAAGAATCTGACAAAGAAGTGTGTAACGCAGAAGTAATCTGTGCCCAGCCTTTTTGAATAATGAATTCAGTCCTATGATATCTCCAAGAGTACCAGAAGGTTTGGACAGTGTTTAGGGACTGTCTGACAAAGGTGATGCTACCCACGTTTACATAAACAACTTCCCAACTTTTGTACCCATGGCATGCAAAAGTACTCATAAATCACATTCATAATTCTGGTGGTAAGATTCCTGAGGACACCCATCGGTGGGTTGATCAAGCAGTTGTGATGATGATAGTCCAAAGACCTGAAACTGTCATAATATATAACGGATAAGTCTTCCTTCTTTTTTTTTTTTTTTCCCCACAAGGATAGAATGGCCTTGCTGCATGGCTGGATCAGATTCATCCAAATGATTTATTTTTTAGATCAGCCTGAAAGGCTTGTCTCTTTAATAGAGAAGGAAAAATTTATCTGAGGGCTAAATTGTGGAAAAATGTACTATCTTCCCTTCAGCTTTTTTTCACTGGAGAATTGGACTCACGCTTGCTGGGTACCATGGAAGTCTGAGCTAGGAACCACCTAGCCAGAATCTGTTTCCAGAGGAAACCACCATTAGGGCTAAAAAAGCACACAAAGCACTTGAAATGTGAAATGGGTGTACTTGAGAGATAGTCTTTGTCTGAAAAAATTAATGAAATTACCCTTGAAGCCCATTATATACATATTAGGAGAAAGGGAATATCTACAGAACTTTTTGAGAAGAACACTTCCTCAGATGTTTCCCTATAGCAACTAAAAATTTAATAGAAGAGCTGGAAACTATAACTTCTGTGTGTTGGAAGGGAATGTTGCTTTGAAACAAGATTAAATTACAGACACCATCAAATCTCTGTATCTAAATGAAATTGGACAACATATCTTGTTTGGGTTTCACTTAAAAAAAACAGGAATACCTAATACAATTTGTATTCGTGATGCCTATATGTTTTCAAATGCCTAAACTCTAGGGAACTCAAAGTGAAGCACTTCTACATGGAAGGAAATTGACTTGAAGGGTAGTGCAGAAGGTGAAACATTTTAAAAGAATTATTGGTATGCATATGATATTTGCATTTCCTATTAACCTTCACTTGCACAAGCAGAAAACCTGCTTCAAAACGGTGAAGGGCTCAGTTCAATTTGCCTGTCTATAAAATTTAATTTAACCAAAAACCTGCAAGAGAGCAGAAGCTGAAACAAAGTTTATTGCTGATTGGTTTAATGTGAGGAACCTGAAATTGATGTTGACATTTTGCCTGCCTGGAGCAATCACTACACTGCATCTCTTAATTGGCTAAGCAAGCCTCTCTCCTCCTCTCACACAGCAGTAAACTCATGCTTGCAGCTGCAGGAATCTCCTGCTGTAAATACTTACATGGCCAAACCAATTCAGCTAACAAAAGACTCCCCTTCCTGGATAATCCAGTTAGCCTGTTAAATAACTGTGAGCTCTGCATAAATTCTTGGTAACTTTCTGCATTGTGTGAGAGCATGAAGTATGACATTATTAGCTTAATGTGCAGCTTGGAAAATGTATAAGGCATTATGGTACAGTCACACTATTATCTACTAGATTGAGCCAGGTTTATTAACAGTGACAACCATTGCAACAATAAAAGGCATGCAAAACCAAATTCAGTTATCAGAACCTTATGGGAGGTTTGCAATCATATTAGATTATTTTCTTTCTAAAAGGCTTACATTTAGAACTTGCCATTAAAATGACCACTTTTATTGGTTTCACTCTTTCTGTTAGTATCTACAAAAGTTCAGCAAATATATTTTATTTTATGCAGACTGCCTTTGTATGATGACAGCATATACAGTCTGCTGGATAAAAGTGGAGGCTGCCTTAAAAATTTTGTCATGAAATTATTTTTTTCTTAACACTTCAAAATAAATTCCTTCCTGCCTGCAAATTCAAACACAAATCACTGTCTTTTATCTGTAGAGACTGTCAATATGGTTGCAAAAAATATCTCTCAGGAATTGTGTAAAAAATTATTAGGTTGGGAACTGTCCCTAGGTGAAAGTTCAGGTTTTTTTTCTCCTATTGTCAATATAGTTCTGTGCTTTCCCTACAAAAACAATGAGAAAAAATCCAACCAAACAAAAATCCAAGTAGCTCCTTCCAGTACAAGGGTGTTTTTTCCCTTCAAAATGAGACTCTAAATAATCTTGTGATAGCTGCACTAGTAGTACACATACTTAACTGAATGAATCTTTGTGCAAGTGTCCATTTACATGAGATGTAAATAATTTAAAGAAAGATTTTTGTTCTAATCCTAAAATGCATGGTTTTTCCCCAAGAAACACATGGATTGATTATCATAAATTATTATTTGAAATATTTAATTTGTGAAAGTGGCTAACTTTAGAAAATTACATCAGACAGTAAGGTCTAAAGAATTTTAAGTTGTCATAGCAACAAATTTTTTTTGTTCATAAGAGAAAGTTTTACTGCAAATGTTTGGGCTTTACCATTTTAAAATGAGGTTACTTAATAAATTAAGAAATTAACTTCCTGTAAAAATACCACAAAGGGCAAATAAAGTTTTCTTTGCTACTGCCTGTAACTTTTCTTGGCAGAACTTACTGTTCAGGGCTCTTCAGAAATTTACATTGCTTTGCAACCTCTTAGAATTAGATTTTGGAGATTTTCATCAGATCTGCTTTGCTATCAGATATCACAAAAACTCTTCAAGGTGTGGAAAGGAAAAAACAGAGTTTTTATTAAAAGTATTGCCAGCATGAAATCAAAAGAGAATTTCAATATTCTAAACCCCAGCTACATTATAGATCTATAGAAATAACCATAAACAGATCTTCTACCAGTAGTCACATACAGTGATCTGCTTTTGACTGAGTGTACTGAAAACCTTGTCAACAGATGTGGAAAACCTGAAAGGAAACAGGAGCCCTGGCAAAACATGTAATGTTTACAGGCATTGCTGGAGTGATAACTAGAGTAGTCAGGTTATTGGCCAAGACACATTCATTCATGTATGCCAGTAGAGTTAAATGAAAAGACATACACCTGGGAGATATAAATACAGGTCTCACCTCCATAAAGTGGAACTGCATTTCAGATGTCAGCAGGGAAGGCATGGTGATTTTGGTAAGTGAGGGGAGAAGGATGAGACCATAATAAACCAACTTAGTCTGTAATTAGATTTTGAAATTACTGCTCAGACAATGAAAAGAAGTCATTAAAAGGGGCTGTGTAGAAACTTTATTGTGTATGAGGGCAATTCACAATTTGCTAAAGCTAGACCCAGCTGCCAAAATAGGAGATTTCTGCTAGGAAGCTGTAGTTTTCCTGTGTAAATGTGGTACACCAATAAACTACCTTCAGTATCTCACACAACTCTGTTGGCTGAGGTAGATTACATATCAAAAATGTGAATTTGAATTGAGGTAGGTTGCATATCTAAAAATGTGGGGTTTGGTTCGCCAAATATCATGGGTTTAAAACAGTCAAACCTTGGTAAGACGAACAAGAGATCACTCTAAAATAAAATAATATTCAGCCATATATTTTTAATGTAATAATCTATAAAAAATGGGAATAAAGCTAGTGATTCAGATGGTGTTGTTTAGCTGGCAAGGGATAATTTAGGATAAGCACTCCATGGCTATTTGTATTGTTCTTTGGAAAACTCAATCTCTTCTGTTGTTTCTCAGGAAAATCTTAGAAAGATATCATCCTACAAGCATGACTGAAAGAAAGCCTCCAGCCTTTTAAATTCTTTTGACATCTGTGACATCTGTTTCACACCCTTTCATTAAGTAAGCTGTGAACACTATTGACCTAAATGTGAGCTATATACACTTGTCTTGGGCCAGCTTAATAAAAGAGAATTCAATTCTCTGACAAGAATTTTTTTTCCTTCTAACTACAATCACTTCAGCTAAAGTATCTAATTTAGATCATATATAGATTTACACAAAATAATTCTATATATATATATATATATATATATATATATATATGGGGGGAAAAATCCAAGTATTTTATTGTCTCCGGTTGTGGTCAAGAATTTTTTGTCACAGCTAGCAACTCACTACTAGGTTGGAAGAATAAAATAATTAAAATGCATACAAATTGTTTTATTCCTGTAGGTTGAAGCTAATTTTGGTGTTCTTGGATGCAAAGATTGATTTATGATGAATTCAAATTGCTTTTGATTACCTAGATTATTCTCTATTTCTGACTTAATGCAGTCCATGTTTTTTGTAAAAATAACAGTTGCCATTTTACATAGGTGATGCAGAATGGGAGATGAAATAGAAGAATCTTTCAGAGGTCAGAAGTGGAACAAGAAGGAAAGGCAATTGGTGGGAAGGAGCAAGGATTACTAGGGTTTCTCATTCAGGAAGACATATGACTATTAATGTCAGATGTGAATGCCTACTGTAGGAAGATTTTGAAGCTATATGCAGTTGGAGTGGGTGGCTGTCCTTGAAACAGAAATCCACTTGAAAATGAAAAGTTCAACACACCTAATGGTTTGCTCCTCCTTCACTCCAAGGTTTAAGCCATAGGACTGCCCTTTATGTAGTTCAGCAAAGCAAAGTATAGCTCATAAGAGACATGCAAAGGTCTCGACACTCTCAGTTTCAAATCTAGGCCAACTCTTCTCAAGTCAAAAGTTGTGTAGAATAAACTTTCTTGAAAATATTTGAGATGATAAGAAATCCACAATTTCCTCATGTTCTTCTGATAGTAATAGCAGTAGTGAAAAACAATAATCCTCACAGATACTGTATATTGTGAATAGTCTTTCTAAATTGAGATAGATTTCCTCTAAGTGTGAGATTTTAGGTATTTGAGGCTATACATTCATTAAAATGCTTCTCATTGACCATTTTCAAAGGCAAAATTGGTCAGCTTTTAAACCTCGCAAATACCTCTCTGCTGGATATATTTTGGCAGGGACTACCCCACGATTAGTTTGATAAATATGTATTAAAAACATTTAAAGAGACTGAAACTTTTAATTGCAAATACAGGAGAAAATAAAATTATCTTTGAATACCCGACATTAAGTGGATTTCATTGTGATTTTTCATAGACAGGTAATACAATAAAACCATCAATATTTCATTAACACTAATAACACTTATGAACTCTCAGGCACGTTGCCAAAAGCAGCATCTTTTCTGAAGTAGAGAAGCTATTTTTAGAAAAAAAAGAATTAGTATTACTTAGCTCATTTGGATGCATTAACAGCAAAAATAATTCTTCCTGATGACTTTTTAAGTCATAATAATAAAACCTGATAATGAATAATAACAAACAGCAATAGTAACAGAGCAAAATAACATTCTGTGAGCTCTTATATTTCACTTTAAAAAGGTTTGTGTTCACCAAAATGCAACTGAGAAATCTACAAAAATTGTAATCAGTTGTACATGGAAGAGAAGACCAATATCAATATAAAAGGCTGAGATTCAATTCTACTGCCATTTCAGTTTCTCAATGCGGGCTATCCAAATACAATGACTTTACAAATTTGACCTGGAAGTATTGTAAATAAATGAGTTCCTTGTGACACAAGGCAATATTTTCAAGTTTTTCATAAACTCAGAAAAACATCTCTGCTTCTTCTGTGACATCTTCAGACAAAATTCTCTGTTCCTTTAAAATATGCTGTACTAACTTGCCAGAATAATGCAAAGCATGTCTTTGATTTTAAGTGTAACTGAATGCTTGAACGATGTTCTTTTGATTTCAAATTTGTTTGGAAGTTGTTCTTGAAAGTGAAATCACAGAGGAAATATGAGACAGAGATGTGAACACAGCTTATCAAATTGACAGTTTCTATACATACTCTGCTTCTACAATTCTTGATTCATTACAAGAATAGAGGCTTCATGGCAATCTTTGTTGCAAATGCAAAACTCCTGACTTTTCTATTCAAGTCCACGGTAGTCAAAAAAAAAAGTTGAATATAGATTGCCAGTTCATTTAGTAAACTGACAGAACATTTAGCAAATTACATGACCTACATGAAACTCATGTTTGAATTACATGGCACAATAATTTGCCTGTGTCAGTCTACTGACTGGCATTTCTTTATGAAAATGACAAGTTGAAGTTTGCAGTTGTATCTTCATCCAAAAGTAGAAAGCCCTTTTCTCATCTTTATAGTTGCAAAAGACATTCTCAACAAATATGAATCAGGAATAACCAGAGAATGATGTCTGTCAGTTTTAACCTGAGATAATAAACCCTAGTTATTAAAGTGCTATCTCTTCCCATACCTCAGTGATTCTTTCAAATGCATTATTAGCTTATATGGATATGTGTTTCAAACCTCAGGTTCCCTTCATACAAACCAATATTTCAATCCTGTATCATCCTCTTGACCTTTTAGCTAAAGTAAGGGTTTATAAAAAAGCTGACCATGTGACACAAAATACCTCTGATGCTCAAATGTATTTTGCAGTGAAACCACTTAATAAAGCACCAAAACCTAATAAAAATAAAGTACAAATATTTATTGAATGTTCAGTGTCCTAAATAACTTCAGAAGCAAACCACTTCCAGTATCAGCAAGTGAAAACCCAGGAAACATTATCCAAGAATGCAGAGAAGAAGAGGCAGAAGGATTGAATCATTGAGCAATTACATGCTTTTGGAGCAGCTCAGCTTTGTGGCAAATCACAATAGGCTGAAAATTCCTGATTAGAAAATTACCATCCTTCCTGGGGGAATTAAAGAAAGGCAGACTTCTATTGAATGATTCAAGTTTCAGGAAGACTTAGCCCCCAGTGAATGAGTTTGTCTCTTGCCTTACAAAGAAACACTACCACACAGAGCTCCTGAATTTAGTGCCTAAGGTTAGGCACTAAATTCAGGAGATGGAAGGAAGAGAGACCTGCCCTTTGCTTTTGACTTTCAACAGGTTTTTATTATTTCTGTTCTCTTTTTCCTCCAGTACTTGTTTAGCTAGCAGAAATTAGGGTTATTTTGACATGGATTCACAGTTAAATGAATAATTCGACAGCGCTTCAGCTGTGAGAAAAAGTTGAAAAATTTAGTGCTCCTTCAAAATTGTTATTAAAGTCAAAATAATGTTCATGACTGCAGAAAATCTCATACTCTCCGTAGTGGTATAACCTTTTCCCCTTAACAAACAATACAACCAAATTAAGGGCTTCAAATTCAAGACTTAATTATTGCACCTTGCTCAGCAATTAAAAGGGAATTTCAAAATAGATACTGTGGCATATGTCATAATTAAAAAGCACTTTACAATACTGTTTCTGCTTCTTTTATTTTTTATTTTTACAATAATGCTGATCAAAGCAATAGTGGAAAGTGAAAATTGTCTTTACATACAGATGCCTAACCTTCAGCACAGAACTTGCAGCTTCTTAAATCAAATCAAATCAAATCTTTATGCGACTAGAAAATTAATTATAGCACTATGTTTTCAAGGATATGAAATGTAGAAGTGGTGCTGTAGTGCATAATAAGACAATCTTAAGACTCTAACTCATATACAGGCATCTATTTCATCACAGATGGAAAATATGCCTGTGAGAACAAGCATGTTGACAACCATATTCTGCTCTAAAAGCTTTGAAATAAGAGCCACAAACAAGTAACTTTAATGGCTCTGGGGTAGTATTGTGATCACCCAAGACAAGACAAAGAGAATGCATTATGGCAAAATGAAACTCCTTTTCACATCACAAGGTACCTGTTATGTTAATGTGCAGCACATGTAGTTGTTTGAAGAAAATTCTCTTGTGCTGTTTCAAAAAGGAAGTGGTTATATTTAATCACCACTTCGGTTCCAGTTTGAGGTTGTTATTCCAGTATCACAATCCTTCCACTGAGACCTGCAGTTAACTTCTTCTGGAAATGCTCAGGAAGAGTCTTGAGTTTTCTTTTATACATTGAACTCTGCCAGAGAACAAGACTCAAGATAATTTTCTGATTTTATTACAACACCCTTAAGGAATTGAGCAAATGAATCTTATTTAAAATTCATATTAAATAAAATTTTTCAAGATCACTATCCTTCCAGACTGACAGTGAAGTCTTACATATTAACTGAAATTCAGTACAGACTTCTTAGACAACCTCACAATGATTTGATTCCATACAGGGTGCCCCACACCATAGCTCAGAGGCAGTAGTACCAGCCATATAAGTTGTTGTAGTGTGTTCATTAAGTTCATTTAATTCCTCCCCCATTTTATGTATCTGCTCCCCCCCATTTTGTGTAAAATGGTTCTGGCCTCCTCAGTGTTCCCGCCACAGCCCTGCCAGTTATATTGTCAATCTTTTAGGTTATATAATTCCTCCTCCCCTTTTTCCCTTATATGTATGCCTTTTCTCCTCCCTGGGCCAAGTCAATCGCTCCCCCACTCCAGAAGCTTCTCCTCTTTGGGGGTTGTGGTTGGCTGTGGTCCCGGGGCCCCTCCCATACCTGGTACCTATTGGGCTCTCCACTCTGTCATTTGTGTTAAGCTCATCCCCTCTCCTCCCGCCACTGGTCTTCTGTAAACCCCTCCCGGGTCCACTCCTTCCCTTTATAACCCTTAAGCACCGTTTGTTCTGGGTCATTCGCTGGGACATCGTGGGCTTTCCAATAAACCTGTTTGGCCCCCAGCGAGTGTCCAGCTCCTTCCTTCTCGTTGTTTAGCAGCAATCCAGCCCGCAGCCAGCACAGCCCGAGGCCTTACGACTCCGAGGGGTGCTGGCAGACCCTGCAGCTGGGTGTCGGCCTTAACCTCAGCTAGCCGGACTCTGAACTT